>NC_137462.1:121780313-122263388 GCF_964235325.1 Thermobia domestica | reverse complement strand
TGTGACTGAACGGTATATGATATGCTTACCTGAATTACATTAATGATGGAATGTTTTTTGTAATAGGATAACATGAGTTTCTTTTTGAGAAGATGTGAATGACCAGAACATGACGCTATGTTGTGTTTTAAGAGAATAAGTGAATGCCCTTGTTCACGTGAATAACATGTACGCTCGAAAGAAAAGTGTAATTGTTCATTAAACTTTGTAAATGAAAACTATTAAAATTTGTGTTAACAAGTGGAATCCTAATAGTGTTTTACTATGTGAGGGATGTGTTTATGATTCCGCGCAACAAATGTTGCACAGATGTCTTTATGAAGACATCAAGTAATCTACTTTCAAGTAATCACAATCAATTATCTCTCTGTATTAAGACGAAATTTGGTTGTAACAGGGAAGCGAAACTATGTAGGACTGAGGGCAAATGACAAACCGGCCACAAGAAAACATTGGGGTGAGCATGTTGTGATCCTGAGGAAAAGTCTCAATGGACACAACCAGACATCACTGACCGTTTGGTCACTGTTTTTTATAAAACAGTAGAAGGTAACGGTATTCTGGATTTCGGTGGAATTGCTTGAAACCATGATAACAAATATCGTTATAGCCAGCTGTTTCAAAACACTTGGACCTGTAGTAGCCAAACGGTCAATAATTGATGGGTGTGCCCATTAAGACTTTTTCTCATGATAAGAAGATCTACAACATATCGCACACTCGGTGGAAAAGTGTTAAAACCAGTGGCGAAGCGTGTAGGGTAGGCCCGATAAACTAGTAACGCAATAACATTTAGTGTATCATAAAATGTTTAAAATTATAGTCAGAATTCTTTTTTCTTATTGAGTTAAACAGAAAAACTACCAAAACTACGTATTTTAAAGAACTTTCTTAGTTTTATTTCTAACACTGTTTAGAGTCAAATTTATGTGCATGTATACAGTTTTTTTGGGGGCGGAGTTAATTTAATAACAATGAATGAATATTTATGTAAGCAAAAGTAGACGGAAAGTAGTCAATTATTATTATTTTTATTATATTATTATTATTATTATTATTATTATTATTAAACAAATATTTACATGAGAAAAACACGCAATAGTGAAACATTCCCATTTAGCTGCACTGCAAATATTTTGAAGTGCAGTTCATATTTTCTGTCTGGGAATTGCAGGGGAAATAAGGGGAATTTTCTTCTCACTTGATGTTTTTATTTCCTGGATATTTGAAAATGGAAGGAGAGAAAAAATGTACATTCTTACAGTTAACTGTCAAATTTTTGGGGTAAGTGTTTGTTACTTGCACCTCCCGCTTTAAAGTAAGTACAACACTGCATTTAATTAATGCATCACGTGATAATGACTTCACTAGAAATGTTAATGCTCAGAAGGAACTTCATTTGAATCAACGCAAGATATTTAATATTGTATTCCACGCAGAGACATATTTAAGGGGGTAGCTTCCGGGCTTAAGCAATCACCAAAATTTTATCACAACTTTTTATTGTTTTATAGATATATCACAGAATTTTCACATTTCCAGGAATAAAGTTAGCAAAACCTCTCCCGAAACAAGAAAACAAAATCGTAAATACCCCACTGATTCTATGAAATGGTAAACTCAACTAAAATTACACAGAAATATTATTATTTTATTGTATGGTAGCGTTTGGTAAATTTATACATACGTTTAATGCACTAGACTTATATTTTACAAGCTATTATGGACCAGGCCCTATGTAGGAAAAAACGGCTACTTTGAATAACTCTTGAGAGTAT
Source organism: Thermobia domestica (assembly GCF_964235325.1). Lineage (NCBI taxonomy): Eukaryota > Metazoa > Arthropoda > Insecta > Zygentoma > Lepismatidae > Thermobia > Thermobia domestica. The sequence goes on along the minus strand of NC_137462.1, from coordinate 122,261,610 downwards.
ATACCTAAAATAAACAAGTTATCACTAATAGAAATACATAATACTACACACAAACTTCGTATCCTGTGTTCAAGAAATCATTTTATAACATATTAGGATTGAAAGATGCCTTTAACGCTAAAACTCCCAGAGGCCAGCCTTTGCGCCTTCTCAACAATGCGTACAATACCCAGCGATAATAGCTTCGTTCTGTGAGCAGCATAGCCCGTAAACCTGTCTAGCGAACTGGTGAGGCTCAGATGCAAGAACCTCCTAGTGTTTCCAACCTAGTATTTTGCTACCAAAAAAACAAAAATGTTGAAGTATTGACTTTATTTTGTAAAAAATCAAAGTTAAAGAAAATATATGGTGTAAAACCGGCAGATGCAGCACTTGCATCATTAAACGTGCTGGTACACCGTGTATCTCGCGTATTTCGGTATACAAGCAGGACACCGAAACAAAACTTGGGCACCCCACTATGTTTACTGTGCATGTGTTGAAGGACTAAGACGGTGGTTAACGGGAGAACAACAGGCTTTCAGATTTCGCGTTCCGATGGGGTGCCGCGAGCCACAAAATCACAGTGCTCATTGTGGCGTTTGTTCAACCAATGTTTACGGTTTCAATATCAAGACTAAAAGAAACATTGTCTCTCCAAAGTGCCATCGGCGTCATGTCCTGTCCCTCATATTCCAGACGTGTCCGTGCTAGTGCAACCAGAACGTTTGCCTGATGTAGGTGGTTCCGAAAATGAAATCACCGACGAGAACAACGACTCTTTCGAACCTAGCACGTCTGAACCACAACCATGGACATAATCGGAACTGAACGATGTAATTCGCGACTTACATCTCACCAAACAGGGGACAGAACTACTTCGTTCCAGGCCAGAAGAAAAGAATTTGCTAGCAACTGGCACTTCGTTGTCCTGGTTCAGGCACAGAGAACAACGATTTCTTCCAGATTTGTCGAAAGGAGGAGACTTAGCATTCTGCAATGATGTGTGTGGACTGTTTCAGACATTTAACATTCCGTACAAAAGCACTGATTGGAGACTATTCATTTATTCGTAGAAACGAAACCTAGCAGTTTGCCTGCTTGACAATGAAAACAGGTATGCGACATTCTGTACACTTGCAAGAACGTTACGAAAATTTACCATTTGTTCTCCAGGAAATGAAGTATGATGATCATCAATGGGTCATGTGTGGTGATTTTAAGGTAATATCGATTATACAACTACGCCATTAAGTCGCATATTTGTGATATTTTTCGACATATACTAGATCTGGTACATTGGCATTTGCAAACAAGTCTGACGTGATGGAAACAAACTAAGGTCCTTTTTAGATTAAGCGCACCAAGATACATAGGAATCCATCATCAAATGTTGAAAAACAGAACCATTGCAGGCTAGTGAGTGCTTGAACTTTTCAGGTAAACAGTATCCGCCCGATACCCATTGCGTTTGGTTTACTCGATCCTTATACCTGATAAACCCGTTTGGCCTGTTAGGACTGTTTGACCCGATAGACTCGTTATAAGTTCGTACATGATAATTAGAACAATTTGTGTTACGATAATAAAGTGAAACAACACACTATTTACAATCATGACAGACTAAGCATGTTTTCATAAAAACGGGGTTATCAGGTCAACCCTATTCATATGGTTCAATCGGGCAAACCCGATTCATACGAGTAAAAATGCAATATCGGTCCAACGGGCGGTCTAGGCTTAGACCTGCTTGTCCCTGGGGGTGGGATAAGAGGATAGCCAATCACCACCCTTCAGATTTGCCTAACTTACTGCAAGGTCACTCAACCTCAACCGTCTACTGCGCTCAGCGAGCTACGAGTAACCGAACTGGCAACTCCGCATAAAAGTCACTCCAATTTTTCGCGGGAAGCCAACAATGTTATACCTTCCGTACTATAGTTGATTGTTGAGGTGACAATGAGGTAGTTATTATATTTCATAACTGTACAAAAGTATCCCAAATTTACATCGTATAAAACTACATTCTAAGTTAGGTTCATTTTTATTTTTTTAAAATAAATATACTTCCCTTTGGAATTTATTTTATAAGTCTCAACTTAGAAATGTACAACTTACTGTAGATACATTACTATTGCGAAATCAGTATTTATGCGTACGTTATAACATAGCAAAGGCTATCGAAAAATGATTTTACATTGTAAACATTTTATCCTATATAAGATGAGGTAAATACGTTCACATTTTAATTATACAATTCTGATAATAACATTTGCAAATAAAAAGTGCATATCAAGTTGGCAACACTGCATATTACAGCATTGATGTTAATGCATTACAATTGCGACAGTGTGTATAATATTACTAAAATTTCTTAAAGATTACTTAAATTCGTTTGAAGTTATTTGAATTTATCTTAAAATTTTACCATTGTTTGAGTTCACTTTGCCCAAATCTTTATTGTGCTATAATTTCATTATTTATCACCATTAGCAGTAAAACTTTGGACTAGATTACATACTTCGAGAGGCTATTTAAATCTGTTTTTCGAATAGGCGAAGTTTATTTTACAATTGAGAAGCATTCCTTGTAAGTTCAGTTTGATTTAAATGAATTTCTTTCTACTTCACATATCAATTTGAACATGAGCAAGTTAAAGGATCCAAGGTAGTGGAGGGTAAAATTTTGCAAACTGTTATAAGATTGCATCCAGTGCTTTCATTGGAAAATGGATAACGTTATCGCACCTTCTCGAGAAAAGTGATACAAGTCAAAAAACCTAAAGGTCCAAGTTCGTATCCCTCGCGAGAAAAGTGACATAAGACGAAATTTATCATTTTTGTTCTAATACACTCTAATTTTGGGATAATTTTAAAGCTATGTTCACAACACTTTTACACATAAAAGGAAAAACCATTGTGATTATAAAATAACTTTAAAACAAGTTACGAGTTATGTCATTTTTCTCGCGTGGGATACGAACTTAGACCTTTAGGTTTTTTGACTTGTGCCACTTTTCTCGAGAAGGTGTGATTTATGAACTTTATATAAAATGCATATGAAAAGAAAAGGACCCCGCACAATCCTTATGGACATTGGATTTTGGTGAAATTGTTTGAAACCGTGATATGGTGTATATATTGTGTTCCTGAGAAAAAGCCTCAATGGGCACAACCACCAACCACTGACCGTTTGGCCACTACAGGGCCACTTTTTTGTAAACAGTCGAAGATACCGATAGGCCTATTCTGGATTTCGGTGGAAATGACCGAAACTGTGATATCGCATACCCGATGGAAGACTCTTACAAGTCAAAAATACATATTTGTGGGAAAATGACTTTTAAATTGTTATTCTATCAAAATTGCTCCCTGGAATACTGGTATTTCTGCTATCTAGGCGTTATTTTTTCAGTTACGTTTATGCGAAAATACCAGCAGGTAGAGCTTGCTTCTCTCTCCATTCTCTTTTGAACGATGATAACTCAAAATTTCCTTTTTTTTTTTTTTTGAGTTGTAACCAGTGGCGAAGCGTACTATGAGGCTCTGAGGCCGGATCTGCCGGTTTACGTTGCAAACGATTAGTTGTTACCATAAACAAACAGATGGCAACATTTCCTATGTCCTGATATCTATCCATACGTTTCATATTTGTGCTGCTTTTAGACATAGAACACATTGTGATACTTACGATTTGCAAACAATTCTGACGTGATGGACAAAAACCAAGATCATTTTATGTATTAAGCGCACCAAGATACATAGGAATCCATCGTCCAATGTTGAAAAACATGACATAACCGAAATAATGCAGGCCTGTGTTACCGGTATAGGTTAAAATCATACTTAAGAGCTCTAATTGTTTGCATTCACTTTTTATTTTATTTTATTTTATTTCTTTTAGTTAGCCGACCAACGAACTTAGAGATACATAAATATAAATGCTCAAATCTAAATTACTGCATTATATTATTGCAATGAGCATGAACGTGATTTACTATTAGGAGTTAGCGTGGTGCACTAATGTTAGTCTTTTATAAAAAGCATTATTATTATTATTATTATTATTATTATTATTATTATTATTATTATTATTATTATTATTATTATTATTATTATTATTATTATTATTATCGTTTATACCCTTCATGCAACTTATAATCAATCTCACATAAAGCACTATATCAAACTTGATTGAATATCATTTTGAAAATTCTCAGATAAATAGATAAAATAAACAATTGGAACTTGACACTTCAAGAGTTTAAAACATGTCCTCGTTCTCGTTATCCTCACTTGTTGGACATGTCTACATGACAACATGATCCTTGTCTCCAACAAAAACATTTTGCAAGACACGATAACTTTGTTAAATGTTCTGGGAAAACATTATTATTATTATTATTATTATTATTCGACAGGCCGTCTGTCTACAATGACAATTTAAAACTTTTTTCTTTAAAAAAGAAATGATTAAAAAACATTCTATTAAGTACCTAGATCCTCATATTTATTAATGTATGCAGATTAATATGTGAGTAATAAAGCTATCATTATTAATTTCCTAGATATTTTGAATTTTAATGAAAAAGATTATTCTTGATTGGTAGAGATAACAAATTATGTTATGTTATCTATGATTTCAGTTGAAATAGTAGTCTGAAGAAGGAAGTGATATACTTCCGAAACTGTTACATTTCTCGTTAATTTATAATAAAGAATACAGACAGCCTTGTAAGAAAGTTATGTTTAATTTATATTAATTTCCTGTGTATAGTATCCTAATTTGTAGTTTGTTCAGTTTTTATCGTCCAGTAACGTGACGAATCACATTAGAAAGAAACTTATCAATTATTGGCCTGTCTAACTATATCATAAAGTTACAAAAAAATGTACTTACGAGCAGAGCAGACAAACAGGCAGTATTTTTATTATTAAGCCTACTACTAATATTATTATTATTAGCAATAATAATAGGCCTAATGATAACTAAATTCCTGGCGCAACAGCCCTTAGAAGGCCTGGCCTTATGGCACTCATTCCTGTGGGGTGATGTGTTGTCAGCAGATCGGCTACCCTCGTCATTAATGCTTGCTTCCTGGACTGCAGTTCGCTACTTTTTTTCTTTCAAGTAGCTCCCAATTGTCCTCACGACGCTGGGTGGACGCTGCAGCGCAAACACCGTCTGGTGAGTACGAATAGTCACACCAATCTTTCCTCTGACAAGACCCAGGACTGCTTGACTTCGCTGATCTCATAGGGAGTGATATTTCAGTGTGACTAGGACGTTGGTAATAAAATAATAAATGCTTATTGAAATAGTGAGAAAATTAGCTAGGAAATATAGATAAGTACTAAACTGACTCCCTGGAGCTACGGTCCATGAGGGGCTGTGCCTACCCAATGTCGCAATGCAACAAGCATCAGCTACGCACTGAAAATATTCGAGATAGGAATATCTCGGGTTTTAAACTGTCTTTTTTATGGAGTGCTCGAAGTGGAAGATCTAAGAAAGTATACCCCGCATACTCCCCCTCTTCTATTTAGAGCATTGCCTTTACGTTATTTATGAAAAAAAAAAAAAAAACATAATGCAAAGGCTTGTATCGGGAGTAAAGAAGATTTGCTCTATTCGACAACATTTACATACTTCCCGACATAATAAACATCAAAGTAATTCGTGTTTTAAGCTGAACAAAGTAGAATAAAATCGCTTTCATATATTGTCACATGATGTGGGCTGATTGCAAAACCTAGCTACCGAAATATACGTTCCTCAATCACGCTGTAAAAGCTGCAAATGCCAGACGGAACAAACGCTGTACGGTGCTACTATGATAACCGTAATGGGGTTAGCCATACTGAGAGCTTTAAACAGTTCTACCTAAATTGGAGCGGCAATGCCGAAATCTAGTTACAATGAAGGATTTATGGTAGGGACGTAAACCCTTAGATCTTGACCTTCGAGGAAAAAATTGGTTATGTTTTGTCGCTCAGGCCATTGCTTTAGAATTCTGTCCACCAAATTGAAAGCCATCTAGTTGCACAAATCTTCAACAATTTCAAAGGGTTTTCCCCGTAATTTATGATTTCATTATTTGTTTGTATTCTTCTTGACGGATGGGTGATAAAGAAAACCAGTTATATGTTTCCCTTAAAAGGAATTCAATATTCCTTGGAAGAGTAGATTCAGAAGCGTGAGACACTGCCAGCAGTAGAGAATGGCAAACATCCCAGAAGAACTAAATGAGACAAACCGAATCATTCTTTCAAAATTCTGTATACTCCGTTGTTCACTCCTGTCATTACCGAAGCATTGTCCGTGCCAATGCCTGCAAGATTTTTTACATTCAGTCCCAAATTTTTCAGCATGTTTACGAGCATCAAAGCGATGTCTCACGCACTAGCTGAAGGGAGGGAAACAAGTACTAGGAACGTTGAAATAACCCGATACTGAGATACACTAACATACCGCATTACAACACCTAGTTGTTTGGTTACACTAACGTCCGTTGATTCGTCCAAAATAATGCTATATTTATTATCTCCAATATCAGTCACAATTTTTTTGCTGGAAATGTGGAGGTAACACATCACGAATAATCTCACTGTATTTGATTCGACCTAACCTAATTTTTGGACTTGCCGCGGAATCCGAAAACACTGCCTTCTGCAACTCTGGTTGGACTCATAACTAGGGGTAAACGATATTTGAGGTAGCGTCTTCGAAGTGTGCAATTTTGAATTTTCTTCATGCTTTCTACTTTTAAGGTGTTTATCAATGCCACTTACCTTTACGTAAAATGTAGTTTTGCAATAAGCACATAATGCTTTGGTTGAATCTCCATCAACTGGCTTTAGCCAGCCTTTAAATTTTGAATCACTTTCCCATTCCTTCCTATAATGTTGACTATACGATTTTATAATAATAATAATAATAATAATAATAATAATAATAATAATAATAATAATAATAATAATAATAATAATAATAATAATAATAATAATATTTGAGAGGAAATTCATATTGCTTTCGTATTGGAACACTTCACCCAACTCACCCCACGAAAATTTCTGTATAATTTATATTAAGAACAACCGCATTTAACTTAATATACAAATCATACGCACTACACTGAACCAGAAAAGCACAATGTTCTCCAGCGCCACTGTCACTCCCCACCACGGTCCCTGATCTCACACCTCTTGACTTTTATCTGTGGGGTTATTTGAAATCAATTGTGTGCGAGGTAAAAATCAACAACGTAGCCCATCTCTGCCGGCGTACTGAGAAGGCATGTGCCTCTGTTGACCCATAGGCCCTGCGACGTGTGCAGCAGGACTGGCAAAAAAAGACTCCGATTGTGAATGCAGCGCAATGGAAGTCATATTGAGCATATGCTGTAATGCCGACTGACAAGTGTCCCAAAATTTAACGTCATAAGCCTACATAAATAAAGATATCGCAAAACGGATTGAACAGGTGTATTCTTCAGAAATAGGCAGTGTAAAATGATACACAACATGACTCCCTTCCCATGTGAAAAATGTAACCCAAATCCAAGATGACCGACGCTGTCGCCATAGCTCCTATAAGTTGCGTCCCCACCTATAGACACCCCATACCAAACGACATTATGATTACTCACACCGTTCGACTTCTATAGAGGTGTATCCAGACTTTTGCTTCACCCTGTATATTAATTTCTTCAATTCTTACCTGCTTGAAGCTGAAGAGGAAGGACGTGTTTCGATATCTTGATTAGCTGTTCCATCTGTAGATAATACTTCAATTTCATGTGGATCATCTACACTTCTCTCACGTTTCTCAGATCCAGACTCAGTTTTAAATTCATAACAGTTCAGTGGATGCTTTGTTTTCATATGGTTGATAACAGCAGAAGTGTTTCCAGATTTTGAAGAAATGACAGCTTTACAGTAATGTTACCAATATTCCACTTAACTTCGTCATCGCACGTATTGTAATAATGCCACACAAATAATCTTTTCGCTGACATTTTCACTATACAGTAACTTAAACACACTTTCCAGCAACGTTTCAGCTTGAATTAGTATAAAATTGTTTCCCACAGAAAAATCTGATTACAACTGAAGTCCGTGTAATCGCAATGGGTTTGAAAGACATTGATTGGCTTTTTTGTTTTGGAAAAGAAAGGAACAGTGATAAGTATTGTATGTAAAACACGACAGGAGAGAGAATATTTCTTTCAACAACTGCAAAGCAAATAACTGCACGACCGTCTTTCTTTGAAAGTCTGCAACGTAATACTAAGCAGCTGAGAGAACTCTTGAGGAAATAATGTTTTTTTCTTTTTTCCTTAAGAAGTGATCGGAAGTTATTTTGAAATGGAAATTGAATCAGAGCCATATGAAATGTAAGTCAGAGCATGTATGTTTTTCTCCCCTTTTCCCTTCATCCCTTTTCTCTCTCCTTGGTTTGATCCCCGAACAACTAAGTTTGTGGTGGACAATATCGTGTCCGTAGGGTTTTCTTGGGGTATTCCCGTTCCCTCCCATTCTCATTCCACCAATTATTCCATCATTATTCACTTGCCTTAATCATCCTTCTCCTTTAGCTTACAGGGCATATTCGTGGGACGTTAAACTGGAAGATTTCATTTCATTTTCCTTTAGTCTCCTTCTGTCATATGAAAAGTTCTCCCTTGTGCATAGTACCATGCCATGAGGGCATATAGAGAGTGCGGAGTTAATTCTCCAAACTTTATTGATCTCAGTCGTTCGGCCGCATCCCCCCCTCCAATGTATCCATTGAATCTGAGGTTGGTAATGCCCCAGAGCCTCTTGGCATCGTATGTATAAAATCAAATGTCGTACGGTAACCAAGAGCAACATATACTTGACATATGTATTTAAACCAATCCCCTTTAAAATTGGACAACTCATTCGAAACTTATTGTAGCTTTCACACGACTACGCTCAAAGTAAGAACAAATACTCGGATTCGTGAAAACTCCCCTTGTTGTACGGCAACTAAAACAATAAATATCTGGCGAAAGCTAAGGAAAACATTTAAAAGTTAAGTTCAATCAAAATTGGACAATTCGTTCGAAAGTTATCATCGGATGTCACATACAGACAGACAGGACGACCTATAATAGAAAGCTTCGCACCCACATTCTCAAGGTTTGTTTCACTGATACTCGAAGTTCAGATATTACACGAAATTTCGGCAGTCTCAAATACTCGAAGGGCTTCGAGTGCCGGATAATAAATTTTTGAAACGGAAGTTCGATAAGTTTGCAGCCTTATCGAATTTCCTTACCTCTATCCAGAACTTTAAATTAAACCCCCGAAATCAGATGTAAACTTCTTTTTCTGCCTACTATTGGCGCAATCGGCAAAGTAACTGTTAGTAGACTATAATGGTGTCTTGGATTCCAATCCCGTTCGGGTGTTGCAAGTTTTCTCTTGCTCTCTCTCTTTTCTGACAGACTGCTTAAGTCTTGTACAGATCTGTGGAGAAAAAACTTTTCTTTCACTTCATTTCTAAGCAGACAACTTTTAAAATGAACACCCTGCATATATGTAATACATATTATGTACAACTAATAACCTCAAAGACATCGTTTCTTCCGAATACTCCGATAATCCCAAACTTTTTCAAAATATACAAGCGACTCGACAAATGCGATCATATTGATATATTTCTGTATTTGCTGCTTTCAAACAATATGAGAGTCCCGAACAGTTCGAGAGTCTCGAACTTGTCGAATGCTTCTTACGTTTCGAGTGCCTCAAACATTTCGAGTCTCGAAAGTTTGATAATTCGATAAAATTAAAATTGTTTATCGACGAAATGGTTTTGAAATTTTATCGAATTTTTATCGATTACTCGATTATCGGAACAGCCCTAGTTCCAATATCATCACTAAGTTAATCCTTTCCTGCTGGCTTTTTCTTCATCATAATAGTAACCACAGAATCCAAGCTTTCACATACGGCCTCACACAATGGTGTAATAGAGTATTTGTCTCGGAAATCTGTTACTGCAACTTTAGCAGGCATGTTTTTATACTTTTCTGTTGGCTATTTTTTCCTCTTTCAATTTTTCTGCACAGGAGCGGCAAATTTTCTGCGATCACATCGCAGATCGCGGCATGTTCTGCTATGCCCCCCCCCACCTGTTTTATAATCATTCATTTTCAATAAACGCCTATCACCTTTAGCCTAAAGAGTATAAACGTGGGGCATTAAATTAAAAATTGTATTCCTCTATTATCGTACTTTGATAATGGCTGTATTATTTCATATACTGAAATTCAAAGTGTTGTAATCTTGGAAGATATTTAGCATGATGTAGTTACTAGACTATGTAATTTGAATGTTTACAGCAATTTGGGGCCATTATTCTTTTCCTATCAGACGTTATCACCGCAGTAGCATATTTTGTTTTTCATAATCTCTTTTTCAAGAGGTCTTAAACCCAGAAATCCCTTGCGTACGCCACTAATCACATGAAATTGTATATGGATTTATTTAGTGTACTTTTCACGACTTTTCGTTGTATGGTTAGCAAACGCGACTTTGAAGTGAAAGGTTCGGGTTCGATCCTCGGTGGGAATTCATTGGTTTGGATCCCACCTTAAACTGTAGGTCAACGTCGCATGTAGGTTTGATGCTCAACGAGATGCTAAACTCCAAATGAACTAACCAATTAAGTTTCTTATTTTATTACTTGGAGTAAAATTAATTTTAAATAGAGAACTTCTGAACATTTGTTTTCATACAAGATATCATAGCCAGAAAAACAGGGGGTAGAATGTCTTAAAAACTACAATCCTTATTAGAGGAACCTAAAGCTGATTTAAAATGCCATTTTATTCGGTGTTAAAAATCACAATATTTTCTCCTCTGTATAGTCTTGTTTCAGCGATTGCGATACTATTGTGTCGACTTGAGCTAGTGACTGATTTTGGCATCCATATTTCAGAATATCACACTTCCCTACTGGCTTTTCAGTTCAAATTTGATCACAATGTGTTTCTGAGCTTCCAAATAGATTTTCAGACTGGTAAGGTCCCAAAAAGTTGCCCTGAATTACGATGAAATTTGTCATCAATGGGCGGAGTAGATAAACAGGACCTCCGGTTTCTTGCTCCAAATTTGGTCATAATGTGTTATTGAGGTCTCGAACACTATTTTCAGAAACATTTCAACTACGGACGGACACGGAGAGAGAGAGAGAGAGAGAGAGGAAGATTTGGTTATATTTTATTTTAGGTATGTAATTAACCCGTTGAAGAAAGTAACGATTACATTAATCAGTTTACAATTTTATGTTATTTTTTTATAATTTAATCAATTAAATTTTGCAAGAGTTGATTTTTAATTGCCAATCGTTAAAAATTCATAACTATTACAAATTATACGTTATTTTTTAAGATATGTGAAATGGACATCCTGTAAAAACTACGCGGCTTTCCAAAAACTTCGCATGCGATTCCACTACAGATTTGCAAGCTGCTCTCCCCGCCCCCTTACCCCCAAATGTCTCCTACTAGGCAAGAGGATGATAAAATCAATATTATTTAAAGATGAAAATAACCTAAAGTTTTTCCAACGTTTGGTCTACCCTATTTTACGGGAATAATCTGCATTTTTTTTCACGGAGTTTGATTTTATTATAGCACATTTTATTTCTTGAAAGTGTTTCCAGAAAATATTTCATAGTGCAACTCTCGAATTTACTTCGAAACATTGACTCTTGATAGTATAATATGTTATCTTTATGGAATCTCAGAAATCGTGTATCACTTGAAGGAATTTTTGTAAATTTCAGACTTGTTTACTAAAACTTAAGTGGGTGAAGTTTGCTTGGAGGAAAGGAGGAGAAAACGGTTTGGTTGTACAATTTATTACAGTATCGAATATTAAAAAGTGATCGGTAGGTGTCGGGGAACGTTGCCTTGTTTCTCAAATAAATAAATAAATAAATAAATAAATAAATAAATAAATAAAATAAAAACGTAATGTTCAAGAAAAATTCTATCATAGTTTTGTGCAATTTATGAGGTTTCTGTGGTCTAAAATTTTCCGAAAACACTGGTGGAGACCTCAGGAATATATTGTGATCAAATTTGAATCGAAAAGTCTCTGGAAAATAACTTATTCTGTATACTTCCACTTTATAAATAAAGTTTTCCTAATATATATTTTAATTGCAGTCTTTGGTCAGATCCTTAATCATTAAATAATGATTGATAATAGTAATGATTGAGGATCTGATCAAAGACTTTGCAATCTCGATTATTATTATTATTATTATTTGGTTTAGGAATTAATTCGTGCGGGTGGACAAGAGATGGCGCAACGAACGGAGCGTCCCACAGTTCCGTGTATCCACACATGTGTTGCAAACCCCTGTCATCGCGTATCGTTCGTAGTATAGGGCAGTGGATTAAAGCGTCAACAACACCAGTTTGTAGTTAAGTGAACATGGCGCAATTTGTGCCTGATAAAGTGTTTTTGCGGGGTGTCCTGCTGCATTACTTTAACATGCAGAAAAGTGCGACTGAAAGTCATCGTATTTTGGTGGAAGTGTATGGTGACCATGCTCTAGCTGAGCGAACGTGTCAGAAGTGGTTTGCATGGTTTAGAAGTGGTGATTTCGGCTTGGCAGACCAAGAGCGAGCTGGACAGCCAAAAAAATTTCAAGACGAAGAATTGACAGCATTGCTCGAGCAGGATTCGTGTCAAACGCAGGAACAACTTGCAGCAGCATTAGGCGTTGATCAAACAACAGTCTCCAAACGCTTGCAAGCCATGGGAATGATTCAAAAGATGTCACATTGGGTTCCACATGAATTGAAAGACAGAGACGTTGAAAGACGAAAAACCATTTGCGAATTGCTGCTTCAACGACAGAGCAGAAAGGGGTTTCTGCATCGAATTATTACGGGTGATGAGAAGTGGATCCATTACGAGAACCCTAAACGAAAAAAGGCCTGGGTGAAACCAGGTGAACCAGGTCCATCACAACCAAAACGAGATATTCACTGTGCAAAGGTTATGCTGTGCATATGGTGGGATATGAAAGGTGTGGTGTACTATGAGCTGCTGCAACCGGGTGAAACTATGAATGGAGAACGTTATCGACGACAATTAATGCGTTTGAAGCAAGCTCTGGCCAGAACACGACCAGAATGGGAGAACAGACATGATAAACTTATTGTTCAACATGATAACGCTCGCCCACATGTCGCAAAACCGGTCAAAACCTATTTAGAAAATGTCGGATGGGAAGTTTTACCCCACCCGCCGTATTCACCAGACGTTGCTCCTTCGGATTACTACTTGTTCGATTGCATGAACAACGATTTGATTGGACAGCGGTTTACTTCTTCAGAAGATATCGAAACATGGGTCTCTGACTGGATCGCTTCCAAGGATGAGGACTTCTTTCGCCACAGAATCCGTACATTGCCTGACAGATGGGCGAAAGTGGTGGCTAGCGATGGACAATATTTTTCTTAAGGTATTTATGTATTTTGTGTTTGTACTACAGCTTCAATGTGTGCGTACCAACCGCACGAATTAATTCCTAGACCAAATATTATTACTTCCGCAGTTTTTTTTTTTTTCGGTACTGACGTTGTACAAAAATTATACGAATTTCGCAGACTGCATATAAAGTTTCCTCTGCTTTAATTTAGGCTATGTAGAGACTTCTCTCAAGTTCACGACCTTTTGTGTAGGTTTGCACTCTGTGTGCTTTTATTATTAATGTACCATATATATATATATATTAGTGATTACTTTTTCATTTAATGTGGAGAGGATGGGCAGTGATTTCCGGATATTGGATCAGCTGCACCATTTGCAGTGTTGTACCATATAGCCCAGTGTTGCATGGTAAATTGGACTATGGAAAATTGATATGGTGCTCTCTGCGCTTGAAGTCCTAAGTACGCGATTATTTTGCTTACTGATTAATCCACCTCTGCACATCTCACAAAAATTATGCATTTACTCGCCTATGGCAATGTTGTCAGTTCTTTATTTTCAACCCACGTTTTCTATACATTGTAACATTGGATGTACACACATAACCCACATAAACTCGCTTTTTGCGCGTTTCTGTGTGTGGCTTTGGTATAAATATTTGCAGACTTAAGTTGATTCTCACCTCTCTCTCTTCAATCTATTCTAAACTCAATAATAAAAGCAGTAAATGTAGGATGCTAAAAATCAGTATGACTACAGCTCGCCACGTGATTCCTCACACCAAATATGGTTTCATCAAGGACTTGAAAAAATAATAAAGACATGGAAAATTTCATTGGAAGGGAAATGATTGTAGTTTTGTCAAAAAAGGTCGGACATCTCTTCTTGAAAACCCCTGTACTCTTCCCCAAGTCAGAATTAAATCAAACAAGTGTGTATTTGCTTTGGCTACTTGAGTTTTTATTTCGAGTCAAAGTATTATACTCTATACGGTGCCAGAATATGACCTTTTAAAGCAAGATAGATGGCCAACTTTTTTGAACAAGATTATATAAAGGATAGTTAAACTTCAGAAGAGATACAACATATCTATTATTACTATTAATAAAATATCTGAACGTCACGAATATCTTTATTTGGCCTGTAATGAGACTGGATTATTTTGGAAATAAAATGTATTGATCCGATTGGTAGAACTTGTTAAAATTCTCCGAAGTATTCTCCTTGGCTATCGACACATCGCTGCCAGCGCGAATTCCACGCAGTGGCTTCCTGGAAGTCAACTTTCGACAACCTCCCTAGAACACCCATCGTTGCTACTTGGATGGCCACAACGTCATCAAAATGGCGAATTTTCAACCTTCTTTTGAACTTTAGAACTTTGAGAATAGAAAAATCAGCTGGGCAACGTCGGGACTGTACAGTGGCAGCGACAACGTCGATTCTAGCCAGTAATGATGTCACAACGAACGTGATGTGACTCTTGCGAGTTATTGTAGTCGAGTTTCCAGCATTGTAGTCTTCCTGTATACCATTCCTTTCTCGTCAAAGACGACAATGAGCATTTTATTGATCGTCGACTTCGACATCCTTGCCTTTTTGGGGCGTGGGGACTCTTTGTTATGTCACTCCGAACTTTAGGGCTTACTTTCAGGGTTGTATTGCAACACCCAAAATTCGACGGCTGTTATTACGTTGTCTAAAAAGGCCGGGCCACTCTCCACTTGCTCCAACACTTGACGGGAAATGTCAAGCCGTTTTTCCTTTGTCCGTCATAAAGCATTTTTGGCACCAACTTGTCACAAATCTTGCGAAAGTGATTTTGGAGCACATCTGCTTACGAAGCATTGGTCACTATTCCCTTCTCCCTGTAATATTCCAAAATTACACTATTTTCATCCCTGATGAGAGTGAGCTGAACTATTCCTGCTAATGGCTGGATGCGGAATTTTTGAGTTTTGGCGATTATACTATGGCGCCATTGTTTGCTCGCTCTCTTTTCTTCAGGTTAGTGGATTCAATTTTATCTCCTGTAACAATTCTGTGTATGTCTGTCTTCGGCCTAAAAATAAAGCATAAATTCCTCACAGGCATAAAATACCATTATTTTTCAAGTCAGCAAGCAGCCAACTGAGGTGGCATCAATTTCGCAGACACGTTATAAAACCGCAATATATCACGGACAATTGTGTGGATTAAAAGAAAATGGTAGCTACTTCATTCAAACTAATGTGCTTATTTTCCTTCACAAGCTCTTCCCACTGTGGCCATGTTTGTCACCAGTCGATGTGTCTGAGGCAGTCGTGGTCCTCCTCCACGGAAGTTACACCACTTTTAAAACTATCTACATCTCTCATATACTTGCTGCAGGACGTCTGAAAAATTACCGCACTGCACTTTCATCCTGTGGTGAATATAAATTGGTTTAATATTTTCACTACTAAAAAAGACGTTAAAGATCGCTGCTCTAACGTGGTTCATGTCGTCAATGGCGCGGCCTTCTTAGCACTGGCGCTGCTTTCCTGTTCAGTGTTCCTAAATGATCCTTCTTGAGATTTTATACAACTGCTTTTAATAATGTTTGTATGTTCGGTTTATCCTGACATTACATACATATTTCGCACTTCACTTTTAAAAAGGGAGGACATGAATATATCTACAACATGCTAATAAACTTTTGAGATTATTATCTATGCAGGGAACAATGGATAGTTAAGTGGAAAGGACAGAACATATTTGATAGATCAAAATTACAACCACACAAGATTAAAAATTCTATTTATATTGTAATGTCGTGAACTCTTTCACAACAGAATGCAACAAAAACAGATCCACTGGTATAAAAGAACGCAACAGAAATTACGGATCCACAGCTTTAACTAAGGTTCAACACAAATATTAATAATAGTATTTTTTTTTTCTTCTTTTTACTCTAGTACTGACAATGAGGTCAACAAAGTCTTCAAGTCTGAACTTAAACATTAATAGAATTAATACAGCCGAAAATTATTTTACACTTATCTTCAAGATTACAATGTTAATCTTACTTCTCAAACCCAAGACAATTAAACATTTTCAATAAATAAGCTGATTTCGAAATACCTCTTTGAAGTAACTCTTAAAGCAATCAGAAAATTCGCCATATTTTTTTTTTTTCCATCACCACAGTAACTGAACAAATGCTACACAACAGAAGTTATATTAACAATTTCTTTAATAAAACGTTTTTTTTTTCGTAAAGGCATTACAATAAATATTGGTCACTGGTAATCAAAGTAAAATTTAAAAATAATCTTATATATATTCTTTGAAAATATTCCATTTCCTTATAAGATTTCATCATAGCTGTTCAACTATATAAGTAAATATTTCTGTTGCAAAAGATAATTAAAATCTCTATTTACACAATAATCAGTTTTCATTTACAAAAATCCAGATAGAATTAAGAAGCTCTAAAGGATTATTTTACTCCATGAAAATGTAAGGAAGATAAAGTATACAAGAACAAACTCAAACGTTTTGGAGTGCTCAACTGTGTTGTATATAAAGATTCTTATCCAGAAAAAAATCTACAGCAGTTAAACAACTCTCTCATCTGTAAATATGTTCAGTTATGGGCCAATCTATGTATGTATGCTATTTAATTACTTAATAAATTCTTGTTTTCAATTATATTTTCTTTGGGATCATGTCACTGTTACAAAACTACCGAAATCAATTATATTTGTCACTGAACTTTCCCTGTTTACATATAATATACAATACAAGAAAAGGTAGTGGTTAATTCGAGAGTTTAAGTTCAAAATTTATTTTGTAATAAGTAACTAAAGATTTATTTTCTCTATTAATATGAAAAAATTAAAAGAAGACACTACAGCAACGAAAAAAAAAATGTAAACTTATTTGGATCAGAAAGTTACAGTAAATTAAGGATAAGAATATCTTTAATCAATTCATAAACAGCATTGCCAGTCGACACAATCTGAGTAAAACAAGTACTCGACAATCTCCATGTAAGTATACTGAAGAGCTATTTATATCTCAAAAGAAAATGCTAAAGAGCTTATTACTATGTATTATAGCGTCATCTATTTTAAAGCTCTACATATTTTCAACAGAGTAGATAAGAAGTCATGCTTATTTATTTTCAGAAGTTAATCCCATAAAATGAAAGAAAATTACTAACTAAAGGAAATTACTACCATTATGATGAAAGATTTTTGCTTCTAGAACTTACGAGTAAAAGCGTATTGCTAAGGCTCTAGTGTGCATGACAGAAGAACTCAACATGGGTTACATTATTTAAATCAAGATTTTATACAGTTGTTTTTCGTGGGAGGTAGGATTAAATTGAACAGTATGCTAACTCGCTCAAGAATTTAATCATTATGTCTCTTACTTCAAGCTGTGATTTCTGAATAATCTTTGCATTTATAAGCTTTCGGTTCTCCTCTAGAGCCTTCTTTACGAACGATAAAAACAGAAGAAAAGTAAAATGAAGGAATAGATAAGGTGTATATTCACCGATCTTCCTCGGCAAATCCATTCTTTTGTATTTCCTTGATAGTTTATCTTTGTTTATATTTTATTTTTATCTTCAATGCGCAAGGGTTCAAAAGAGAGCCAAAAGCTTAAAAGTTCAAAGAAGCGTTATTCAGCAATCCGAAGTTGAAATAAGTGAGATGAGTGTTAAACTGTTTCATATTTTTATTACTACTAAAACATTTAATGAATTATCAACCCACCCTCCTTTTAATTCATACCTGTTTAATCTTTACTTAACAAGCACAGAGGCTGAATTATCATCTCCATATATGACTATGGAGTATATTTTCCTTTTCTTTTAATAAACTGCCAGAGCATTAACTTGTTTTGCATATGATTTTCGATGATCTAATAGTAAAAAGTAATGGCGCGAAAGAAATTAAAATAAAAATAATTCCGATGTTGACTGGAATCCGTATAGATTCTTTACTAAGGAAAGATGTTATTTTAATATAACGATCGCTATATAACGAACAGAAATCAACCGAGTTAAAGCAGATATAATATTAACACAGGAGCAACTAAATTGGAGTACAGAAATCGACGTCATGCGATTATTAGTATGCGGAAAACCTCATTCTTTCATTCATTTCTTACACTCTTCCTTATCATTAACACAAATACACACATTGTAATTCTAAGGACTATTTTACAAAATAGAACCCAAAGATACACGATTTATAGGCAAGTATTTTTAACATGATCAAAGAGGGGTAAAAAGTTCAACATTATTATAACGTATATGTCAATTGCCCAATTCATTATTTTATATATGGGACTTACAGGATACCTGTAACACAGACCATCGAATTTCAAAATACTTATCACAATTCTAAGGTTTCTTCATAGAGCGAACATCAGCTGCTGATACCACTCAGTTTTGGCATACGAAGTTGTTTCACATGTCCTCCTTGAGAGGACCCAGTGAATTCAGAATGCCACAAAGCACTATGGAGGGGAAAAAAAACTAAAAAATAAAAATAATAAAACAATGTTTTCAGCACAAAGCACCATAGAACTTAAATTATTCACTGTTGAATACTTCGTGCCAATGACCCACTTGCAGCTGAGCTTCCTAGTGTTGAACTAAGGTCCTGATATGAAAACTGAGAGAAATAAGGTTGTTCCATTTCCTCAGATATACTGTTCAAAGGACCATCATGTTCAGGTGGAGTCAATTCCACAGATTCACCAGTGAATTCAGAATCAAAGTACCGTGTATCGGTGTCAGACGTCACCAGAGGTTTGAAAGGTGGTGCAATCTGAAAGAAAAGTGTCGAAAATTATATATTTTTAAAGTAAATAGAAATATGCAAGTGTAACATAATTGGTATAAATATTCTCAGGTTATGTTTTCAAAGACGACATTTTAAAAATATGTTTATAACCATGGTTTAGAAATTCGAAGTTTCAGGGCACAGATGTTTGAAATATTGTCAGCAAAAGTAAATTACCATGAAGCTGAAAATCAAAAGAAAGCTGCGTATTTACATCAGTTAACGAAACAAAACTAAAAGAAGGAAAGAACATCGGCAAAATCCGTTCATACTTTTCTTTCTTTTTTTATTGTTGGGAAACATGAGTTTGGTGAATGCATTACGTAAGTTTTGCAATATTTTAAAATGGAATGCGTGACCAACCATATTTCAGATTCCCATTCGCACTATCTCACGTATTTCTTGGTGAAGAAAGATAGTAAAAACAGGCTAATGTGATTTTTCATCGTGCGCAGATGACGCAGAATGGATTTAATGAACACACTGCTAATAGTAATTCCTTATCCCTTATGTTTGCCAAATCTGAGTTCTATTTAACATATATAATAGAGTAATTAAAACTAACTCGATATTTGGACTCAATCCACTGTGTTGTGGACAGGGATGTAGCCACGAGAGGAGGGAGATGCGGTTTATCTGTTATGTATTTATTGAACTTGTTTAATGCCTACAACAAATTAAGAATATCAACACATTAAAATAATTAAAACAACTACATACTCATTCCCTTTATCATTTTCATTTGCGTAGATGGATGTACACAATTGCAATTTACGACTATTATTAACACATAACAGTGCCAAGGTTTTTATTATTATTATTATTATTATTATTATTATTATTATTATTATTATTATAACTGTCTATACAAGGAAGGTCCTTATTTTTCCACTTGCGACTTGTTTATTGAATCCCCCCTAAAATGGTTCCATATTGTACAAAGTAACGTATGTAAAAAATTAGCTCAATTGAATAAATTAAATGGCGCTCCAAGCTACCTCAAGTTTTCAATGCAGTTACAATCTATCTTCTAATATAAACAAAAAGAGTTTGTTTGTGTTTTTGTCTGTCTGTGTGCGGCCTGGGGATCAGACGAGTGGACCGAGAGTTACCAAATTTTGGTCAGGGGTACCTTGGCCCAGGCCCCAGATCAAGACGAAGCCCTTTTTTCAAATTTCGAACCAGGGGAGTCTCAGGGGGGCGTTTACCGGAACCGGCTTGGGAATCAGACAAATTGACCGAGAGTTACCAAATTTTAGTCACGAATACCTTGGTCTAGGCTCCAGACCAGAGTTAAACGTTTTTGTCAAAGTTCGGACCAAGGGAGTTTACCGGGACATGTAAAAGTAGTAGCAAATGACCGATATTAGTGTCGAATTCATTCTTCCCAAACGGACATGACACCTTTGCCTCATACTGTATATCGAAAATGCATTCAAAACTTGAGATCGCTTGGGTTACCATTTAATATTATTCAATAAAGCTAATTTTTCTCATGGGTTACTTTGGTCTGATATAGAATCGTTTTAGAGGGTGATTCCAAAAACAATTCGCAAGTGGAAAAATAAGGACCACCCTAATCTATAATCATACAAACGGGAAGTCAAACAAATGGACTTCCATAAACAATATTGGTTTCTATATGAAGACTTTATTGGTCCATTTCCTACAACCTGCGATTCTCATTTCACGAACTGCCCAGACTCATGCTACGTTAAGCAGCATACTGATAATAATAATAATAATAATAATAATAATAGTAATAATGTTTAAATGTTTATTAGGGACAAACAGCTACAGCCACAAAGTGCCCCCAAGAAGGATTATACAAATATTGGGCGCTTACATTTAAACATAACATAAAAATGAAACATACAAATATATATATATATATATATATATATATATATATATATGCAATGGGTATTACAGATAAAAATACAATGAAAAACATAATGAGAAAACAAATAAGCAGAAATATCATCTTAAGTACATCTCAAACAAACAAACAATAATAATAATAATAATAATAATAATAATAATAATAATAATAATAATAATAATAATATGTATAGTGAGTTATTACTGCTTTCATATTTTGAAAAAAAAAAAAAAAGACTTGGTTTGTAGAATGTAAAAACCTTTTCTTCACTGTGGTACGCCGTTGGGTGTGGATACCTATAGAACACGCCTGAGTCCCAAAACCTTGCAGAACCACGTCATGTTGAAGACACCGTAAATTAAGCGAAGGAATGAAGAACTGCATGTTACTGTGTTGAATATATTGAGATATAAAAAGTTTTGAAATACACGCTGACATGTCAGCATTTAATTAGTGGTTGCAATAGTTTGAATTTCGGAGTCAAGTAACTATGTGAGAACTATAGGCGGCCTTACCCTTTGCGGGACTTAGGGCGAACAAGCTCTGCGGAGCCCTTCACCGGTGTCATGACATAATTTCAAACGTAAAAGTGTTGACCACAGAATATCGCCTGGACAATATCTACAGGAAATAAATAATTTATCTAGATTTCAGCAGTGCTTGTTAACAAATCAGTAATATTGTAGGAAGCTGCTAAACACAAGTGATGCCTCAAGAATAATGGAGCACAGCTAGTATTTTAACAACTTTTATTTTTTTTCGGCGTACTCGCCAGATCTAGCATCGTGTTACTTTTTCCTGTTCCACAGAATGAAAAAATCTAAAAGCGAAGCGTTTTGATGATGTGGAGGCTGTAAGAAGAGCTTCGTAGAGTGCACTGGACTATATCAAATTTGAAGAGTTCCAGAGGTGCTTCAAACAGTGGGAAAGAAGATTGGAGAAATGCATCGCATCTAATGGAGAGTACTTTGAAGGAAACTGAAAGAATTTTGTATAAAACTTAATTTTTTTAGAACAAAAGTCCTGTTTCTTTCGCCCCCCCCCCCCCACACACAGGAGACGATCGTACTGCTTACTACTTTATTTGTTTCTTATCGATGAATATATTACTTTTATGATGCCTTTCTATTCATATTAGTTCTACATTATGAGAAAATTTTGGTAAAAACACCTAGTGGTAATATTTACTTGTGTTCCGTAATTTTTCTTTTTGTGTTGAACTTCTTTCTCTTCTTGTCTCATGAAATAAGTAATAAAAAGTTCATTCTTACTTTGTGTGCTATGGATAATGGTTTCTAACGTTTTCTGATTAGAACTTGCTTTCCATGCCAGCTTTGACGTTTCTTTGTTTTCACTATATATTCACTCATTTATACATTTAACAAGCTTCCAGACCCACATACAAAGCTAATTCACTCTGGAATTATTAATAGTTAATAAGAATAACGATGGAAAAAGGAGCGGAAAGGGTTTATATAAAGGTAGTGCTTGGCAGAACTAGGGATATCTCGAAAAAAAAAAAAAAAAAAAAAAAAAAAAAAAATCCTCCGGAAACGAATCCTGAACCTATCGATTGCAAAGCAAGAACGCTAACTACTAATCTACACCCACTTCGTACATATACACAAGATGTTATCAAACATTAATGCTTATCATCCAAAGAACAAAAAATAGTAACAAACGAACAAATGTTATTACGTAGTACAACTGCTAAAGATGCCACATTTTTTGACACGTATTTCTTACTGGATAGATCATATCTACAAAAAAGATTACCAGGAAATGGCGTATCAATCGAGACCTCGTTAATATCAAGTCGGTGTGAAAAACTAAAATACTTAGCTACTCAAAATTCGCCTTCTGCAACCAAACACTTTTGCCATCGATCAGCCAATAACTGGAATCTGTGGCGAAAGAAATTTGGAACTACAATGCGGAAGTCCTCACCTGTACGTTATACAGCCCAATCACCAGGGACAATCTTCCCTCCTAGGAAGTGATCGAGATGCCGGAAGAGGTGGTATTGAGTGGGAGAAATACCGGGGGAACACAGTAGAGAAGGAAGGGTTTCATACTGCAACTCACGGAGAGTCTGCACCGTCCTTTGCGCGACATATGAATGAACGTTGCCGTCCAGCAAGAGGACACCATATCTGTTAACCATTGCTGGATACCTGAGGACAAGTTTGTAGTGTATTTCATCGAGTTCTGCACCATAACGATCTGAACTGATGCTTTCACCTCACATCAGAAAGACATGGATTATTCACACCATCCAATCACGATGGTTAATCACGATCCAACCATTATTCTGACCGTTTACATTGTGATAGTAGATCCATTTTTCATTTGAAACTTTCTCGGTTATTCCTTACTCTCAGCAGATGGCGAGTTTTGTTAGCCGGTGTTTACTCATATGGCACCCTTCAGTCTAATTTCCACCTTACCGACTGCACGGAGATGTCAAATCACAGTGATATGGTGTGTGCCTACTTCATCTGCAATGACCGAAGAAAGTTCGCTTCCATACTGTTCTTGAGGAGCTCATCTGTATATACTGGTCGGTGACATTTGCAATGCTGTCACCGGATCGAAATTTGACAAACCAACGGCGAATGGTGCGTTCATTCGCCATTTCTAACTCAAATACACTGTTAATGCTTTCTGTGGCTTGTGCTGTAAAATGTCAGTTTCAATTCGTGAAGAAAAATTACTCGCAATTGTGTGATCTTGATGGTGCATCTTCATACTACAATGTTCAACAATACACTACCTCCTAACTGTCTCGGTACCCCAGCCTATGTGTTGGAGAACAGAGTTTGTGACGTT
This sequence comes from Thermobia domestica, assembly GCF_964235325.1. Classification (NCBI taxonomy): domain Eukaryota; kingdom Metazoa; phylum Arthropoda; class Insecta; order Zygentoma; family Lepismatidae; genus Thermobia; species Thermobia domestica. Next base: position 122,237,614 of record NC_137462.1, on the reverse strand, counting down.
AGACGCATAACTTTAGTTCATTCTTGTGTTGCGTTGCTGAGGCGAGTTTCCCACCAGACATCAAAGTATGCATTTCATTCACGCCTATCCAATACGAATTTCGGGTTTAGCCGAACTGAAGTGGGACATCATGATGTATTTCTGTCTAACTTAATGATGGGTTGATGACAGAATTACAATTAACATATTTTATGTGTATTACAGTGAAACAAAGACTGTATGATCCAAGAAAATACTAGAAAAATGGATACGGAAATTACGTTACGAAATGTATCTGTATAAAAATAAATATGGAATATATGCAGACTAAACATTCTTTGCGTAGCAACCAGGTTGTTTGAATTAAGAACTGAACACATCTCAGTAATTTCTCGACACAAAACAAAACTCTTTTTACATATTTACCTCCTACGTTGTTCGGCACTCTTCTATAGATTTTACATCGCTGCAACAAACTTGCATTGATACATTTTGTTTACAAACTTGCATTTAGCATTATGAACTTTCTTTTAAATCAAAGATATCAATCTTTCTTTTGTTGTTAAGACTTTATGCTATATTGTACTTTTTCTAACATCACTACTATTTCAATATTAAAATTCTTGCTTTATACTTATACTAAGCTTAAAGGCCCGTTCTTCGCACAGGAAACTGAAATGAATTTTAAGCCCCTGACAATGTGTACTTGAATCAAAGTGAAATGAAGAAACCTCAGCCAGACCCCAATTCTACGTTTAAAATCCATTTCAGATGGTGCAGCCATTACTCTCCGTGAACAATTAAGACCTCTTTCCTCTATTGAGATATGCATTTCAATCAAAAGGAAATTATAAAAACCAACGTTGACCCAAGTGCTATGTTCAAAAATTTACTTACTTTGGCCATTTTACTAACAGAAAATGTGAAAATAGCTTTTTTTTTAAAAAAAAAAAAAATCCTCTTCCATTTAGAAGCGGAATTTTCAAAAATGTTTAGGCACGTAACCATTTTCTTTTTAATAAGGAGTTATACAAGGTTGATTCAGCATGCTCCGCTTCTGATCCACTTCCAGTTATAGCAGACACTTGTAATTTTAGGCATGACATCAAACATCATTTAGACTAATGTGCACAAAGTTTGAAGTACTTACAATTTTTCTGTTCTTTACAGGTTGTTGATCAGTAAGAAGTGTAGCTTGATTGGAAAACATGGAAAAACATAGCTCCGAGCAATGGCACAATACTTAATGAAGAAACATCTAATAACGAAAGACATTCGTGCTGATACGGTGGAAACTCTTGGGGACTCTTATAACCCCTCATATGACAAAGTGAAACGATGGCGCAGTGAATTTAAATGACTTGTGAAGATGAGCACGATGGTGGTCCATCTGCAATTGTCACCATGACAGAAACGATGACAAAAGTGCATGGCATCATTTCGACTGACCGACGAGTGACTATTCGTCACATACAAGAGACATGTAGTATCTCAACTGTCAGTGTTAATTTAATTATTCATAAACATTTATTATTAAATAAAAAGATATCTGGATGGTGGCTTCCAAGAATACTGACACGTCCAGATCAGAAGAGGACACGTTGTGTAACAATTCGGAACCCGTTACGGATGATCAAGACTGACAAACGAAAGTTCTTGCGGAGATTTATAACCATTGATGAAATGTGGATTCACCACTGCGATTCTGAGTGTAAACGCCAAAGTATGTAATGGAATCACTCCCACTCACCAAGAAATTCGCGGTCCAACAATCAAAGGGCAAAGTAATGGTATCTGCTTTTTGGGATACAGACCGAATTACATTCATTGATTATCTCGAACAGGGAAAGACAATCACATGTGTTTATTCTGCATCTCTAATTGGAAAATTACGTACTTCCATCAAAGAGAAACGCCATAGAATGTTGGACTGTTGTGTGTTGTTTCATTGCGATACCGCACCCGAACACACCTTCCAAGTTGCAGTGGCTGCAATTCATGAACCAGGGTTCGAACTCATCCGCCATGCTCCAGATCTGGCCCCCAGTGACCTCTATCTGTTCCCTAACCTGAAAAAGGCCTTTCATGGCAGATATTTTCGTAGCGATTTTGAGATGACGGACACTGTGGATATTTGGCTCCAGGACCAACCAGAAGACCTTTTCTTCTGCTGGGATTGAAGCATTGGAGAGTTGATTGGAAAAGAGTATTAATGTTGCAGCAAACTATATGGAAAAATAACAGTGGTTTGGTTCTCGTGTGGGGATTCCATCTATGTTAAGGGCAGAGCATGCTGAACCACTTTGGTATGTATACCAATTTTCATCTCTCTAACATGAGAGACTCATGAGATATTCAATTTTTGGCGTACATTTTAAATTCTTTTTCCCCTTTAGGATATGCATTTTAATGAAAGTGACACTATATACAGCTGGCTCGAGCTACGTGATAACTGAGTTCAATAATTTATTTGAAACAATTCAGCCATTTTTCTATGATGATGAGGCAGATAACGTCGATGTAATTTTTACGCAATGATAAATTATGGAAATATATCTTTTTCTTTTCTCCCCTCCCCCCTTACTTAGTTCAATTTTCAAAAACTGCTGGGACATATGTTCACTTACGTTTAGTGAAGAGTTTATATACCGAGTTTCATCTTCCTATATTTTGGAGTTTCTGAGGTTACTTCTGACATAAATTTGAACCCCCTCCCACCCTTTAGGAAACGCATTTTAATTAAAAAAAAAAAAAAAAACTATGGTAAAATTCCAGCTTAAGGAATTATTAACTATATTCAAAAATTTATTTGAAACAGTTCATCTGTTTTCTCGTGATGATGAGAATATAATGTAAATTATTATAATACATAGCGTAAGCTCCCGTTCTTTATATGGGGGAATAAGGTTTAATGAATACTACATTTATACCCTCACGTGTGTGGCTATTTGTGGCACACTTTATACATTATCAGCAAACTTCTGCCGGGCCGAGGGATTGAAGGAAGCGGGGTGGTGCAAGCTCGACTTGATCTTCACTTCCTTCTCTTTCTTCTATGTCAAACAATATCAAGAAACACACACATATATGTTTAATAATTTAAATGAAAAGTTTAAAATAAAAAATGTCACTTTTTTAAATCTAAGGGATTTCGAGATAAGGACATCTTATTACAGAATTTGCAACTACCTTACTTTTCACTCCCTTACAAGTCGAATTTCGATAATAAAGTGTTTATCTCCCGGAATTCCCTAAGTTTAAAGATATGATATTTGCTACTTTGATTTTTTATTTAAAATAACTAGACATATGTTTCAAGGTATTTTGATACTTGACCTACTGAATCTTCCCACTTCTTTTTCTTCTCTTCTATCAAATATCAAAATACATTGAAACACGTGTTTACTTATTTTAAGTGAAATATCCAAATAATAAATTTCATGTCTAACCTTAAGCAATTCTGAGATATGGATATGATTATATGATAATTGCAACCACAGCCCTATTTCTTCCCATATCTTTTCTTCCCTTCTAAGTAAAAATTAAAAACAAACGCTGTAATCCGTGGTTAACTATATGAAATTAAATATCAAAATATCGAATTTCAATTCTCTAATTTTCAGAACACACAGGCATTCTCCTTTGATGGGCATAAATTTTTATTTTTAAATCTAAAAATGAAACGCAGCTATATAAAATTGTGTAAAATAACTAATTTCAAGTTTAATGGCTCTTTATGTCTTTATTCTCCAAACTTCAAGTCTATAACCTTGAGAGACTCAGAGATATGGAAATAATAGTTGTCACTCCCATTTTCACGTTTCACTCATCGAATTTTCAAAAATTCTTTCTTAGTGGTACCTTATGGCACAAATCTTTTGTATTGTCTAAATTTCAATTTTCTACCTTAAGCAATTTGGCTTAGACATACTCTGAGTGAACACTTGAAGAACATCCATATACATCGTCCAACTCGGATGGAATTCTTACTACAGAACGCACAGGGTTGGTAGCTAGCAGCTTAAAGGTCTTCGGACAACACGAGTATAGTTGTATTCTGGGTGGATCTGTTGTGTGTGTGGATCACAGTGTCTGCAATGCCAAACGATGCCAGACAGCGCCTACTGCGTAACAAACTTTACGCGTGGCCATATAGTAGGACTAGAAGACTAGAGTGCTCGTCATCCATCGATGGTTTACACGATAGGAGAAGGTACAGGGTTCCCACAGCAGGCGTACCCCTGCGATGCACCGAGGAACCCATAGACAGAAGGGTCGTTTGGATCGTATTAAATGACAAGACAATCAGAGCTGCTACTCCACCACCCTGTGAGCGCTCGAACACTGAACATTCGATTGTTGAAGAGGCACGTCTATGCTCTCGCATTTTCTCGCACGATTACCCCTCATACTTGCTCATCGCCACAAATATATTTGGTAGTATCGGGAGAGGCTGCAATGATCAAGCAAATGGAGAGCGGTGGTATTAAGCGACGAGAGTGTTTTCTTAACGGTTGTTGTGTGTGTCCACAGATATGTAGAAAGAGAGAATCTTCACTGTCTGTTTACACTTGCTACACAAGACCCATACCTCATAGTTAAGAATAAAGGGAAATAAGCTACAAGGCCCGCTCGCCTCTATTTTCCCTCAGGAAAATATTAACTGTACATTCGTGACATCATCGATCCTATCACCAACCTTACCTAAACCTTTTACTGTACCACATTTTCTGATAATTCGCATCTGCATATCGCCAGAGCAACTCAGTGAGCTTTAGTCAGTATAGGTCTTCTAACTTGGCTACTTGCTTTCCGGATCTAAACTCTATCAAGCAAATGGGAGTGTGCATTACCATCAGCTGGGGGTCTAGAAAGCGTACTCAGCTACTCCGAAGTCAATATGTTTAGTTAGTAAACTGGAACGCTGTTACTATTATTTTAAAATAAACGTTGCTTTGTTCAGTGATTTATTTTTCTACTTCAAGTTATTTAAGATAGCAAAGCTAATATGAGTAAGTTAGTTAATATCTATGTACCTCACCATATTTTAGAGTTTAAACATACTACAGTGTGCTTAAACATAATATACTTACTTTCTTCTTAACTAAGTCTGACCAGTTAATACAGCTAAAGAAAGCATGTGCCATGATCTCTTTTGCATCATCAGGCCCACCTCCGAGTCTTTTGTTTGGGTCTTTTGCTAAGAGTCCACTCAGCACATCTTTGGCTTCTGATGAAATGGTGCGGGGAAATTTCACCTTCAAAATTTAATAAATAAATAAATAGTAATAATAATAATAATAATAAAAATCAATTACTAACTACGACTAAACATTTGTATAAAAATGTATTTTTACTAGTAAAACTTAAGCATAGTCGCAAAATATCGTCCTTCATTTTATTTTTCTTTTGCTTGTACTAACTTACAAACCAAGGGACTGAAATATTTCAGAAGCTTGTACAGCGCGTCAAGGTATACCACCATGCCAAATTTAATTCAGAACAAACTAGTTCGGCTTAAATCGTACGATATATAGTGTGTGATTTTTCAGGAAAAAACAAATGACGGACGAAAATAGGCCAACAACGCTCCAGCACAGGAAAATGGAGCAGAGAACATGCACCCTTGACCGTCGATGACTGGATACTCTAAGTACTGGACCATCGATGACTGGATGGCCCAATGAGTTCTCTTTCACCTTCTTTCAAGCAACAGACTGTGTTTATGAATGACGAACGTGCAAGCAAGCTTATGCTCCTGACTGTTTCTTCCGAACCATGTAGCACAGCAACAGCTCTGTGATGTGAGAAGCAACTTTCTGGTATTCCATGAGTCATGCAATTATGCTCTCGTGATGCATTATTCAAGTCATTATATCGTCGTATGAGAACCAAAGTAATGGAATTTTTGGAAGGAAGTCTTAAGAATGGAATTTTTATTTGCTTCGATTATGAACATAATTCTGAGAGGTCCCCTTGGTGTTATTTGAGTGTTATTGGAGTTGACTTTGTCATTGACTTGCCTGCTATGCAATAATGTGTTTATCATCTTATTAAAACATTTGTTTGAAAAAAAATCAACATATTTCCCTTTCTCCTTTAAACCTACGAAAATGGAGTTACGTTTCTTTGGTTCTTATATGATGACATGAACATTTTAGGTGATAAGTGAATCCTATGACCCACATGTTTTTTTCGACCATTAACTAAACTTTCCAAGATAACAACGCACCAATTCACACTTTTACTGAAGCTGTTGAGAAATCATTTCATGAACATCGGAATGGGTTACACTTAACACCTCCCCTTGTCTGTCCTATCCCCATACATTATTTGAACACGTTGGTCAGTTCTGGAGCTCAGATTCCGAAGCAGATATTCTCCTCTATTCCCAATGACGAAACTGAGTATTGTACTACACAAGAAATAGTACAATATTCCTCTGGAAACCATTAGTGACTTATAGGCCTCCAATGCTTACAGAATTAAAGCTGTTCTGTGGATTAACAGTGGTCCCACGCCGTATTAATACAGTAAGTTGAATTACCTTAAGTTGTTTGTATTATTTTCATAACGATCTCATATGCATCACTTTCCGTGTTCCATTTTCTCAGAATGGCCATTGTCACAAAATTTTAAGTATATTTTGTTACTAGTGCGTTTTCGTAATAAAAGAAAAAAAAATCATTATATTACGTGTTACTAGTGCGTTTTCGTAATAAAAGAAAAAAAATCATTATATTACGTGCGGTTCTTTCCTTAAGGTCTTAACAAAAAAAGTTACTAACGTGGACAATAAGTAAATACATTATAATCTACCTGCCAATAAACTCAAAACACTAGGGTCAGGATTATGGCCATTTGATTATATATATATATATATATATATATATATATATATATATATATATATATATATATATATATATATATATATATATATATATATATATATATATATATATATTAAAAAATGAAATTATATACGCTGCAAATGAAAAACTATTTGCTGTTATACAGTATACACATCTTAAAATCTTTGTTGTTGTTCTACTGTGGTTAATGATTATGGTAAAAGTGTTGATGATGTTATATTAAACTTCTGTCCAGAGTTTCAATCTTGGAATGTAATTTTGATTTTTCAGTGATTCCTACATATTCTGTATTTTTCCTGGACAGAAGTTGGAATTACATTAGTGATATCTTTCTCGTCGTCATTATCGCACCCCCCTCCCCCCCAAAAAAGAAGAAAGAAGTGTATATAATGTGTAGTAGCAGCAAATAGTTCTTAATCACAAATACAATAGTTCTTAGTCACTTCCAAAATGTTCACTTTATACCAGGCCCGTATTTATATATTGTGCGCCCCTGTGCTCTAAATAATTAGCCGCCCTCCCTCCCCACACAAACCTATGTCTCAAACAAGGAAACAAACATACCAGCCCCTGTCAAGTAGCAGTTTAGGTATTACAAGTTACAAAAGTTACAACGTAATTTTAAGTGGCTTAATTCTCTCAATGATGATTCTGACGTGGTGTTCTGCCCGAAGGTGAACCCATGGTAGTTTGCCATTGCCTTTCACGGGATGACGATGACGACTACTAACGACGGGACCTACAGCTTAACTTGGGATCCGAACCACTTGTGTCCTTACCGGGAATCGAACCGGGAACCCCTTGATTACAAAGCAACGACCTTAACCACTCATCCCTTGGGAGACATTCTCATAATACTGGCATGTAATTTATTCATGTAGGTTTTAATTTACTGTCCGGAAAAAATGCATTCTATTAATTCTTAATCAACCGTTATGTCATTTTTATATTTCACAATTTCATTTGAATTATGATTGAATTTCTTAAATATTTAATCTTATTATTCTAATAGTAAAATATGGAATAAAACCTAGGTAGTGTGTTTGACATTGTTTATTCTGAACTTATCACAATTAAAAATTATATTGAGTTTAGTACAAAGCATTTTATAAAACTTCATATGTAAAAAATTATATTAGTTTACATGAGTATGTATTCTTTCATATGTTTTTAAGCTACTCGAACGAATAAGAGAAACTTTCTCCAAACTCTTGACGTCACTGTGAGACACCAATAATTATTGGTGATAACTGATAAGAATTTTTTTTTTTTTTTTTATATTATTCACCATCAATACTGGTTTAATAGCATCTACATTAATAATACAATAATCTGTCTGTCTGTCTGTCTGTAGCCCTTTTCAACCCGAAAACCATAATAGATAGAAACATAAAATGTTAATGTTTTAAAGCTCTCAGAGAAATGATACAAATAACTTGTTCCGAGTCCCTAGGTCACACCTGAGCTGAGATATGGGGTGCAAAATCCCCATAAGAATAACATGGGGGCAATTTAAATATAATCGAAAACGACCAATATTAGATGTGAATTCATAGTTTCTGAGGTCGCTGAGATTAACAATAAGTTTTAATCCAATTCAACTTCAAGGTCATATTCCACTCCCTGAGATTTTAAAAGTAATCGAAAATGACAGACATTAGTGTTGAATTCATAGTTTTCGAGGTCACTTAGTTGAACGGTTATCAGTTTTCATGATGTTCAAGTTCATCTCCACCATTTGGGATGGAAGTGGAAGAGACTGACTTTTTAAAAATAATCATAAAGCTAGCTAACTACTAACTACTGTAATTAGAGCGAATTAAGCACATTAACACACTTTCTCGCACTTGTGCGAGGCTCTGTGGGTTGCTAGTTTTAAACAGGGTTGGCAAAAACCATGTTTAAAAAAAAAAAGTTTTTTTTTGGTTTAAACCAGTTTTTTTTTTTTTTTTTTTTTTTTGTTTAAATAATTTGTTCTGAGTATTTATATTAGAATTTGTTCCGAGTATTTGAAATAACCAAAAAACCCGTTTTTTTTGGTTTAAAGCCGTTTTTTAACCAAGCTTTTTGGTTTAAATAGTTTGCTCTTTGTATTTATACTACATATGCACAAAAATACATTTGTTTCGCCTTGGTGTTATTATGCAATAACGGTGTTATTCTAGAAGGGATCACATAAAGCTTAAAAAGGAATCCAAACCGCTTCTCGGCTTACAGAGAAATTGTCCTCTATTTGGATTCGAAACCGGGACTAATTGGCCACAAATGCGATGAGTCTGCCGACTCACTCACGAAGGACTCCTGATAAAAATTCGTTGAACTGATTTTTACATACTTGTTAATATAATTGTCAAGAGTCATTTCAGAAGGACAAAAGATACACAGTTACAGAAGTGAAACCATTATACAGAATTATATAAGTATTAAAATAAAATAAAATAAGTATGAACAATTTCAAAATACTGCAGAGTGCAGAAGAACTAATTTAGCTCAAGTTAGTTCACTACGACTTTTATTAGTCCAAGCTAGTTTAAGAAACACCACGACTTAATTTGCATATCAGTAAGGAAAGTGAATAAAGATACGAATTATTCGAGGCCAATTTGGCTCTGACCCACTTTATACATAAAAAAATCCCAAAGATATTTTTGATTTCAATAAATGCTTCTCGTGGAGTTTATATGACAAAAAAGTTCGAAATTTTGATGTATCTTATCAACGTCAACATTACTGAAACGAAACAATATTTAGAATTTTTACTTTGATTGCAATTGCATAATAATAATAGCTAAGAAAATATTACAAAAGAAACATTCATAACATTATAAAATGTTGCTTTCGTAGTAGAATATCTCTAAATAACGAATGGGAAATTTAGGTCTGAATATAATACGAATAGTATACGAGAGTGAAACGTCATAACCACAAAAGTATGTTCCAAGCTTTTACGAATACGTATTGAAGACCTATAGCAACAATTTTAAGAGATTTGACTTACAAGAGAGTCCTTGTTTCTCTGACCATAAAAAGTTGTCACTGCATTTAATAAAAATAGTTTTCGCCATATTGTGAATTCTCATGTTTTACTTCCGAACTCCTCATATTCTATACTTTAAGGATTAGTTTAAAATTAAAAATTTAGATTCTGTTTCAGCAAATCACAAATCATCACTAGAGATTCGTAAGAAATCTAAATACACGGTTCAATAGTAGTACACATATTTCTCATAAACCACAAGGAGGAAAACACTTAGAACTCCTCAGAGTCTTCAACATCGACAGGCACTTCTTTGTTGACTACTTTAAAAAGAAACACAAGGTTGGACGCTTTTTGAATGTCCAATCTATTTCTAATTTTAGAATGTACTAGGCCAAACGAAGAAAAACTTCTCTGCACACTTGCAGAAAGTCCGGCTGTGAACAGCTGTTCAATTATTGGAAACACTTTTACAGTAAATTTATCAAAGTCATTTCTCTGACCAGTCATACGCTGTCACCTCGTCAGTCACTTGTGGTTGGAAAAGTGTTTTTTGGGATGGAGATGATTTTGCTTGAAACTTTATTATTAATGGTAGTAATTGTGAGTCGGGGTATCTTTCATTAGCGAAATTCAGAGCAGATTGCTTTTCTTCTGCGGTAAGGTCCAGGTCGGTTTTTTTTTCTCTGGGATCTAGCAGGTACGCCAGAAGATGAACTGGACTAATTGCTATGTCGTACCTCTCTTTCACTTTCTTCTTAGAAGCATCTTCCGTGATTAAGTTAAGTAGCTCCCTCCATGCTCTGACTGACTTTGAGAGAGTGCAGTCATTTTTCTGCACCTTGTTTAATGCATCTGAAGTTGGTGTTAGAAGTTCCCCAAGATCTTCACCATTCCTTTACAGAAAAACATTCGAAACCTTTTGTTGAACATTTTTATCGATAGCATCGCGATTTTCTTCACATATTTTTATTAGAGTCGGCCAAGCTTTGATTTAAGACTGAAACCAGTCTACTAGTGTGTTCCATCAAACTTCACTTGGTACGACAAGTTTTGTACACCCAGATTAACGGAAACATGCATTGGCGTAGTGGTTGTTCTGAAATATTTGATAATACTAAGTACATGTTTTTTAATGTCAGACATTAGGAGGTCATTACTTAGAAGATTCAGGATATGGGCAGAGCATCCATATGTGATGACATCCGAACTTCCCCCCCGTTTTGTATATTTTTTTCCTCATTTTTGTTACATTTGCGGTACTATCAGTAACAACTGATCTTACTTTGACTGAAAATTCCTCCTCACATTTTCGAATACTGTCTTTGTAACATCAGCGAGACTCCGCAGTGTGAGGTTTACCATAAGTATCAACCGTGTCTACCAGGTAAACATCTCCATTTGCTGTAGTTATTGTCACACATATAATAGGTTCATTATGAACATTTGACCAACCATCAAAACCGACGCATACCTGTTTCACCTTAAAGAATGTGAGTAATTTTGTCCCTTTCCTCTTCACGAATGAAATCTAAGAGAGGTCCCCCGATTTCTTTCCTGTTTGGCGAGCAGTATCCAGAACGCAAGTCATTCATCAGTTTGATAAACTGAGGATGTTCCACACTTCTAAAAGCAGAGTTTGTGGCAAATATGTAACGAGCAACTTGATGGTCCAGTTTCTGTTTTTGAATTGGAGTGATCTTAGTAGTGTAAGAATCCAACGAGCTGGGGCGCTTTCTCTGAAGTTGTGAAGTTGTAGAAGTACGCACATCGCTAATATATTTCGAAGTGGAAGGAATACTGGATTCTGCTTGAGAAGACTATTGCACCGATGTCCCACTTAATGCTGAAGGTGACGAAAAGCTTGTTGTACTATCTGGAAGAAAAGAAAAAAAAGAAAAAAAAAAACAAGCTTAGTAATTCTAATACAAAAAATTCTGAAAAAAGTAAAAAGGTTCAGAAATTTATTTAGTAGAAAAAAGTCTTTCATCAAGAATTTATTTAGTAGTAAAAGTCTTTCAACAAGAATTTATTTAGCAGGGAAAGTCTTTCAAGAATTTATTTAGTAAAAATATAAAAGTATTTCATCAAGAATTTATTTAGTAGGAAAAAGTCTTTCAGAGTTGTCATTCGAATTTAGCTGGAGCGAAAGCAGTACCACTTTATAATCAAGAAACTTGCTTTATTCGCTAGGGGTTCGCTCCAAGGCCTTGCGTTCTGGCTTGATGGAGGCTTCGCCCACAGACTCCGTAACTTATTTCTTTCTCTAGAATCAGAGAACATTATTTCTTGTGCGTTACACTTTGAAATTTGCAAATTGATTCTAGGGATACTCTTGCTGGGCTTTATGATTTTTTTTTTTTTTTTTAAATTGTATGTTTGTAGCTATCGAACTTTTATTTTAATTCATTTTTACAAGAGAGAGATATTTTGTCCACCTATCCATATAGCCTTAGGGGCACTTTTTCAACGGAATTAAATACCATACTTGAAACAAGTTATCCATTTTTGCCTCGGTGCGAAGCCTCAACGTCATGCAAATCCTTTCATGGTGTATTTCAAGCAGTGACCCAACGTACTTTGCTAAAAATCTTTGTTTCTATTGAAATTATAACGTCTTTGCGAAATCTGGTGGACAATTTCATCGAGAACGAGGTATGCTTTACGAATCTTACATCAACAATGTATTCTGCCATTAATGGCAGGCCATTCTTGTGAACTAAGAGGTTTTCAAATCTTACATTGGAGGGAAAAATTAAAACAAAATATGTAAGAAACAACTTCATGTCTTCTGCTTACACACACACACACACACAAAGGGGGGGAGGGGGGGACAAGATATTTCCAGGCAAAATTGTGCGATTCAAAAGGATATTTAATTGAGTGGTGAGAGAATAAACAAATTTCATTTTAGTGTTTGCTTTTTTGCACGAAGGAAGTAAGTCTGAAAAACTTTGCTGGCTCACGAACAATTGAGAAATGATGCCAATTTTGTATCTCATATTAACAGGCCTATAGACTTAAATCACCACTTGTTTTTAACTTTTAAAAATTGAGGGGGGAAACTGAATAAAATATTAAAATCTTTGGAAATTGGGCTGCATAGGGTCATGTAACTCTATGGTATGAACTCAGGAATGTTTTAAATAACTTATTTCTAACTGAAATACCTGATAGGCCAGGCCAATGATTATTTCAGTGCACAGAAGTGGGAAAATGTATGAAAAATAGGTATTGTAATGAAATTTCCGCCGAGATCTCAAGCACCCGGAGGAGGAATTGAGGAATCTTCCCCGGACCACCCCCTGAAATCATCACTGGCCCACACTATAACGCCACAATTTGTGGGTCATCAGATATTTCAGCTAGAATTAAGTTATTTAAAACATTTCTTATCTCATACCATAGAGTTCCCGTGACCTCTCTACTTTCCAAAATTATACTTTAGTTTCCTCACATTAAAATAAATAAATAAATAAATAAAATAAAATAAATAAAAATGTAGGGATTTTAGCCCATAAGCCTCATGTTTCTTTTCAGAAAATCGAAAGGTGAAAAAGTTTGTTTCCCAATAGGTATTCATATTGTCCGGACCAAATTTTCAAACTACTTATTTTTAAAGTTCACGCTACATCACTGACACTCATAGCACGTTAAACCTAGGCTTTCATTTTATAAGACTTCTTAGCGTTCTCGTTCTCATTCAGAGCTGAAGGGTGTAAGCCGGGCTTATCAAATCTCCAGGTCAGTCATTCCGACAAATTTTCGAGGTTTCCCCTCAGTTATACCAGGCGAGTGCCGTGGTGGTTCCTTACACTTTTATTTCTTTCAAATTGTCATCCTTGCTCATTGTGAATAATTCCAATGTAAATTGGTTAGCCTTGCAGCCTATTATTTAGATATATTTTACTAAATAGATAAATTAATTGAACATTAAATAAATAGAATGCTCTTACCTGATTCCTCTTCAGATTCCCTTTCATGGCTGTCACTGGAGCATTTCTGCAAATGTTTCTTCATCCTTGCAACTTGCCCTTTTAATTCAAGTTCGCATTTTTTTCACCTTGCTCGTCTTCCTTTTCTGTTATCTTTTTTACTACGCCGAAAAAAGTCCACGCTGTTCCGAAAGTAGGCATCGAAAGAAATGAAATGTTCAACTTCCTGGTCTAACAGGATAAGTAACGCTATTAAAACCAAGTTTTACAAGAAAAGTTCTCAGGTCGGTGTACTCACTACTTGAGTAATCACTATCTGATTTCGTACTACGTAGCAGCAGAATGGAAGTTCCACCCACTTCGCTCCAACACCAATAGTGTATTCGCTTATCGGAAATCGGAACTGTTTCATTATAAAGTGGTTGGTTTAAACCAGCCAACCCTAGTTTTAAATATTACTTTATTGTGAATCTTTATTATTATTATTATTATTATTATTAAAAAAAAAAATTGCTGCCCTGTGCTAGAGCACAGAATAGCACTTACCTAAATACGGACCTGCTTTATATGTGAAATTCCCCTACATCCCTAACCCCATTAAAATCTTTTCTTACGTATGTCTTGACAGCGAAAACTCAACGTCTAACATGTCTGTTTAAACTGAATTACAGGACAATACAGCAGAGCAGCTGAGTACTTTTTGAGTTCGTTGTATAAATAATATAGTTTAATTTCTATATATATAACTAATTTTGCAAAAAGAAGAAAGAAAACTAAGTTTATGTACTCACCTTTCTACCTGCAACTTCGTTCAATAATCGCGTCTTTAAAAGTTTTTCAAGTTAACTTATTTTTTCAACAATATGACTGAGAAAAATGGTCAGGGTCAATTGAATACACTTATTTGAAGGAAGTCCCAAGGAGAGATAAGTACATATAAGCTATAAAATGTTCTCTACGTACCACTTATACTGAGAAGAAAAGAAATTATAAAGTGAACATTTAACCTTTTCCTTTAGACCTGACAACAAATTACGACACTTGAAAATATAAAAAACAAAAATATCCTACGTAAACTCATCTTATGAAAGAAAAAGTAAGGCTGCTGTGGTTCAGTGGTAGAGCACTCACTTCGCGTGGTGATGGTGGGCAAACACCGTGTGCACAGCACAGGGTTCTCCCGTTTTCTTCCACTTTCTACATTCCACCACTTCGTTCACTTTTATCTTCACCGTTTTTTGTAGCCTCGGAGGATAAACATGGAACGTACAATAACACCCAGAATGCGAAATGTGATGTAATAGTGATATTTTCTTTTTCTTTTGATTCGGAGTTACATTAGGATACTCTTATTTTTATATTTTCTTGACATCAATATTTAATCAGTATTAAATTTCGAAGAGGAATATCACAATCAAATTACAGTCTATATACCATGAACTTTTATTTATTTACTTATTCGGAATATGAAAACTAGAACTTGAAATAACCTTATTATGACATACTGTTGCTTATTGGGTGTTGTAATATTTTACTAAAAATCAATAAACGAAATATAATGGAACAGTTACCTTAATACTTTTAACTTTTACTTACATCTTCCATTAGAATCAACGTGAACAGAACATCATGATCCTTATTGTAAAATGGGAGTCTTCCACACATCATTTCATACATTACAACACCCACGCCCCACCAATCTACTGCTCGCCCGTAATCATTGTCCTCTAACACCTAGAAATTACAATCAGGTGATTAATCAGTATTTTATTATTGATTTCATATGCATTAAAAAATATTTTAACGATTCGAATTCCTAATCATAAAATTTTTCAACTATTTCAAGTTATGGCCAGTCAGCCCATGATACAAAGAACTTTTCATACACCTAGTACGTCGATTACCATATACGCCATTTTTCACTAGAATTACTAGATATACTACCAAACTCTTCTTTGTATCTACCAAATATTTTAAAAGGTACAGCAATGGCATACAATTGTAAACGTGGAGTTAAAAAGAAGCTTGCACCTCACACACTTCATGCCTACAAATTCACATAAACTGGAACATCATCTTAGAGTAAATGAAAACAAAGTTCTCTGAATTGTTAACATAATAGTCTTTAGCTAGAAAAGTAAGAAAAAGAGAATATTTAGCTACATTGTGAACTGAAGGTAACCTGAAAGGTAAAAACTTTCACATGCCACCGAACTTTAAGGTTTTTAGTATGATACACTGACAACAGTCCAAAATTCTCGAATATTTACGGGAATTCGGAGTGTATCCATTTCTAATACAGCTAACACACCTGATTACCCTTGAAAAACAACTTCTGAAGCAGCTTTTTCTAGGGCTCTGGAGACATCCTCAATTTTTGGACAGAAAATTTACGTCGCCTTCTGGCTAACTTCAAACTTGACCCTTTTGAGTTTTCTTGAAGTCTTGAAAATAGAAAGCATTCCTAAGGTGCCAAATCCGGTGATTATAATTTCTGCAGGATGATACATGCTTAGGCCAACAGCACTGTAATATCTCAAGGAGGTTGTTTACGCAGCACTCAGGTGGTCGTGAACAAGCAACGTGAAAACGTGTGGACAAAGTCACTCTGCCTAGTCTACGTCAAGGAGTGCAATATAAACATACGGTTATGTTTCGAACAGGGTCGCAAGATCAGAATACGTAGAGCGCTTCTCGCACCGCGAAATTAGTGACATAACAGTGATGCTTATGTGAAAGCATTGACGAAGATAACCGTACGCAAAAATGATCGGGCAGTTGACCATGCAATGTGAGCACACTACGGGTTTACAAACACCTTGAGTACATGACGGCGTGACGGATCGTACAGTATCGATTTCCGCCCGACGCCGGAGCACACTAACAGGTCTGGACCCATCAGAGTCTGCTGGACGCTGGATAGGTGACACCACCCATTTAAATGGGTTTCCATTGACCCAGAATCATAAATGCCTCAAGATACAATGGGCTCATAAACAGTCACTGACGTACTGGTGGTAGACGTTCGCCGCTTCCACCGGTCGTGCAGTGATAATCGCACACCTTTTAGAAGCTACTGTAGTGATACAATATACCAATGTGCATTATCGAGCGTCAGAGCGACCGAACGGTAGGTGTGATGGTACGAGGCGCCTTTCGATACAATATGATTCCAGTTGCTATGCACTGAAGGCAAATCCTTACCTGTGGCCGCTAAACCAGAGAAGTTTCTGAAGCTGGAAGCATATCCTTCTCTTAGTAAACTACGGACACTATATTTCAGCAAGACAATGCCCGGTCATATGACTTCCATGCTCTGCAAGTCTTCTTCGAGAAGCGACGGGTACCGCTGTTTCTCTTTCGGCACAATCCCTTGAGATATCAGCCTTCACCCATGAGTGGGTATCTTGTTAATCAAGGTTCTTCATCAGACAATGTCTTGATCTTCTAGACTAGCATGAAAGCGTGGACCCAAAAGACTTTTTTACTGTTCTTGCTGTTGGGGGAAGAAGACCAGAGTCTTCGTCTTCCAGAAGAGAGCAGGTATCGTAAGCAGGTGGGGTGTAGGTTTCGCACTGCCCTACCCAAGGTTCTTGTGCGTTGGTGCACTGAGCGATTTAGCTTAAACCTATCTTTAGAAGGAGTAGTACTTGATTGGGTGTGGGTTTCGCACCGCCCAATCTGGTGAATCCTTTGAAGGGAGGCGAGACCACAGCACGCTAATCCACGTCCCCGTCGGTTCTTCTGGGCAACAGCTGGCAAAGTGATTAGCGTCCCAATTGGGATATTTAATCGTAGATAGGCGGGAATCTATCCACGAAAGAGGGAAGGCCTAGCAAGTCAAGGATGGCACCCTCAAAGGGGAAGCCGGAGGACAAGGGGAGGAAGACCCGAGCCACTGGCAAGGAGTCGCCCAAACCGAACCCGAAGGCGAACCCAGCTGCCAACGAAAGTGGCAGTACCAGTGCTCCAAGAAAAGAAAACTTGGAGAGCAAGCCAATGGCTACAATGCAGCCACCGAGCAGGCAACCCGAGCAGCCTCTCAATGACAGCAACGTCAGCGAGAGTGGCTCGGAGGTAGGCACTTCCTCGTCGGGTTCTGAACCGGAGGAAGTGGAAAGTGTACCAAACACCCACCGTCTGCTCATGGAGAGCGCGGAATTTCTGGATTCTACTCTCAAAGTGGAAGAAAGAGTAACCGAAAAGGCAATGCATCGCCTAAAGGACAGGCTGATTCAATGGGCCATCGAACGGGGCAGGCTCCTGGGGAAGATCGAGCAACTGCAGGTCATGAACCAGGAACTAACGCTCAAATTGGTTACTCAACTAAAGGAGAGCCAACCTCAACCTGTGTCTTTCGCAAAGGTAGCTGCCAGGGCTGTCTCAAACGTGCAGGGACAGACCACTAGGGCAAAACCAGTGGCGCAGCCGCGACATGAGGTATTCATCAAGCCAAAAGCAGATGAAACCCCCAAGGACATCAGGAAGACCCTGACGCAGGAACTTAACCCTGCGAAAGAAGCAATTAAGATCAGGGCGGTGAGGAACGCAGGTAACAGCGTGGTCATTGAGACTGAATCGGCATCAGACCTGAGGAAAATCCAGGACAATCAGGAACTCTCGGCGAAGCTTAGGGTTGAGCTTCCGAAAAAACGGGATCCACTGGTCATCATCTATGATATACCGGAGGGCAAAAGTTCCGAGGAACTCATTGAAGAGGTGCACAGCCAAAACTTCGGTGATGACTTGCCCCTCTCTGAGTTTAAAAAGAACTTCAGGCCGAGGTTCAAAGCTGGACCGAAGGGAAAGCCAACAGTCTATCACGTGGTCGAGGTCTCGGCCAAAATGCGGAATCACTTACTGGTCCGAAAACGCATCTTTATGGGTTTTCAGTCCATGGCAGTCAAGGACTTCCTTGTTGTGCCTCAGTGTTACAAGTGTAGGGACCTAGGTCACGTCACTAGACACTGTAGGTCGGAGCAGGTGTGCTCCCATTGTGGTGTTAAAGACCACAAAAAGGAAGCATGTCCTCGTAAAGACCGTGAAGCTACTTGCATCCCATGTAAGAAGCGTAAGCGAACTTGCTCCGGGAAAGACCAAGGATTGCGCCACGTACAAAGTCCTGTTGCAAAGGATAGTCGATCACACCGACTATGGGCTGTAATTTAGCTAAAACGGCAACACAACTGGTAAATCGAGTGGTCGGAGCATGTAATACCTATAAGGTATTACAATTGAACGCAATGCGATCCAAATCAGTTATGTATGAGGTCCGCAAACTTGCGGAAGACATGTCGCTCTGCAAGAACCCTATACAGAGTATGGCAATTTATCGGCCTTGCCTCTCATGGCACAGGTAGCGATAAAAGGACAGAAGCCAAAAGCTGCGCTCGTACTGCTGAACCGGAGTCTTCGGATGACGGTGGTCTCACAATTGTCGTATGAGTACACTATCTGCGCGGAAGTGCAGAGCCCGCAAGGGACGATCATTCTACTGTGCATGTACTTTCAGTTTAGCCATCCCATTGAATCGTTCTTAGACAGGGTGCGGGAGATACTAGCTGTATTTCCCAGAAGGCAGGCAGTCATCATGTCTGATGCCAATGCCAAGTCTCCCCTCTGGTACTCTCGAGTGCTTGACAACAGGGGGGAATTGGTAGAAGAGCTCATCCACGAGTTTCGGCTGACTGTGGCAAACAGGCCTAGTCATGTTCCCACCTGCTCAAATAGAGTAGGAGCTACTGGGAACATTGACATTACTCTAGTTAACGAACCAGCCATCGGCGTGGTACAGGACTGGAAAGTGCATGACGCAACGTGGTTACTTTCGCACTGACAATTGAAAGGAATGGAGTCCAAGGGGCAGAAGTTCCTGAGAGACCAAAATACAACCCTAGGCTCCTTAACTGGGAGCTGCTTAGGGATGTGCTGGATCTGACTCCCGTCATGGCACCCACGGTAGACGAGTCAGCTCGCAGACTACAAGAAGCCATTGTGAATGCTATTGAACGCAGCCAGCAGCCACCTCGCCCGCTGGGTGTAGCTTCCATGCCCTATTGGACGCGACGCCTCTCGAGGTTACAAGCGGCCAGCAGAAGGGAAAGGAAGCTGTACCAGTCTGCACCAGACCCGGACGTCCGACGGGACAGACTAGCAAGATATAGGGCGGCGAAGAGGACCTTCGAAAAGGCTCTCAACGTTGCAAGGGCTGCCTCGTGGGAGAACTACGTCCAGAGCAATCTGGAGACTGATCCCTGGGGTATACCTTATAAAATTGTCAGCAAAAAGATTCGAGCACCGGAGGTCATGCAAACCCGCCAAAAAAGTGCTAATGCGCTCACGGAGGGAGGGCAGGAGACGGGTGAGCTCCTGCTCAAGGTTCTCCTCCCGGATGACAATCCAGAGGAGGACGATGCAGACCAAAGAAGGATGCGCGATGAAGCCAACAACGACTATGACGCCGAAGAGGACATTCCTATGTTCTCGGAGGCAGAACTAAAGGAGGCAATCTCAGGGCTGCGGTCCGGACGGGCTGCAGGTCCAGACGGGATAAGGCCCGAAGTTGTAAAGCAATGTTCTAATGAACTTGCTGGCCCGCTGACAACCTTGTACAATGCATGTCTGGAACAGAGGAGAGTGCCTGCTATCTGGAAAAACGCAGAAACGGTCGTCTTCAGCAAAGGCGAGGATAAGGATCCTCAGGATCCGAAATCGTACAGGCCAATTTCCCTATTGAATGTGCTGGGCAAAGTTCAAGAAAAGTTGCTTATCCAGAGGTTGACTCTGCACCGCCAGAGAACTGGGATGGTTGCCAATCAGTACGGTTTCCGACCGCGGAAATCAACTGAGGACGCAATAAACCATGCGCTCAGGGTGATCAAGGAGTCTCCAATGAAATATACCATAGGTATGTTCGTTGACATTTCTGGGGCTTTCGATAATCTCTGGTGGCCAACCCTTTTCGGGCGCCTCAGGGAGATGCGTTGCCCTAAGAACTTGTATGAGATGTTCCGCGATTATTGCAGGGACAGGAACACGAGGTTCCAGATCGGAGATGTTTGCATCTCCAGAACCTGCACCAAGGGCTGTCCCCAGGGATCTGTGTGCGGACCAACATTCTGGGACGTAGCGACTGAACCACTCCTAACGGAGATACTGGGAATGCCTGAGACAACTTATCTGGCGGCATTCGCGGACGACTTGCACGTACGCACGGGGGGAGACTCCCGCAGAGAAATAGAGGCAAAGGGAAATGCTATTTTAGCAATACTTGATGCCTGGTGTAGCAGGAATAAGTTGACTGTTTCAGTCAACAAGACGGTCTATATGCTATTTGGGGAAAAGCTCCTCCGGGATCCAATCCTAAAGCTCGGCAGACAGACCATCAAAAGGGTTCGTTACACCAAATACCTCGGAGTGATTCTAGATGAATCACTCAATATGCAGAAGCATATTGAGTATTCCTGCAACCGAGCAAGTAGCATAGCACAGAGGATCCCCTCTCTAGGAGGAAGGAAGTTCCAACTCCAACCCGGCCACGTCAAAGTGTACAATGACAGCTTGTGGACCTCAGTGTTGGCCTATTGCGCAAGCACGTGGGCACATCGGCTTGTCGTGCGCGATGAGAACATCCGAAAGGTGAACAGAGTGCAACGCTCGATCCTTATGCCATTGAGTGGAGCATATAGGACAACTCCCGGGAACGCACTCTGTGCAATTCTGGGAATAGTCCCTGTACATCTGAGGATACTCGAACGAGCTGCTAACTACTGGATTAGGAAGAATCTTCCCGAGAAGACAGTGGATATACTCGGCCGTCTGTGCCTAACAAAGGCAGAGACTAAAGCCCGGGTAGTGAGCAGGTGGCAGGCGGAATGGGATGATTCCGAGAAGGGAAGGAGAACCCATGACGTTCTCCCGGATGTGGCCGAAAGGCTGCAAATGGGATACATGCGCCCAGGGAAAGGCCTTGTACACTTTGTAACAGGACATGGTCCGTACAATGCTAAGCTCAATCAATTGGGCTTGGCTAGAGCGCCACAGTGTGATTGTGGGCGTGCCCTGGGCACCCCGGAACATACTGTCATCGAATGCGCGCTTGTTCAGCAGGTTCAACCGGCTGAGCGAGCAAGGTTGTTGCATATACCGCTAGGGACGCCTTGCGTTCCGAAGCACTATGCGCCGACTTGGGAAGGCTCACCACCGCAGTGTCTTCCTTTTATAAGGAAAGATACTGCGAGCTTCTCAGAGAGAGGCGCGGAATTCTCCCACGGGAACACAATGGAATTGACGAGCGTCTGCAGCAGGAGTGAAACCTTGTAAATAGTGTAAATATCGTGTACCAAACGAACTCCAACTCGGAGGGATCCGGATGACGAGCTCTTAAGCGCGCCATAGACGCACGCACTTGCATTACCAACATGTATGAAAGGTTTCTTTCATCAAGCA
This sequence comes from Thermobia domestica, assembly GCF_964235325.1. Taxonomy (NCBI): domain Eukaryota; kingdom Metazoa; phylum Arthropoda; class Insecta; order Zygentoma; family Lepismatidae; genus Thermobia; species Thermobia domestica. The sequence continues at coordinate 122,215,400 of NC_137462.1, read as the reverse complement.
TCTTGAAAGAATTTTTTGCCCACACACGTACCAACGTGCTGTCCAACATACTGAAAGTAGTTGGAGAAATGTGGAGGACGAGGAAACGCGTGCTTTTTCTTTCTGCAACTGCACGACCTTGGCATGCGACGGAGGAGAGACTCACGTGATTTCTTCCGCTATCGTGATTGGCGGACCTAAATATAAAACAGCCACCTTGCATGAACGAGCCCCATACACGGTAAACATGCACGCAGAACGGCAAAAACATCAAACATGTTTTCAGAAGATTTTGAAAACTTTTAACATGAATGAACGAGGCCATACACGATTAACTTGCCTGTGGTTTTATCATTTTTCATACAAGTCGGGCTGTTTCTTCAGGCATGTGTTTACGTGTATGGGCTGCTATACGCACAGCAGACAGCTGACAAGGAATGCTTGCATTCCGCTGAGGCAAGGACTTCCCGATTCTTCTTCCTCCCCCAAACCCTGCCAGGGGATGAGGGATTCCTATGGGTCTCCCGCTGACTCCCAAATGGGAAACTAACGCGTCCCATTGGGTCTGGTAGCGTATGTGGTACCTCAACACGGTAAAAAATGAGGAAGCCCTCTGGGCGGCCCTACCGGGGGAGAGCAGTGGCCACGGCCCTTCTCCCAAACGGCGACCTACACGTGCTGTTGGGTCCGGGAAGAGATACTCAGTATTTCAGCGTGTACGTGGTACCTCAACACGTAAAAGAGAGGTAGTCCCGTACTGCTTGGACGATCCTACCGGGAGGGGAGAGTCGGATTTCTGCCTGCCAGGAGGACCAAACGGAAACGGGAAAGGTCCAATCCCAGATATCTGGGCAACGGTACTAATTCCGCGGAAGGGAGGTAACCCTACAGGATATGGGCCGGCTCCAAACTCAAATGGTGACTTACACGTACCATTGGATCCGGGGTAAGATGCACTGCATCTCGACGTGTGTGTGGTACCTCTACATACGGCGGTTGCCAGTTGAACGATAGAGGTAGGCAGGGCCGGGACACAAGCCCCCTCAGGCATTGCCTGGGGTTCCCGGATTGGGTTGGACTCTACCGGGTTGTGGTCATACCGTGGGATTCGGTAGCATATGGGAACCAATCCCAGGAACCTGGGTAACGGTGAACGTATGCGGGAGGTGAGCTCGCCTTATAACGCTCGGGCACCATGCCTGCAGAGTATGGTAGGGCCTGACTCGCTAGCAGGACTGCCTCCACCAGTAGGTTAACTGGTAGGCACTCAGGACTTCGGTCTGGCCACGCAGTGGGCGTATTCCACTCCCTCAGAGAATGGGGGTTACATCGCTTCGGCGAGTCAGAATTAGGGGACAAATTCTGATGGTGCACTACGTGCACGAGGATCAATAGCGTATATTGAGGAATTACGGGCGGGGTGCGACACTTTGAAGCGGTACCCGTCCATCAAATAGACCGAACGGTCGCGGACATGCTCCCCATGCATGCAACTAAGCGTGGTATAGTAGACCACTAGCTCCTAATGTTCTTGCTGCTCTGCTAACGTATATAGATTCTCAAGGTTTTTTTTTTTTTTCTAAACAGCTTTTCTTTAGAGAAGCGATGTAATTTTCCATAGGCTTGGTAGTTTTTTGTTTACCACCTAATATATAATTTGGTGGGATTTTTTGCGAAAATAAAATACCAGCTAATAACAATTAGGAAGTGAATCCGACCATATCAGCGTTGCCAGATCTAGCATAATGATGCTAGATCTAGCATAATTTGCATGTCTCTAGCACCTAGCATCTTGCTTTTAGCATCCTGCCCAAATCTAGCACAATTTCAGCAAGTTATCAAAAAGCCGTAAAACCTGGAGAAGTTGGTCGTGGGAAGAAAAAGAACGGCAGAAATGTATCCTCTTCCATTGATTCATACACTCGGTAAACCATACAGGCAGTCTTATTTTCCTAAGTAAGTTCGGAACGGCTTTGGGCTTTTTTTTGTGGCTCCACCCAGGGTTTTCTAATCCTTTAACTCCGAGGCATGGGCGGAGCTATGGGGGCCATTCTCCCCCCAACTTTTTGACAACTTCACCATCTTTACTTCTGACTTCATGATCATATTTATTCCTGAAATGACAGCTCCGAGACCGACCAAAAATCTGCCCCCTCCCCCAGCAGACGATTCCCAACTCCGCTTATGCTGCGAAGTAATTTTCTTTCAAAATATGTAAACAAAAACTTTGCATTCATTTATACGATATATACGCCATTGAGTTTGGCAACGACTGCAGTAATTTAGTTGAGTTAAAATTTTGGTGCGTGAAGTATTGAGTTCTATCCATGCATTCTTGCTCTCTGTGTATTTTAAGTTACGTTATCGTATCTCAACTTTGTTTTTTTTAAACTCCTGAATTAGTAATTATGAGGATCTAGCATAATTTGACCGAATCTAGCATAAGTTCGATCAGGTTTTGGAATAATTCCGAGCTGTGAGTCTGGCAACGCTGGACCATATAAATGAGACTCTCAGCGCTCATTCCTTTTCCAAAGCAGGGTACCTTGACAAGCATCCAGGCCCATTTCAAACTCCCACTGAATATTGCTTCGGTAGTATCAACAATGTACTAATCCTAGTTTCGTTACAAGGGATATACGAGGAGCTGCTGCTTTGTTGCGAACAACTATCTTCTACAGCTTCAATGGATGTTTCTAATTTAGAAACATCATCTTGCTCTTCTAAATCGTTATCGGAATTATCATCACCATCACCATCTTCATCCGGTTTCAAGTCGCCATTGATCACCAATGTTTGTATCTCATTTACTACACTTTCGTTTTCTTCCAACAACTTTTTAATTCTTTTAAAGACACTGTATTCTTTCGACGATGGATCATCACTCAATGTCACAATAATCGAAGGCTTTATATTTCAAACAAACCGATCAACACTCGAGAAATCCACCTCACCTGATAACTTATTTTCCGCTACAACTTCATTACTGTATTCGACTGCTGTAGTCCATTTTTCATCCAGATATCACACGCGGCGTTCGTCCCACGAAGATGAACAAAGGAAGTTCGGTGAAAAATATAGTAAGTGGTGAAAAACAGTGCTTTACGTACAGTACGTAATAATTGCATTCTAATCTAGCTCTGGTCAGATTTAAAAAGCAAACTGGAATTTCATTGCATTTTTTTTTTTTTTAAATCTTTATGAACAAGATCTATATCAATCCTACCTGGTTTTAAATTTTAATGGAGAAGAAAGTAAACCTTTATCCCACTGACAAAAACTTTAGATTGCTCACTTGGTAAAGACGTAGTAAGATGAACAATATCACGAATTCTATTTGTTGGTGACTCGGATGAACAAGGCTCACACCTAGACGAGTCGAGTTAATAAAGGAAGTTAATATCTATACAGATACGAAGTAGACCACAACAACCTCTCTCCTTGTTTTGAAGTATTAAAGGATTATTTTTTAAAACCTTTAAATTATCATGGCATATGGATTCAATGATGTCCAACCAACGTTCAATAAAAAGCTGGTTAACTATTAAGTAACAAAGATTTGAGAAAATTATTTACTCTTTAAATCAGTGGCTCGTAACGTGGGAAGGGAAGGGGGGTAATCGTGAAGAGGAGCAAGCAAGCTATTGACAGAAATAAACTGGAATTTGTAATCACAAATATTACGAATATTATACCTACCTACCTACCTACCTACCTACCTACCTACCTACCTACCTACCTACCTACCTACCTACCTACCTACCTACCTACCTACCTACCTACCTACCTACCTACCTACCTACCTACCTACCTACCTACCTACCTACCTACCTACCTACCTACCTACCTACCTACCTACCTACCTACCTACCTACCTACCTACCTACCTACCTACCTACCTACCTACCTACCTACCTACCTACCTACCTACCTACCTACCTACCTACCTACCTACCTACCTACCTACCTACCTACCTACCTACCTACCTACCTACCTACCTACCTACCTACCTACCTACCTACCTACCTACCTACCTACCTACCTACCTACCTACCTACCTACCTACCTACCTACCTACCTACCTACCTACCTACCTACCTACCTACCTACCTACCTACCTACCTACCTACCTACCTACCTACCTACCTACCTACCTACCTACCTACCTACCTACCTACCTACCTACCTACCTACCTACCTACCTACCTACCTACCTACCTACCTACCTACCTACCTACCTACCTACCTACCTACCTACCTACCTACCTACCTACCTACCTACCTACCTACCTACCTACCTACCTACCTACCTACCTACCTACCTACCTACCTACCTACCTACCTACCTACCTACCTACCTACCTACCTACCTACCTACCTACCTACCTACCTACCTACCTACCTACCTACCTACCTACCTACCTACCTACCTACCTACCTACCTACCTACCTACCTACCTACCTACCTACCTACCTACCTACCTACCTACCTACCTACCTACCTACCTACCTACCTACCTACCTACCTACCTACCTACCTACCTACCTACCTACCTACCTACCTACCTACCTACCTACCTACCTACCTACCTACCTACCTACCTACCTACCTACCTACCTACCTACCTACCTACCTACCTACCTACCTACCTACCTACCTACCTACCTACCTACCTACCTACCTACCTACCTACCTACCTACCTACCTACCTACCTACCTACCTATCTATCTATCTATCTATCTATCTACCTATCTATATATATATATATATATATATATATATATATATATATATAGCTATAGTGTCTGTAACAAAATAACTGCACACTTAACCCAACACAAGAAATATTGTGTTTTTGATGATTCATAACAAATAATACTATTCATATTAAACATTACATCTATCCAAGCCCTTTGTTGCTATGTATGTTAATAACTTAGAAACTTAACTGTTCACATAATGCCATGATTTATGTCTATATGATACAAATAGTCTGGGTATGTTGCTTTTAAATAAATTAATACTATTAACATACTGCAAAATATGACATTACATTAATGATTTTTATAAGCAAAACTTAACGTATATGTACAAGTGAAAGACATAATGAATGTTAAGATAAACAAAAAAGTTCATTTTTCTATAAATGTCTCTCAGAACATGATATCCCATCCCTTAGCTACTTTCAGTGCTGCCAACCTCTGTGACATGCTGTACACCAATGTTTGGCATTCATCAACCTCTGTTTTTTGGTACCATACAACAATGGCTTAAATACCCATTGTCCTGGTCTTAAAGATTATTTCCTGAAGAAGATGGGACATAAGGTGCCACAAATTCTCAATGGGGTTCATATCAATGGGGTTGTAGATTTTTTTGTGAATAATGATTTATGCTATATTATCTGGATTATAGCACATATTTCTGTGAGTAGTAATTTACAGATCATTATAAGTTTAGTATTGAAATATGAACAAAATCGCCTAATTCGTTTTTTAGAAAATAATTACAGAAAGCTAATTCCCAACAGTAAACTACTCCTTGTGGATTTTGATCATAAGCAATGACTTAACTCGTCTTGTAGGATTAATAGTACCATATTCATGAAATATGAACAAAATCGCCTGAGTCGTTTTAGAGAAAACAGTCCGATAAAATCTCATCTTCCAAGAATAAACTACCTCTTGTGGGTTTTTTCACAACAAATAAATTATGCAATATTATTAAGTTAATAATGAAACATTTATTTATGACATATGAACAAAATTGTCTGAATCATTTTTCAAAAAAACTGTTTGAAAAAAATCACCTCTTGTGGATTTTTTAAGACAAAAATTATGCCATACTGTTAGTTTATTAATGAAAATTTAATTATGAAACATGAACAAAATTGTCAGGGTCGTTTTCGAAAAAATCGTCCAGAAAGAACCAACAAAATAGTAAACCACTACATCTGGATTTTTCCTTAAAAAAAAACTACTTACACCATATTTCAGAGTTGTAAATGAAACTTTGATTTATGAAATATGGACAAAATCGCTAGAGCTGTTTCTGATGATAGTGTAGTATTTCTAATTTCCTCGTTAGTAAGACTATTCATGGCTTTGGATTAATAAGAGACAAAAATGAAGGAACGTGATTAATTGGAAAGTTAACACGAAGACTTATAGGATTGGCTGAAGGCCTCAGTAAATAAGAAAAATAAATAAATAAATAAAAATAAAAAAAAAGTACAATAATGACTATATATATGCCTGTTAAAAGAATTTAAACTTTTTTATAACAATGACTATATATATGACGGTTAAAGAATTTAAACTTTGTTATAACAACATTTATATATATGTCTGTATTTTCATTAATTTTGATAGTGTCTGAAGAAGGATATGCTAGATATCCGAAACAGTTACAAATTATAATTTAAAATGAAGTAAAGTTTTAAGCTTTGGTCAGTGTCTCTTTTGTTAAAACTAATTTCCTCTTCACTAAACTACTCTTATTTTGGAGGGTAGGGAGAAAATTCGAAAAGCTCCAATACAAAAACTTATGAAAACATAAAGTTTAAAATTTTGTCTCGATATTTTTGAACAATGAGGCCTCTACGTGAATGAATCGTAACCTTTAGATCAGAGTGAACGGATGAAAATAAGCACAGACATCCGAAAATCCGTTTTGAGCCAAGGCCATGAAACGTACATCTTTTGAAATCTTGAATTCGAGTTTCTTTCTCTTTCTCCCATCGTCACTCGAAAGGAAAATGATCATACGTAAAGCAATTTCAATTAATACCTGCGAACATACCTCCGGAGCAAGGTATTCAGGAGTTCCACAGAAGGTTTTCGTAGTTCTTCCATACGTGATATCTTCTTTACAAAGTCCAAAGTCTGCTATTTTGATATGTCCATCCTTGTCCAACAGCAAATTTTCCAGCTAAAAATGGTAATAATACATATCATAAGTAATATGTCAAAACCAATTAGGCAGAACTTCCTATTAACAATACTTAATATATTAGAGAATGAACATATACAGGGTGGACCGTTTAGTTTAAAACGCCCTTGTAATTTTAAACTAATAGATAAAAAACGCTGAAATTTATACCTTGCAAATATCGACAGGGGAGGACATTATTTGGTATACCTGTAAATACCACAAGGTAAAAAGTGTTGCCACCCAACGTGAGGTTTTATTATTTTCAAATGGCAGCAAGTCAGATTATTACACATTTCAAATCTACATGTTAAAATTAAAAGATAACTTACAATGTTACATTCATTATTCAGTGTTAGAAACTAAAGGCGCTACGGCATTACGAACATCCAAATTTTGGTGGCATCTACAGCAGTAACAACGCCAAGTGGGACACACGAGGCAAAGCACAGCCAAAGTACTTTAGTGTCTAATAATATTATCATGATATGATGGATTTCAAATGAATACGAACAAAGTTACAAGGGATTAAAAATTTTACTTTTTCGAAAGCCTATATTTCGAAATTGCTTAGGTAAGTATCCATTTACTTTCATAGATGGTTTTCAAGATATGTAAAGATCACAATGCCGTTTACAGCAATTTGAAGTCATAGAGAGTACCGTTCCTTGCCATAATAACTGACATAATGTAACCCATGACTTAAATAGCCCATTAAATTTATATATGCAGCATCTGCAACTAAGTTTTCTACTACAACCATTGGGGCAATTCAGTTGTAAAATTCGCCATTTCTATGCTGTTTGTTCTTGAGAAAGATATAATGATGGTTCCTCGTTGAAAAATCATGACAAAATAATTTAAAAAACGAAGCCAAGACAGAAAAAGTACAGATCGAGGACCAGTTTTGGTTTCAAAAAGAATACTGGAACGCGAGAAGCAATGCTTACATTAAAACATCGATAGAATAAAGTATTCGAGATGGAAAATCAATTTACGAAGTATTAATGGATTTGGAGAAGTAAACATTTCATAATGCAGAATGGAGCAAAATATTTGTAGTGATGTGACCCCACGCTGGGCAACTTATTATATTTGGTCATATTTTAGAATGTGAGCTGTACGAAATGACTGTTTATATTATTATAACCAGAAATTATTATATTAATACAGACGATGACGCTATACATCAGACATACATAAACACACACACATACTCACACATTATATATATATATATATATATATATATATATATATATATATATATATATATATATATATAGAGAGAGAGAGAGAGAGAGAGAGGGGGGGGGGTAGTTGGTGAGTGCTTCATTATATGTCCGTAGCCAAACTCCCTCTATAAAAATTGTTGCGAAAGTACTGCAGGATTCTAAAACATGGATAGGGCACGTACTGGTTCCTACATGAAATCTTGACCCGACTACGGTAGGTCCCATAGTATTGGAGCTATGAACCTTTAAACTTCATTTTCTCATGTTTTCGGCAGTTTATACCTCCGAAAGGAAGCATTTGTGCACACCCAGGTTGGTTTATACTTTTCGTCTTATCTTGGTGTCAGGAATCACCTCTCAAACGCTGTTGTTGGTGGTGTTATAATATATATATATATATATATATATATATATATATATATATATATATAGTGGATGTGTGTACATGTATATACTTATGTCCCTTACTTATGTATAAACTTATGCACCTTACAAATTTCTATATAAAACCTGGTGTTTCCGGTCACACAGGTCTTTCCACGTGATAAAATTCTTGGTTTTGATCGGCCATGATGAGATCAAGCTGTAATTCAAGACCTTAACTCGGAACGAAGTGAGGAATGTAGACTCTTTTGTTTGTTTGTACGAAATTTAATTTAGAATATTGAAATATGTAGTGAAAGCGTGAAAAATAATACTATTAGTATTGATTATTGTTATACAGTTTATATAGTGCTCAAGTTATTGATTCAAGTAACGTGTTGCCGGATTATTCGCGTTGTTGAGAAATTGAAGTCATAAATTTGAAAGGCAAGGGCCTGAGAGGTTTATCCTCTTGACAGTTCCACTGGGTACTATTAGTAAAGCTAATTGTTAATTTATTTTTGTGTTAGTAAATATCGCTTTTTCTTATTTGTACTATAGTTTTTTTTTTATTTTTAATTTTTTTTAAAAATTAATAAAAAAGATATTCTGGATGCAAAAGTTAACCCATATAATTGCCCTAATTTATGTTACCGGTAATATTAATTAACACATGTCTGAGCTTTGCATGTAATACCGGGTATCAGCTGTTTTGGTTGTTCTGTTCTGAAGGTTTGGATTTCATGTAATAATCTGTGAAACAATCCCCGTCCTGAATAGTACAAATCGGAAACCAGCGTTGGTTACATGTTCAAGATTCTGAAGGAACAAATTATGAAGAGCGAAAAATAATACATAGTTTAGTAAATTAATTATGAAGAGTTATACAGTTTATTAACTTTTTTTTTTTTTAATCATCCTCCTTACAAAGTTCTTCGCTTCTAAGCTTTCGACTTTCCCCTAGAGTCTTAGTCACGGAGGTTAAACGAAAGAAGAAAAAGAATAGAAACATCAAGGAATAAACATGGAACGGACTTACCAATAGAAGAGCTGTGTTGACGGAAACGTCAAGTACATCAGCGATCAACGGATGAAGATGATGCAAACTAAAATATATTTTATATCATATCATATTTTAGTTTGCATCATCATCATCCGTTGATCGCTGACGTACTTGACAACGTGTTTCCGTACAACACAGCTCTTTCCTTGGTAAGACCGTTCCATTTTTATTTCTTGATATTTCTATTCTTTTTCTTCCTGTTTTTAACCTCCGTGACCAAGACTCCAGGGGAGAGTCGAAAGCTTGACAGAAATCTGTAGGTAGAATAATAGAATTCCTGAGCGTGGTTTTGCATTGTTTTAAGTTCTTCAACCTGAGACTGCAACATGTCTATACTATTTACGGAACAAGGATCTAACTAACAAAAAAAAATTATATATATATATATATATATATATATATATATATATATATATATATATATATATATATATATAAAATAAAATAAAATAAAAATAAAAGTAAAAATAAAAGGTTAATATTTTAGAGGGGAAAATTCACCGGTGATAAAACTAGCCCATCCCAGTTCCTCCTAAGGTGTTGGGAAGCATTTAAAACTTAAATAGAACTCCATTTTTTTTTTATTTTTTATTTTTATTTCAGATTCAGATTATACGGGGAAATATAAGTAAATTTTATTTGATTTTTGCGATAGAGTTGTACCTACCTTCAAATCCCTATAGATTATACCTTCTTCGTGCAAATACGCTAAGGCAGATATTATTTCTGCTCCATAAAATCTCGTTCTATCTTCTGAAAACACTCTTTCTCTTGACAGATGGAAAAATAATTCCCCACCATTTACATATTCCATCACGAAACATAATCGATCAGCTGTTTGAAAAGAGTATTTTAAAGACTGAAAGAAAAAAAGTAACACATTAGAACAGGATACACACTAAGAGCGAGATATTACTATACTCAATAAACGAAAACTAATTTTAGAACATTTGCATAAAAATAAATATATCAACAGAAATGTTATATTCAATACTCAATAACCACACATTTTTAGTCCACCAGCATCCTGTGATGTCGCTTTAGAATGGATATTTCACTTTCAAAAAAATGAAATTTACGAGGAGCAGTGCTGGCTGGAAGTTTTTCACTTTTAATGGCTGGAAATTAAATGAGCTCACTGCACCGATTATTTTCTAACGTAAATTTACACTAAATTAAAGACGTAATCATTTTATATAAGATATCATCATTGGTAGAAAGATTAGTATACGAACATGACTTCATCAGAACGAAAAATCGTAAGTTCAGATCTAAGGCAACTTAGATAAATAATGGGATTTTATAATAAAGAATTAAACTTAAAATAACTATGGTAAAACTTCCGTACATACAATTTAGACTGAGCTATAAGCAGAAATAGTGTTTAGTAACAATAATTACAAGAAAAATCCTTATAAATCAATATTTTTTAAGAATATGAATTAACATGTTCACAATGAGATGAATGTAAAGGCAGCTCAGTTGCTAATAGATGGCAGCACATCCCCTTTCAATTTATTTATTTACTTATGGAAAGACAATATTCATATCAATTCAGTCAAACCCAAAAGATGGATGTTAAAGCTTTGTTCACAGACAAAACTGAATAAGTAATTAGAAGATAATATGTGCAGTTTTTCTCATTATTTTGTTTCATTCATTGTTTAGATTATTATTATTATTATTATTATTATTATTATTATTATTTTTTTTTTTTTTTTTTTTTTTAACTTTACTCTACTCTTCAACAACATGTTTGTAATTTTAATATCCCTTCGTAATGAACGGAAAGAAATAAACTTTTTAAAAAATACACAGATTAATCTCTGATTATGATTCTATTATGTTTCAACATCCGTCTTTTGAATTTTTTGACTGAATTATAGTGAAAAATTATTGTGTGTGCTTTCAGCCCCTTTCCCCCCCTCCGCAAAAGAGGGACGATAACTTTACTTTTATACTCATTGTACTGTACATCGTAAGCGTACTATTTTATTTACTCCATCTAATACTTAATGTTTCGGTGTTCCCTGAAGTAGTGAATGTTAGCGTGAAGTAAAATGGAAGCCACTGTTCACTAATATTTACTGTGTCTTACAAACATATCTTCTTAAAGAAGCTACTTTTATAAACGATACTAGTGTCCTGTAGGTTACTTCTGAATAAAGGCTATTTCATGGCGTGAAGAAAATAAAAGAGAAGTGTCAAGATGTAATATTTAATTATAGAATGTTTAATCGAAATTAATGCCATGGATAAACTAAATTTACATAGTAAATAGGAAAAAAAAAATCTTCATTTTCAAATTAGTTTATTAGTAACAATCGAGAACATCAATAATTGTAGGTAACAAAATAAAAAAAAAATTGTAGTACAAAAACATCAGCAATCTTGTCTGTACCCTACTCAAACTAAAACCTGCTAAATGAATTATTGGGTTAATAATGACATTTTACACAAGTGTTACTTCTTAGATATATGAAACCACATTTACACTGAAAACTTGAAATAGCCTTTCTGAACTGGAGGGAAATATAGAAACATTCAGTTTAGGTTGGTGCCAAACTTTTCCCTTAGTGTAACAACACAAAGCAGTCCACTAGCAGCTAAATAAAGGTTTATAGTGACGAGGATATTCTTCCACTACACCCAGTTTCAGCATCCATTGTGTTATCGAGCAAGTGGTAATCTTATGTACGACTAGTGTTATCAAGTGAGTGCATTAGAAATTAATGAAGTAAATGATAATAAACCTTTTTGAGATACACTGTATTCAATGACATTACAAATGCTCTTTTGTATATCTAATTTATGAACGTCATATATAAATACTTAACACTATTTAACAGTAGATACAGTTAATAATATGAAAAAGATAAAAAATAACACTAATTTTTCTTTCAAAACCTGTGTATTTGCATGGATAAACTAGACAGCTCAACACTAATGAGTTTTACGAAAGAATACAGAAGAAGAGGAAATTTATTTGTATCACATATTCCTATTTATAGGAGAGAACATCTCTCAATAAGAATAGTGATTATTATGTTTTAGCGTGAATATATTTTACGCATCATTTGTTATACCATTCTCTGTCCTGCTGAAACTACTTTCTTCAGACACTTTCACTAATTATAGATTATTCAGTGTTCTTACAGCAGATAAAATAAAGGAATAACTACGTCAAAACACTACTTGCGTACATTTTATTAGCTATAAATAGTAATTTTTCATACAAAATATGGTATAATAAATTAAGTAAGAGTTGGTAGAATTTAACTGTTTTTGACTGAATTTCTAATAAAGTACCTTTAAGAGATAATAGTAACAAACTGACACAGTGAGACATGACATAGCTAAATTAAATACTTGTAATTTTTAGAAAAGGGACAGAAACTTTGCTTCCTCGGTTTACAATGAACCGTATCTTTAACATGTTTCCTTCCTATGCTCTACTAAAAATAAAACTAAGGATCTAAAATTTTAAACTAATGGTGATTCACAGACGGCTTTCACAGAGATGGCTAGATGTATGTCATACGATGTATGTTCAATTATGAAATAATACTAGTCTGTCAGTTATTAGAACTTCTTTGATAAGCAACTAACTTTTCTTTTCACTAAATTCTATTCTACAACCTCTTGGGGCTTTTTGCAATATTCAAAATTATCATGAATCTAAAACACGAAAGAAGTTCTAACGTACAAGGAACTGGAGAGATTATTACTATCACAGATCCGCAGCTAGTAATGACCCTATACACCAGTAAGCTGTTTTAAGAAGAGGTCAAAGAAAAAAAATTATACTTCAGGCGGACCAACAGATTTCTTTTAAAAAAATACATTTTACGAAATTCTTGTAATGCTAGGCTTTATAATGACTGAAGGATGTTGACGAGAAATGTGATGAATGAAATTGTGAGTATTTCTAAAAGTGTCTCATAAATTGATTCGAACTGGAATAGACTGATTCTCACAAATGAAGTAAAATTAGTCAGATTAGGAATCAAGCTGCGAGAAAAATGGAATCTTTCAGGAGATTGTATGTGACCGGCGGGCCGTAGTTTATCCATTACTCTTATAGGCTGTTAAGTATCCTAACAACTGCCTTTACCACCCATCCCTGTTGTTCCTTTTCTTTCGATTACCGATAAATACACTGATAGTGTGTGTTCAACAAAACCATTGTCTACTTACAATTAGAAATGGATGACTCGTTGTCCTAAGAACTCTGTTTTCTGTTAACGTATGAGCCACTTCATCTTTCTTGATAATCACTTCTTTCTTTAAGATTTTTATAGCATACAAGTGACCTGTTGTTTTTTCTCTACATAAAATTACTTTACCAAAAGTTCCTTTCCCTAAAACTTTCAAGAATTCGAAATTTTCTAGTGTCTGAAAATAAAAATAGTGATAATTAATACAATAATGTTGTAGTTAAGCATGAAAAATAGTGATATTAAATATTCTTTAAAAAGTTACTTAAAATGTTCATTATAACAACACAGAATAATGAATTTTAATAAGTGTGTATATAATAAGCGAAAATACGGTATGGTTATTTGCCAGTTACTGACAAGTATTACAAAATTGATTACTTTACATTTAATTTAAATATCTCTTCACATATGAATTAATCTCTACACGAAGAACGATTTACTTTTAATAGAATTCAACAAGGCAATTTCATTCGTTAGAAATGTTAACAATTGCTACTCTATACAGACATAATAATAATAAATATATATGAACAAATATCGATGCATAATTAAGGAAATTTACTATTATACAGTAATAATTTACACTTGCGATACAAGAAAATAATTATTATGAATGGTAACTTTTGTAAAATTATCTCACATTAAGAAAAAATATCAAGAAATTTTAATACTGTAGTTACACAGAATATAGATTAATAAAATGCTCTTTCTACACATTGTTGTACGTTAAATAAACCAAATCAAACTAATAACACAAAGAGTGAAAAGTGAATGTCTGGACCGAGACTCGAACCCGGGATCCCCAGCATACCGTGCCGATGCGTTAATAGTGATAATTAATACAATAATGTTGTTGTAAGTATGGAAAAAATATTAAATATTCTTTAAAAAGTTCCTTAAAATGTTAATTATAACACAGAATAATAAATTTTAATAAATGTGTACATAATAGGCGAAAATAAGGTATGGTTATTTGCCACCCACCCAGGCCGCTTCCCAGAACAGCCACACACTCTCTCACTCCCTAAGTCGGTGCTCTGCATTCAGACCACTCCCACCAAACTAATTTCATATCTGAAGGTGAACTCTAAACTCTACTTTTCTGACTACCCTAAATTCCACTTTCTAAAAAGGTAACCGAGAAAGTTCTGTCGCTTTTTGTGGAGGTCTGTGTTCAACTAGCCCTTACACCCTCAGTTGAATGCGAATGGAGATAAGACGAAGGTCGGTTGTTGGTCTGGGTATATCCAACATACTACCTGATTGTGACAGTTCAGTTACACCGTGAACTTGCGTAAGGACAGAGTGAACACGGAACCTCCACAGAGCGTCATAAGAGTGTGTATGCTGTACGACTTCAAACTGGGGTCAAATGCCGCTGCAGCGGGCGGAAGATACGCCAGGCCTTTGGTGAGGGTGTCGTGACTACGCGGACAGTGCAGCGGTAGTTTAACAAGTTTAAGAACGGTGATGAAACACTCGAAGACTCACCACATGGCGGAAGATCAACACATGCACAAAATTAAGATCTTCACGCAGCAATTGAGCCGAACAGTGACCAGACATGTGAGGAACTGGAACTACAATTCAGTGTGTGTGAAAAAGCCATTCGGCAGCATCTCCATCAACTTGGGAAGCACTACATGTTGTGTCGATGGGTCCCGCATGTTTTGACTCCGGGCAAGAAGACAACGCGAGCAGACACCTGTGTTTCTTTGCTATCTCGTCTGAGAAAGGAGCTATTTCTGGACAGGGTGTTGACATGTAATGAGAAGCGGGTCCTGTAAGAAACTTCATGGCGCCGTCATCATTAATTAGCATCCCATGAACCAGTTGCAAAACAGCTGAAACGAGCACTGCACAAGAAAAAGGTCTTCCTATGTATTTGGTGGACTGCTCGCGGCATCGTCCATCGGGAACTGCTACCAGCTGGTCAGAGCATCAATCAACTGTGTACTATCCGCAGTTGAGCCGTGTTCAAGAAAAACTCAAAACTCTGGAGCCAGCACTTCTGAATCGCTAACGGGTCCTCCTGTTACAGGACAACGCTAAGCCCCACGTGGCTAGGATGACCCGGGACACCATTTTACGCCTTAGATGGGAAACACTATTGCATCCGCTATAATCCCCGGACATTGCACCGTCCGATTATGACCTCTCCCATTCCTTGGACAATCACCTTAGAGGACGAGAATTCAAATCCATAGTAGAGGAACCTTCTTCGCTTCACGACCACCAAGTTCTACCGCGATGGAATCCATGGCCTTCCATAACATTGGCAGAAGGTCGTCGACGCTGATGGGGACTATTTTTGATCTTCCAGGTACGTCATGGGTGACATATCGATGTTCGAAGGAGGTGGGTAAAAAAGCGACAGAACTTTCTTTGTTACCTTTATAGCAAAATATTTTACAAGTGTACGGTGAAAATTGGTTTATGAAGTGCGTACCAGAATCACTGGTTATTTTCTTATACATCAAACAATTTTAATTTCCAGTTGTTGCTTAAGATATTTCTGTGGCCACTCTTATCTACTTTAATACATTGGGGGCAACATAAGTTGAATCACTTCGATGTTTTTATCTTGAAAATGTCTATCCGAATCAGTAAGATAGTGCATTGTTCTTATAAACAAAAACTGATTTAAGGATGCCAACTTCAAAAATATAATTCCATCTCAAGAGGTAAAAAATGCCATTTTGTTTTTGAAAATGAAATTGAATTTTACGTCCCACGATTATGCCGGCTAGGCTAAAGGAGACAGTGATGCTGAGAAATGAACGAAATTGTGGAATGAAGAAAAAGAGGAACCCCGAGAAAACCCACGCATATGGTGTCTGTCCACTACAAAGTTTGGCGCGAGCCGGGATCGAACAAGGGACTCCAAGTACCAGAGGTGAATGCTCTGCCATTGAGCCACTGTGGACCCCCATTTTGTCTTTGAATTTCCCACTTAATACTGATTATATATATAACATAGAATATGAAATAAATAAACTACTGTATATTACTCCCTTTTTCAATATTTGAGTAACGATTATTCCTTGCTTGTAAAAAATTTATGAGTAAGTGTTCTTAGTATTCGAAAATAAATAAAGTTCGTTATCAGAAATACAGTACAGTTATCTGAGCCTTTATTTCTGATTTTTGAGAATCATACTTATGATTGTCACTTCACAAACCACACGCACTATCCAGATAAACTACTTCGAGCCGAACTTTGACAGTTAACCCTGATTTCACACTTACTGATGATTCACTATACCTATTTCCCAACTCTAAAGAATTTTGTTGGCGTGGATTCTTAAAAATTCCATAAATGTGGTCAATTTCGAGAAAAAAGAATCCCTTTATTTCTTTCCCAAACATTAATGTCAAAAAATGCCACAAAATGAGGTTTTATCCCACGGGTTTGCATCAATGAACTGATTGAGGGGATTATTCACTTGCCCAAAAGTCGAATATGTTTGATGGTCAGATTTACCTTATTTTGTCTCAGATGATGGCATAAATACTAAAATAGTGTTATTTCCTTTTAGTTACCATGGTGACCATTTTTTAAATATAAACATGTGAACCGACAGGTGTGTTTTCTTTTATGTCTTGTACATGAATACTATAATAAGATATGTAGAATGATATAATAATGGCTGTAAATTTATTTACAATTGTAGAATACTTTAACCATGAAACAAAATTTGTGGAAAAGCGTCATACGAAGTGGCTGTTAAATTCGTGGCCTGAGGTACTAAGTAATCATTCTTTTACTCATTAATGATAGCACTAATTGCAACAATCTTTGGTAGTATAAACATCACCTCATTTCAATAACGATCTCATTACGCTTTAGTTGTGGAACGTCAAACATCGCCATGTCAGCCAAATCCGAAAATTCTAACTATTTTGAGTACCACGCCGTGGTAAAAATATCTCGTGAAGAAAGGAAAATTGCCCCTAAAAAAAACCGTCAACCTTACAGGATTCTGAGGCAAGGAAAAAAATGGGCCCGCCTACCTTAACAAGGATGAGAGAGTTGTGATGATTACTCCCACCAAAGGCGTCCTGTGGTATTGGTCACTGAAGAAAATATCGCAAAAGTCGAAAAATTAACTCTAGCAGAGCGGAGAATAAAACTCTGCCAGACAGCGGAAGTGTTGAAGATTGGTAAAGAACGGGTCGGATAAATTTTGCACGAACATTTAAATATAATGAATGATGAGGATTTATTAAAAAACGAGCGATGGGTACCGAAAATGCTCATGTCGCTGGACAAGCAACAACGACTGGAAAGTTGTATGTATGTATATATATATCGCCCGAATCATAACTCTAGATGAGATTCGGATTCGCCAATATGATCCAGATTCGAAACAAAAGTCTATGCAATGGATTTTTTAAAAAATGAGAAAGGCCGCTAAAGAAAATCAAGATGGAAAAGTCGAGTTCACACCTTATGACGGCTGTTTTTTTAAGACACTGAAGGTGTATAGTTGATCGATTATCTGGCAAAGGGAACTACAATGAATGGTCGATATTACGTAGATTTATTAGCTCGGGTTCCTGAGGCACTCTTACAGAAGCGATGTGGGAAACTCAGCCATGGAGTGCTGTTTTCGTAGAACAACAAACCAGTTCACACGGTGTGAGTTTCGACACAGGCATTAAAACAGAAATAGACCACTTATCCTACAGCCCGAACGACTATCATCTTCTTCCGATCTAAAATACGAGTAACGAGGCTGCAGATTTGAAGATGAGAACGGAAACAAATGCATATTTTTGGATCGATTTTACGCTCACAGATAAGATATATAAAACTTGTATTAATAATGAAGGGCAAAGTAAAGAGTATATTGTGAGACATAGCTATCAGACTGAGACAACTAGTGATACGCCATTGCTGTTTAAACTCTTTCAAAGTTTATACAAAATACATAAATACGTACAACTTTCTTCTTTCCTGAACTCTTGATGTTTGACTGTCCCTGTAGTGAAAACTTTATACTTAAATCGTCATTTGAATCAACAGATGACATTTCCACATCTTCCGTGTTCTCCAATTCGGATAGTCTCTCAGCTACATATTGAATGGCTTTTACCCAGTCTTCTCTGTGGAAACAAAACAATTTCAATCGATATGAAATTAATATCAATCATATTACTATCATGTACACTCATGTCCAAAATGATTGTCGCATATCTATAACTATCTTCTTGTAAGAATATAATTTGATAAAAGTTTTTTCAGGGTCCTTTTAATACTGATACTATGTGTATAATCGGGAAATGTATATTTGTGGTAAATTTCATAGGGAAAGATTTATAAATACGAAAATTACCAGGGAAGCAAGAAAGTTCGTGCGCTTTTGAACCACTCCCGCTTCCATTTGGCTGCTGCGGCGACATCTGTCCCCGTAGCATGAACGTTTTGACTGTTTGGGAAAGCTTATTCATCGACGCATCAGCCACGGTGAATATAACAACGCATTTGTCAGTGTAGGGTGTAAAAATCGCTCGTGATCATGTCAGTGTCAAATGAAGTTTTTAGAGCTTGTTTGCTTTACGAGTTTAAATTGGGGACAAATGGTGCAGAAGCAGCTAGAAAAATATGTGTTGCGCTCGGAGAGGGTGTAATAAGTAAATGTACAGCACAAAAATGGTTCCAGACCTTTTCAACTGGTGACGAGACCTTTCAAGATAAGCCTCGCTCTGGGAGGCCTAAATCAGTGGATATGGACCACCTGAAGGCCTCTATTGAAGATTATTGCAGTCAAACATGTGAGGAACTTGCTCACCGATTCGAGGTAAGCAGGAAAATTATTCGGGTAAGTCTGCATCAGTTGGGGAAGACCTGAAAACTGGGTCAGAGGGTCTCTCACGAGCTGACCGCTATGAGCCAAGTTCTAAGACTGAATATCTGTTCATTTTTGTTGACGAGACACAAAATCTGTCCAATTTTGGACCGTATAATAACTTGTGATGAGAAGTGGCTCATGTATGACAATAAACGACGGCCATACCATTGGCTATCACCGAATGATCCGAAGCCTTTGACTGCAAAACCGAACATCCATCAACACAAGGTTTTGCTCTGTGTTTGGTGGACTACAAACGGTATCGTGCACTACAAATTCCTGGAACGTGGTAAGACAATTACCAAAGATGTATACTCATCACAACTGAGAACGGTAGCCATCAAACTGACCCAGAAACAGCCAGCACTAGTGAACAAAAGAGGTGTGCTCTATAACCAGGACAACGCGCGCTCTCACACCGCAAAACAGGCGCTGGAAGTAATCTCAGAACTTGGTTGGGACCTTGTATCTCATCTTCCCTACTCCCCAGATGTCGCTCCTTCGGACTGCCATTTATTCTTGGCCATAGACAACTTTATGCGTGGCAGGCAGTTCAAGACTGAACAAGACGTCAAAAATGCAGTTGCTGAGTTTTCCGAGTCTCGGGAACAAATATTCTACAAAACTGGCATTTACAAGCTTGTTGAGCGCTGGGAGAAGGTTGTAGAAGCAAATGGAGGCTATTTTGCCGAATAAACAAACCGTTAAAACCCTGTAATTGACAGTTTTCTTCCATAGTATAAAAGCGCACGAACTTTCTTGCTTCCCTGGTAGAATGAATAAAACAAAATCTTGCTAAATGGACAAGAAAGTTTTATTTTCGTTTTATTGTTATTATTTACTGCTCTTTTGACATGAAATTTGCCACATACATGTCTTTACCGATTATACACATACAAACATTATAAGAAATACCGGGCGATTTCCTTATCAAATTATATTCCTAAAACAACATATTTATAGACATGCGACAATAATTTTGGACATGAGTGTACATATACTTACCTACGTGATTAATTAATAATTTTTTTTTAAGAATCTCATTTTGTAATCTTCTACTTTGTATATAATTATGTCTACAAATTACATGTCTATTAAATATATATGCACACACACCACTGTTATAGAAACTATGTGACTATATACATACAAGAAAATCTTGAGCCTAAGCCCTGACGAAAAGTGCCCACGGGAAGCTCTTGAAATGTAAGAATTAATAAAGAGAATAAATGAAGAAATAAAAACTACGAAATGTTAAACAATAACAGGTGCATTTTGTACAATTGGCAATGCTATTGTTTCCTCCTTTGTGTATCTTTCAATCACATAATTTAGAGCGTGTTAAGTGCAGTTGCTTTAGTGCAGTCGCAAAGTGTTACATTGTTTTCACGCATCTTTTGACGTTGGCGCACCACACACTCCGCTACTAGATACGTCAAAGAATTTCTTGTACAAACTGGCATTGTGTTCACACGATGATCTTGCTGCTACAACAATACTATTGGTTCTGATTACAGTGTTAGTGTTGCACTTGTATTATTGAAGTAATAGAGAAGGAAGAGGATCATATCAGTTGATTGTCACAAGAAAGTTAACACGAGGAAACGGCTGAAGATGGAGATGAAAGTGATTTACGATCCGACTGACAGTGAAAGTGAACACAAGTTAAAAAAAAAAAAAAAAAAAAAATGCTGAGTTAATTAGTTTTGATAATGATTCAGATAATGTCATATACAATACGGAAGACTATTATTTTGGCAAGGTTGGCACTACCAATGTGAAAAAAAAAAAAAATCCTCCATCAAATACAAAAACGAGATCTTTTAATATTATAAGAACACGTATTGTATGTGCGAAAAGTGAGACCAAGGACTGTGAAAGTCCTTTACAATGCTTCCAATTATGTGTTAGTGATGACATACTGGAAACAATCGTGCAATACACGAACACAAGCTTCAGAAAATTCTTCTGATCATAAGGGATGTATGCACGAATTTATTCCGGGGAGATCTAATTTAATATCAGGACAATTTGTGCTAAACTTTGTAAAATCACCCCTAAAATTAGACTAAATTTACAAAAAAGTCGGGATTTCGGGAGTGTTCGGACTCCTAGGGCTCCACTCCCTGCATACGTCCCTGGTGATCATTGGAAGCATGAAGTTTGTCCATGGCACGAACATACAAATGAAATGAACAAAATTTGGATAACTTCTGCGTAAAGAGATTGTACTGGACTGGAGATTTTTCAGACCACTATTACTTTACAGCGCTTGACGTTCAAGTCTCAAGTGTCTTCGATTTGATAGAAAAGTTGCGATCATAGATTTCCAATGCATTCTCTTTAATAGCATTGTTCTTCAGTTTCAAGGTCTGAATAATTTGCTCAGATACAAGATGTTAGTTAACCTATCTTGATGATACAATGTGATGCGGTAAAATCTACTTTCTTTTTTAAAACATATCTAGCAAACATAAGTTATTTTATTTATGTTATTTTTTATTTACAAACTCTAGGTAAAGTGTAATTTTGCATACTGACGGAATAGCGTAAAGCAAATTACAAAATTAACAAAAACCTGATTGTAATCACACCAAATCTCGAAATAAGATAGCCCATAAACGCCATCATCATCAAGGCAAAGTGTGAAAATAATTTGGTCGGTCGCTTTCTTGTGTTCTCAGAATAGTTTCAAATAGTACTAGTTTAAAATTTTTCATCGTTAACGTTTCTCTTCCATTTCCTAAATTTTACGGTAAATTACAATTGTATACAAGCACACATCCACTTCTTTCATTTTTGTTGTGAGTAAATAGAAAGAGTTTGAATTTTAGGGATATATCGGAGCTGGTGTGAGTTGTACCAACAGATTGTTCGTTGTTGTACTTTCTATGTAGGTTGTTTCACGAGTTGAGGATTTAAGGATTGATATAGTGTCCTCGGTGGATATTCTGAAAAGCATTTGGGTGTAAATAATGTTAGTGGTTACAAGATTCCTTTAAGGATTTATTATTGGAAAGAAATACAAGAATTGTGACACATTGAGTCTATGCACGTTTATGAGTAATCTAGCGTCCTGACTGGGAAAGTTCGTACCCCAGAATGATACTATTAGAATTTGCCCGCGGGATTTCAATACTGAGATTAATTAAACAGAAAGCTAATCATGTCAGCTCTACCGTATTTATTTTAAATTTTTCACTTGCTTTACACTGAAGATTTCTGAAAAAAAAAAAAAAAAAAAAAGACAAAGAAAAAAGAAAACTACATAGAATTTCAAAAATCAAAGCAAACTATATAGATTTTCAAAAATCAAAGCTTAAGTTAAGAAGCTTCCCGTTACTTTCTTACGCAACTTCCCCTCATTTCTTTAAAGAGCTCCCAGACGTCTCGGATTTATATCATCTGTCCCCCCCCCCCCCCAAATTGTTTAGAGCTCCACTGTGTGCGGTTGAAGACTTCTTCGCAACCCAGACTCCTTTCGAAACGGAATCTAATCGTTGGGTAAGCCAAGGCATAATTTTGTGGTTGCAAACGGCCACTATTTTCATTAACCAGGAATTGCACTTTTCCCTTTGTTTTTCCCCCTTCCTCTTGAAACTGATGCATCTGGGGTGGATATTTCATTCGCACCAACTAATAGGCTTACTACAATAATACATTAAATAACTGTTCTGGAAATCTATTTTCATGATGAACTCAAGAATGTGTGACAAGAGTGTTTAAAATAAAAACATTAAAAGTGCGATAAAACTCCAAAATTTGTACCATTGATCTGTAAATTGTCAAAAGTTATCATTGTTGTTGGAAGGGATGATCAGCATGTGGTATCATTATTGAGGAACACTGAAAAAGGAAGCAGTCTCTCTGCAAAAATGGATACTTCATTGGTGACATGTACCGCGAAAGAGCAGCAATCTGTCGTATGTGTTTTTGAGTAGTAGTGAAAGTGTTAAACCAAACTGAAGTTCACGAGGAAGGTACAGTGTGGTGACTTGTGTGTGTCCCTCATGAAGTCTATCACGAGCAGTGTGCAAAGTTTAAAAGTGGAGCAACTTCTGTGTAGGATGGCTCACTACCTGACAAGGCATATCGAGTGGTTACGACGGAAGACATTACCGTAGTGGAAGAGCTTGTGAAGGAAAACAAACTCGACTTCGGTGAAAGAAATGGCTAACACTCTGGATATTAGTGTTGTTCATGATGTACTGTGGTTCAATAAAGTATCTGAGAGATTGGTTCCATATGAATCGACTGCTAAATTGACAGACCATCGTGTTGATGCTTGTGATGAACTTTTGCATCGTTTTCATGCCAAATATGATGTATTTCTGAGCAGAATTCTTACAGAATATGAAACCTGTGTTTACTAGCAATAACCTGAACAAAAGACAGTGAACAAGGAATGCGTCAATGCTCGTTGCTTCCCCATTCTTAGAAAATTCTGCACCCAACCATTGGCTAAAACTCAAACTCATGTTCGTTCTCTTCTAAAGTGAAAATGGGAAATTTTGTAACATTACTTAGAAAAAAGAACAACAGTGACCAGTGCTTCATACGCAAAAGTGCTCTAATGTCATCTTTGTATGCAGACCTGCTTCGATATCATCTTTGCCCCGCAATCAGGAGTAACCGACGAGATCTTCTAACTTCATGCATTTTGTTACATCATGACAACGCCCGACCTAATATTGTCCGTTTCACGATGTTCGGAATCTAGGATATCAAATTTGAGTGTCTCATACTCGCCCTATTCTCTAGATCTATGACATGTTTCGAGACCGTCCAAAGAGGCGATACGAGATAAGCATTTCTGAGGCAATGATGAAGTGAAAGTCGTGATTCACGAATGGCTAGGGTTACAACCAAACATTTTTCTCACAAGGTATCCATACACTTCATTATGTACATTATTGAAACTACCTAAAAATATGAAGATGTTTATTTTTCTCCTTTTCTTTGTCTTTCTTTTTTTTAGCAAATTAAAAAAAGAAGTTCTTATTTGAACAACTCTTGTAACATATTCTCGAATTTATTTGATAATGAAAATACAACGGCTACTTTTACCTCTATTTTTATACATGAAAGTCAAAGTCAATTTACTTCTTAAGTTCAACCATGAAAATAAATTCATAAAACGATACTTTAATATTTTATGAGCCTTCATTTCCAACAAATATAGGCATGACTTACGCATAACTATTACTGGTAATAACCAACAGAGATTTTGTGATTACCAGTACTCACAGTCAATGTTGGTAACAGAAATTCAATTTCCAACATTCACCAGTCCAGGTGGTGATTACTGATAAGCGCGGTTGGCTTCCGGTTATCACAACATTTCCAACCTTCTTTTATTACTCTTTAGGATTGGTGGTGTGATTTTGTACTAAATGGACATACATGCTCCAACAAAAGATAAAAATGACGATATAAAGAATAGCTTTTACGAAGAAGTAAAACATCCATTTGGCAAATTTCCGCAATAACATACAAAAATTCGATTAAGGGATTTCAATGTGACGATAGGACGAGAAGAAATTTTTAAACCAATTAAGGATTACGAAACTGCATAAGTAATGAAAATGGCGATAGACTGATTAATTTTACAACATCCAGTTTCATCATGAAGAAAATTCTCAGATCACGACATTCATAAAATAATAAAATAGCTAACGTTTCAGTACACAAAAGAAAACAGCCTAGCGTAATTGATATTAGGTCGTTTAGAGGAGCGGACTGACACTAATCACTGCCACTACCTGGTAGCAGTGATAATAAGAGAGAGATTATCGCTGAAGAAAGAAAATCATCAGGATCTGAAAACTGAGATGGGAAAGTCAGGGAAAAATGAATATCAGACTGAAGCGTCGAATAGATTCTCGGTTTTAGATGGTTAGAATTCACTGGTGCTGGGGATACTGGATTAAAATTACGGCTAGTATTAACATTTCAGTAAAGGAAAAATTGGGGAACGTGGAAATACATAGGACCAAGCCATGGTTCGATCAAGAATGAATTAAACTAGCAGAGAAGAAAAAACGGGCAAAACTACGTTGGGTAGAAATCCGAACGATATACCTGAACAAAATTTTGGTGGCATTAAATGGAGTGTCTTCCAAAACTTACAAAACAAAGAAACTTTTTTTTTTCAAAGCTAAAATTATTGAACTTGAAAATAGTGAAAACAAAAATATTCGGAACATTATAAGGGCATCAACGAATTTAAGAAAGGTTATCAACCTTGCGCTTATATATTTGAAAGAAAGCGGAAAGAACAGTTCTCACGGATACAGATAGTATTTTGAATAGATTGAAAGATTCCTCCAACAATTGCTTAACATGCAGCCAGTGACGTGTATATAGCAGAACCGTATTTTCCAGAGCGTAACTGAACAGAAATAGAAATTGCTATAAAGAAATTAAAGAAAAAATTTTCGGGGGCAAGTGAATTTCCTGTTGAGTTAATTTTTGCTGAAGGGGGGAAATTTTGAAACGAGATACACAAGCTCATTCTCCTCATTTGGAACAAAGAGGAATTGCCATTGCCATTGGTAATTGTCAATTAACAAAAAAGGAGACAAAGCTGTTCGTAATAATTATCGAGGCACCTCTCTTAACATCATATAAAATCCTTTCAAATATTCTCTTAGGAAGACTGAACCCCTACGCAGATGAAATTATTGGAAATTATCAAT
The DNA here is from genome assembly GCF_964235325.1 of Thermobia domestica. Taxonomy (NCBI): domain Eukaryota; kingdom Metazoa; phylum Arthropoda; class Insecta; order Zygentoma; family Lepismatidae; genus Thermobia; species Thermobia domestica. Next base: position 122,189,054 of record NC_137462.1, on the reverse strand, counting down.
GCAGATTTAGGCGAAATCGACGAACTATCGACCAGATATTTATCATTGGTCAAATACTCGAGAAGAAGTGGGAATACAATCCTTCTGTACACTGATTATTTACTTCAGAAAGGTCTACGACTTAATTACGAGGGAAACACTCTACAACATTCTTCTTGAATTTGGTATAGAGTAACTAAACGTTAGATTAATTAATACGTGTTTAAATGAATCCAAAAGTAAAGTCCGAATAGGAAAATATCATTTGGAGAATGGCTTGAAACAAGGAGCTGCGTTATAGCTATTATTATTCAATTTTGTTCTGGAATACGCTACGGAAAATCAACGACAGTAATCAGGACCTAGAGCTGCAGATCCTCATTCAGGTTATGGTGTATGTTGATGATTTAAATCTGATAGAATATTATATGAGAATAGAAAGAAGTGCAGAGGTTTTATTAAACTCCTGCAGAGACATAGATTTAGAAGAAAACGCACAGAAAACCAGGGTGGATTGATTTAAATCAGTCTGATTTAAATCACGATTTAAATCAAGATTTAAATCACTTGATTTTTTTAATAAAAATCGTTGATATAAATCGAATTCCTAAATAAATTAATTTAAAATGAAAATAAGTAAAATCCCGTTTCTGTTCTGTTATTTCGATTATGGAAGTTAATAATATAATACAATGAGACTCAAATGTACAGTATAGTATGAAAACAAGTGTCATGCAGAGGATGGTTAGGGAAAATTCCGTTTTGAACAGGTAACGGAGCAATCCTTCTTTCTTCTTTTCGTAACATTGGGTTTGGGTTTTAAAATCGTTAACTATTCAATGGGGAAATCACCATTGACATTTAAGACGAAAATTCTTTTTTGTGCGTGTCTGTTTGTTTGTCCTCAGATAATAGGGCGTATTTAGAGGGGTCCTATCCCCCCTTTTTTTGTTAATTTTATAACTTTAGCCGAAATTTATGTATTTCATGCCGCAAGCTGGTTCTGAGTTTTTAAAAATAGGCCCCTGCCAAATATCAGTAACTTTTGTGAAAAAAAAAGTGTCTTTTTGATAAACGTTGCTGTACTTTTTCCTTAATGCTTTGACCTTTTAAATTATATCACCTATTTTTAGGTGATATGGTAGAATCTTCATTATTCAATTTAAAAAGTACCAATAAGGCTTTTTACTTCGTTTTCTTTAAGGCTGGAGGCATTTTAGAACACGTTACTTATGCTTTCACGCAGAGTTGGCTGGTTTAAACCATGCAAAAAACGAAAAATGTTTGTAAAAGTGTAAGTTTTCGTAAAATCTTCCACACACACATTAGTGGGTTACCGCGTGTCACTCCCGCATATTATTCCTATTATATTCAAATTTAAATTCCCCATTCATTACTCAAAGAAATTAGCCCTACAAAAGCAACTTTTTTTTGTAAGGTTATGAATGTTTCTTTTGTGATTTTTTTAATAGTTTGTTATTATTGTTATCAGGGTTGGCTGGTTTAAACTTTGGTTTAAACCAGCTGTTTAAAAAAAAAAAAAAAAAAAAAGGTTTAAACCAAAAAAACGAAAAATGTTCGTAAAAGTGTAAGTGTTTGTAAAATCTTGATGAACACACATTTGTGGGTTATCACATTTCACTCCAGTATATTATTCGTATTATATTCAAACTAAATTCCGCATTCATTACTCAAAAAGATTATACTACAAAATCAACTTTTTTTTTTTTTTTTTATAAGTTTATGAATGTTTCGTTTGTGATTTTTTTTTAATAATTTATTGTTGTTATGTAATTGCAATCAAAGAAAAATTCTAAATATTCTTTCGTTTCAATAATGTTTACTATTGATAAAATACATCGAAATGCCGTATTTTGTGTGCGTGTGGGTGGGTGGGTGAGAGGTCATACAAATCCCACGAGAGGCATTTAGTGAAATCAGAAGTATCTTTGATATCTATTTATGTATAAATGTGTCTGAGCCAAAGTGGACTCAAATAATTTGTATTTTTATTCTTTATTCACTGATATGCAAATTAAGTCATTGTATTTCTTTAACTTGGACTAATAAAAGTCGTTGTTAACTAAGTTGGACTAAATTAGATCTTCTGTACTCTGTAGTACTTTGAAATTGTCCATATGTAATTCTGTACAATGGTTTCACTTGTGCAACTGTTTATCTTTTTGTCCCTCTGAAATGACTCTTGACAATTACATTAACATGTATGTAAAGATCAGTGTAACATATTTTTATCGGGAGTCCTTCGTGAGTGGGTCGGCAGACGTATCGCATTTGTGGTCTATTAGTCCTGGTTCCGAGTTCAAATGGAGGACAATTTCCCTCGGATCTAAGTCGAGAAGCGGTTTGGATTCCACTTTCTCCACTCGGAACCAGGACTAAGGTCCACTTTAATAAGGTCTACTTTAAGCTTATGTGACCCCTTCCAGCATAACCCAGTTGTTGCATAATAACACCAAGGCGAAACAAACTTATTTCTGTCCATATATGATATGAATACATAGAACAAATTATTTAAACCAAAAAGCCTGGTTTAAACCAAAAAAAAAAAAAAAAAAAACCGGTTTCTTGGTTTTTTCAATAAAAACCATGGTTTTTGCCAACCCTGATTGTTATGCAATTGCAATCAAAGGAAAATTCTAAATATTGTATCGTTTTAGTAATGTTTACTATTGATAATATACATCAAAATATCGTACTTTGGGGAAGGGGGGTCATACAAACCCCCCGACAGGCATTTACTGAAATCAGAAATATCTTTGGTATCTATTTATGTATAAATGGGTCAGAGCCAAAGTCGACTCAAATAATTCTTATTTTTATTCACTTTTCTTACTGATACGCAAATTAAGTCGTTGTATTTCTTTAACTTGGACTAATCAAAGTCGTAGTGAACTAATTTGGACTTAATTAGTTCTGTACTCTGAAGTATTTTGAAACTGTCCATATGTAATTCTGTATAATGGTTTCACTTGCGCAATTGTTTATCTTTTTGTCCTTCTGAAACGACTCTTGACAATTATATTAACAAGTATGTAAAGATCAGTACAATGCATTTTTATCAGGAGTCCTTCGTGAGTGAGTCAGCAGACGTATCGCATTTGTGGCCAATTAGTCCAGTTTTCAAGTTCAAATGGAGGACAATTTGTTTCGGATGTAAGAGACGAGAAACGGTTTGGACTCCGCTTTAAGCTTATGTGATCCGTTCCAGCACAACCCGGTTGTTCAATAATAACACCAAAGTGAAACAAACTTATTTCTGTTCATATGTGATATATAAATACATAGAGTAAATTATTTAATAAAAAAAAACTTGAACCAAAAAACCAGGTTTAAACAAAAAAAACTGACTTTTTGTTGTTTTTTTCAATAAAAACCATGGTTTCTGCCAACCCTGCCACGCCTTTCTGCGTTGAGGCATAGTATGTGATGACGTCATAAATTTAAAAAGATATTTTTTGTTATGGGTATTATTATTATTATTATTATTATTTGGCGGGTTACATTTTGCATTCAGAAGACTGAAATTTTGCATACTCGTTCAGTGCACCCCTTAATAATTTTCAGATGTTTTCAGATCTCTGCGTGGAAACAGTGGGGTCCCGAGGGGCAAAAATGTTTAAAAAAGGATATTTTTTAATAAAAAATAGCTTTTTTCGTGATTTTCCCGTCTCAGATGAAGACATATGAATGGTGCCGTTTGAAAGGCTGTTCTATTCTGAAGAAAATGATGTACGTACTATGCTCCTAGGATAAATAGGGATGTCTCAGGAAACTGTTACCTGAGATCCTGTTTTATACGGGAATCTGGGGTATTTGGGGAATATTATTTTTCACGGGCTTACTTTTGCACCTACAAGATTGAAATTTTGCACATTTACTCAGTGCACCCCTCAGTATTTTTCAGATTTGTTTCAGATCTCTGCCTTAAAACAGGGGAAGGGGTCCACAGAGGTAAATTTTTTTTTAAAAAAAAAGTACATTTTTAACAGAAAATTCCTTTTTTTCGTTATTTACCCGGCCCAGATACATGATGGAGACATGTGAAGGGTACTGTTTGAAAATTTGTTTTATTTTGAAGAGAATAATGTACAAATCATGATCTTAGAATAAATAGGGATGTCTGAGGAAATTTTTATATTAAATCCGGGTCATCTGGGCATTGTGGGAATGTTCTTAGCTCATTGTTAAATGGTTTCCTCACTCATACTACTCAAAAGAGAAGCTTGAAATTTTGTACACACATTTAGTACACCCCTTAGCATTTCCCAGTTGATTTTGAGATCCGTGCTGTAAGACAGGGGTATCCAGAGGGGACCAAATTTAAAAAAAAAATCTAAAAAAATTCCGATTACTCTCAAAATTTCCCGCTTCAGGGACATGATAAGAAAATGTGAATGTTACCGTTTCAAAAGCTGTTCTATTCTAAAGAGAGTGATGCATGTACCATGATCCGAGGATAAATAGGGATGGTGATGTAGCTGCTTGACTGAAAGTCTATAATTTACCTTTAAAAAGAGCCATAATTTAAAAGCGTTAAGAAACATTGTTTGGGACTGATATAGGTTAACGATTGGGGATAATTCAAAACTCAACCCCAATACTTTCACTTAAATGGCATAATTAGCATTGAATACTAATTCCTAATGCTTTATCTTCAATTCGCGACTTGTATTATACCAGGAGAAAGATTTGATTTAAATTAAAAAAAAATCAACATAAATGATTTTTATTTAAAAAATCATGATTTTTTTCCACCCTGCAGAAAACTAAAGCATGGAAATTCACCGTGGCCATGGTACTGGAATTTATGGACATGTTAAAATATCAAATAGTATCTTCGACGAAGTGGATACTTTTAAATAAGGTTCAACATTAACAAACTAAAACCATCAATAAAAAAGTAAATGTCGATTGAAAACGGAAAATTCGTGTTATTATTCAGTTTGAATTCTTTTGTCTTCGCGAGTTCTGTCGACGAATTTGAAGCTTAAAATATATAAACTGATAATTACGACTTTTGTGATGTATGATTGCGGAACATGGTGGGGAAGAAAAGTATTTGTGAATAAAATTCTGAAGCAAATATTCAGTCCCAAGAGGGACCGGAATGAGGAATGGCGGAAAATTCATGACGAGAAACTCCATAATTTATACTGTTTACGAAACAGTTCGGATTATCAAGTCTACGAGTCTCGGATGAGTATGTCATGTAACCAGAATCTAAGCGCTTTCAAAATTTTAACTGGAAATCCAACCAGAAAAAAAAAAAAAAAAAAGGGAACACTTAGTCGTGGATGGGAGGAGAATATTAAGATGGATCTTGCAGAAACAGGAATACAAAGCAAACACTGAATCCAGAAGTCGTTGTAGAGCTCCTGTGAACGTGGCATTCAGCCTTCGGGTCCTATAGGGCATAGAGTTAGTTGGAGAGATGTGATAAGTAATTCATATGAATTTTATTTCATTTTTAAACTAATGGTTAATTTGAGGGTATAAGAACAAATCTTGAGGATCACTTACGGTTCACGGACCACACTTTGAAAAATGGTGATGTAGATAATAGAATATATGAACAGACAGAACTTCACTCTCAATTCTATCTAGAACTTAACAACATAATACAATATTACATTTAATGTGCTATGCAAATGAAAAGATAAACTTTACTTTCAGTACCTTATCAATATTATACTCCTATACTCAACATACCTCTCCTTTTCTGATTCCACATGAAACGTTCTTTCTATGACTGTAGTCCACTGAAGACCTCGAATGATGAATGTGTAAGGTTTCGGCCTATCAACACTCATTATTTGACAGCCTTTAACAGTAAAATTATTCAAGGGATCACTTAGGCCATGCTCTGGTTTATTCTTGAATCCTATTAGAGATCCATCATCCAATAGCACAAAGTACCTTGACCGCCAATTCTTGATATGTTCACCTGGAAAAGAAAAAGAATATATTGCTGTAACAAATCCGAATGTTGAGATGTTTAGAAAAACAAAGCAAATTAAAATAGGCATAATGTTTTCATATTTGTAAGTTTGTGTAATACTGAGACGAGTTATTTTACTTTTCATTCATAAAGCATTAAAAAGAATAATATAGAATGACAGGTAGATTTAGTGGCATATTTAAAATAATTTAACCTCATAAGTTATCAAACACACTGTCAAGAGTTGTTATTGTCACTACTAACCTCTCAAATATAATTTCATCCACTAATATTTACTCCTACTTCAACCATACACAGAAAAACTTGTGTATTTCTGTAGGAGTATAAATAAATAAAACTTACAAAGTTAGCTGGTTTTGTAAAATTTTAAGTACATTTCTAAAATAAATTCATGAATGAATCTTCGAATTGAGGTATACTGTGAATATATAGCTTCACAAAGGTAAAGTTTTAATTTAGTTATACAATTTAAATTTTCAAACGGAAAATTATTATTATTATTATTAATTATTATTTTGTGCTATAAAAACCTAAACTGTGGGGAAGTGGTTGTGAAAAGTGAAAGTTTTGTCAACTCGTGTCTACGAGCACAGCAAGAAACAGGAATAAAATTACACACGCTATTCATTCTCATGAAGATAGGATTTTCTATTCATTCACAAACTCAGAGACAAGAGCAGGCGCGTGCATTTTTTTTCTCACGGTTCATAAATTATCTTCACAAGCTATAAGAACAATGTCCAAAAGAACACATCATCTTAAAGTTTTACAAGAAAAGGATTGGACCCAACATATAAACTGCTCGATATTTGTCTGGGTATTTTAAATTTCTCTTAGATATTAGTAAGAAATTCCTTCCTTTCGACACACTTTTATTATTATTATTATTATTATTATTATTATTATTATTATTATTATTATTATTATTATTATTATTATTATTATTATTATTATTTCAGAACATCCTATTGTTATAAACCACTTGCTCTGTTCTCTTCCTTTTTCATGTTACAGTTCTTCGTTGAGAGTTCTTCCAATTACACATGAAAACCGAGAGCTAACATATCCCAATGGTACGTATACCACGGGAGCAGATAAAAATCAAAGAACGAAATATATTGCAGTGCAAATAGTAAATTCTGTCTTTTTTATTTTTCCGATATTAATTTTGGTACGTCATGTTCCGTAATTATCTACTTGGTTTTTCGCTCTACAGTGGCAGATAAGTATGGTGTGCATCAAGGATACTACCAAGCTACAGATTAGCGCATATTTCTGAAATCCTGTTCGTACGTTTTTCAGACGTTTTTCCATAGGGGGGAAAAACTATGATATACTCGACACTACTTCACTGAAGTGGCGGATCCACGGGAAGGGGTGATCGCCCCCCAGAAGTCCGTCCTGGATCTGCCCCTGCTTCACTGAATACTATATCAAATGTACAGTCTCGTGAAGGTGGAAATCTGATATGTATGCTTCATATACTTGCTCATCTCAATCCAGCGCGAAGTGCTCTTCGTTTGTATGTGTCACCGCATTATGTCTGTTTCTGGGTTAGATTGTGTTTCTTTGATGCCGGTAACACTTGAATGCATCCTGGTAGGAAGTACAGAAGTATTTCATGGTATTCACATTATGTAACACTTCCTATTTAGGTTGGATGCTCAATAATGAACTGTGAAATGGGCTTGCAAAAAAAAAAAAAAAAAAAAAAACAGAAATTAGATGTTTCTCTCGAAGATGAGCTGTTCTATGATGTGAGCAGTGCCGCTTACACAAATCAGGAAACCAATACAATTCGGTGCTCTCTTCCCTTCAGTGAGATCATTCATTCTCTGTTTTTTCTTTACAAGACTACGAAGGTAAGTCAATAAGTAACTGCAACATTTTTTAAATTTCTTTTCAGGTTGGCTTTACTGCACTCTATGCTCACTAAACGCTATGTGTCACCGTTGGCTTCACCCATGCTAGGTTGCAGTGCTATCACATAAGTCTGCTTTGCACTGTTGCGAGGTAAAGATGGCCGTGCTACTTTCTGTGTGTACCAGCGTTCTGTCATCCGTCTTTTGTGATCTGAAAGCCGAAGCCGAAATTCATAGAAGACTTTCAGCACAATACGGGGACAATGTGTTGTCACAGTGAAGTGTTTACAAGTGGATTGAACAGTTCAAAAGTCGTCGAACAAACGTGAAGGATGTGGAAAGAGCAGGGCGCCCAGCTACAGCAACAACTGGTTACATTATCGAACGAGTCCGTGCCTTGATTCTGAATAACAGACGAGTAACTGTTGATGAAGTGGCAACATATGCAGATTAGTCTTGGTTCTGTATGTGACATCCTGCATAACAGGCCAACTTTCACAAAGTCTGTGCAAGCTCTATGTCACAAAGTGTTCTGAAAAAAACTCGATAAAGAGCACAGGCGAAACCGTGTGAGAATCTGTCAGCACCTACTGGACCGTTATGCTAACGAAGGTGAAGTGTTTCTCAGGCGAACCATCAATGGAGGGAAACGTGAACTCATCATCTGAACCAGAGAGCAAACGCCAAGAGCATGGAATGGAAGACCCTGAATCTCCCGTCAAGAAGAAATTCAAGGGTCAACCTTCTGCAGGAAAGAAGAGACTCACAGTGTTTTGGAACTCACAAGTGCCAATCCTGGAACATTACCTCGAAAAGGGTTAACAATACACAGCAAAAGGTACAGTGATATGCTGGTAAGCAAGTTCAAGACTGCAATTCGTAATAAACGCAGAGGTCGACCATCGGAAGGCATTCTTGTGTTGCATGACAATGCGCGTTAACATACCGCCGCCTACATCATCAAACTCTTCAGACGCTGCGTTTCGAGGTGCTGGAGCATCCTACATACAGTCCCGGGTCCACTTAAAGATGCTCTCACCATCAGAGGGAGGCCGTCGATTCAGCTCCGATCAACAAGTGAAGGAAATGGTTGGTGCATTCGTTACTTGCTGCGCACCAAAATAATAATAATAATAATAATAATAATAATAATAATAATAATAATAATAATAATAATAATAATAATAATAATAATAAAATAAACTTTTTTGTGCAGAGCGTATCGGAAAACTTGTGCAACGATGGACAAGGTGTATTAAAAAGCAGGGCGACTGTTGAAAAATCGTATGAACAAAAACATTGTACTCTTATGGTAATGAATAATAAAAATTGATTGCACATTGTCTTATCCTCGTATTTTAGTTCTCACATAAAACGGGTAGTTTTCTTGTATTCTGTTGTGGTTCATTTCATACTATGCAACCGGAAATTAAACCCAGGAACCCTTTAAAACATTATGTATGCTAATCTAACCAGAGCCAATAGGTTAGTGAGGAAAGCTCTCATTTATATATATTATTTATTTATTTTATTACGAAAAAACTGAAACGTAACGGGATGTGGGCAGCGTTTCTTTCAGAAATATTGTTCCTGGGGACACAGTATTCCGGGGGGGGGGGGGAAGCAATGCTGATACTATTATAGTTATTATTATATTATAGACGTATTATTTTGTTCTGCTCCGGGGCACTCTTAGAACTCCAGGAGGCAGTGCCCCCCCCCCCCCCAAAAAAAGGTTTGGAAGAAACACTGGATGTGGGACGTTATATAGGGTAGTGTGCGTAAAGTCATCTGTCGCCAGAAGTCAGCCACATATGGAAAAAAAATCTTATCAAATAGAACTAAAGAGTCACATTTGCTGTTAAATTATCAGTCGAGTGGATGGTTTACCTTCCAGTAGTCAGCCGCCAGTTTGTTGTACACGTGAGATATCTGGCGTAAAAAGAGTAGATTTACATTTGAATGGATGTTAACGAACCATAAAGAGCACGTGGTTTTCTTACGAAAAAAATAAGGACAATTTTTGTTGTAAGTGGTATAGTAACATAAGGACAATTTTTGTTGTAAGTGGTATAGTAATACTGCATACTTTAAATTTAATTTGTAACATTTCTCGGATGTTAAAAATGGCCCAAAAACACTTTTAACTCAAAATTTTGTAGGAAAAAGTAGTTTTTCCGTGCGACGGTGGGAGCCTGAGAAATGGATATAAATTTGGAAGAATACGTATTCCAATACTCGCTCGCCTGGGGCTGACTACTGGAAATATGGGTATTCTGCGCGATCAGCACACAGCTTGGTAGTTTAGAAGAAGAACGTGCTGTCTATAAAACAGAATGTAGAATGACGAATTTGGAAAGTGAAATAAAATCTTTGAGTTTTACGTCCCACGGTTATGCCGGTTAGGATAAAGGAGACGGTGATGATGAGTAATGAATGAAATGGTGGAATGAAGAAAGTGGGAGGAAACGGGAGAACCCGAGGAAACCCACGCACACAGTTTGTCCACCACAAAGTTCACTTGGCGAGGGCTGGGATCGAACCCGGGACCCCAAGCACCAGAGGTGAACACTTTACTACTGAGCCACCGCGACCTCCACAATGACGAATTTGGATCTAGTTTTCCAATGGTCAGCGCTCTGTTCTCCAAAAAAGACTGAGTACTGGCTAACCGATATTAAGCCGTTCGCTGATACATATGTCTTTGTCTACAATAATTACAATAGCTTGTTTGTCTATAATTACAGGCTAAAGCCTAGGTCTACTATTTGTACTTCGTCATTATAATTTTTAGCAATATAACTGATATTAAAAAAAAATAAATTCTGTTAACCAAAGAAGTAAAAGACATGTCTTGTTCTTGCTTAGTCGGGAAAACCTAATGACGGGTACATGCAAGACAAAGTAAGAGAGGAGTGGACTTGCTCTTGCATCACTAACTTAGACTTTGTCTTTATACGTTTGTCACTAACTTAATCTTGACTTTGTTTTTTATGTTTGAATAAATTAAGGAGAAAGTTCTAGAGCACATACAGTGAAAGTCATAAGTATTCGTACACCTACTGCAAGCAATGAATAAATGCATGTAGCTCCGACTTTGTTGGAGATAGAACATTGAAACAAACGGCACTACATACTCCATTAAGTTCTTTATCATTTACAAAACAAACGTTCCGTGAATATGAAAACATAGACAAATAATGGCAAAAGAAACAAAAATGAACATGTTTTTGATGTGTCAAAAGTATTCGTACACTTACGAAACGTCCAGAAAGAATATGATTGTGCATGATTCAATACTTGGTCGGGCACCTTTTGGTCCTAACTACAGCTAGAAGGCGCTTCAGTATCGAGTGAACCAAATGTCGAGCATCTTTGACTGTTATAGAAGCTTCTTCCTGTTCATCTCGGAAACAAAAAGTTTCTTCCGACCAACGCGCCCATTATAACCTTGCTTGTTGTACGCACGACACACAGTGCTTTCCGAAACTAACATACAGCTCACAGATTACGAGAAGAGCCCTAAAAGAGGGGAAGCGGGGAAATGTCAGCGACACGGTCAAGTCCATTTTCGGTTTTTGAGGTGTGGTCTATACTTAGATGTCGTCTGCTACTCCGGGTAGTTATCTGTGTGCTATTCCGTGATGTCATTTGAAACCCCCGTGCGAAAAGCGGGCGAGCCCATACCTACATCACACTATTTCTGCTAGGGTTCTTCTCGTCATCTGTGAGCTGTACATGATTCAGTTGCTTCTGCCGCCATCTGCGGAGCACTGATTCTTGGGTTTTTCTTAATTTTACTCAGCAGTATGCGCTCACATTTTCCCAAGATCTTCCGTGGACATCCACTTCGTGATGTTTTTGACTGTGTTTGTTGCGCAGAATCGATCTATGATTGACTGCACGGTCGAACATGGTTTTCCGATAATATCTGATATCTTTCGTAAGGATTTGCAGTCAATGATAGATTGTTATGAAGCCTTATAACTATTTTTCTTTCTGCATCTGTTGTCCCCATTTCTTTTTTACCTATTACGTCTTCCATCTTGAATCTTTCTTTGAACTTGAATGATATTTCACTGGCTTGTGGTTGTGTTTAGCTTTGCAAACCGCCAGAGGGCGTTCTGTGTGAACAATCTCTAATTTTAGTGTACGAACACTTTTGACCCATCAAAAACATGTTCATTTTTGCTTCTTTTACCATTATTTGTCTAGATCTTGCATCGTTTGGCCTAATCCTCGTTTCGCCTAACCAATTATCTGACACTTTTCTGACAGTAAAAAATAAGCTTTATGCCTGCCATTTAAGGCGAAATAAGGATACTCGTTTGGCCTAATCCTCGTTTTGCCTAAAATGGTGGACTATAAAAAAAATCGTGGAGATAAAACTGGAGGGAAATTTTTCGAAAGAAAAAAATATTCCCTACTATGTGAAGAACTGAGAAATACAGATGCAAAAACAGTTAAATCCCTCTTCCATATTCAGTTTCATAAACTGTTAAATCCCAAACCTGCAAATATCCTAATGAGAAAAGCGGAATCAAACCCGGTTAATTCCATATTTCAAACAATTTGAGGCTTCGTACTGTATAGGATTAGTTTAGTAATCTGAATATTTATTGCAACTCTTCGTAAATCATTCGAAATTTTATTTAGCAGAATTTGAAGTGTGTGCTTTCATTGTTTTTTTTTTTATTTTTGGACTGAAAATTGAAAAAAAGAAAAGAAAATGAAATCTCTATTTTTACGTCCCACGGTTATGCCAGTTAGGCTAAAAAAAGACGGTGATGATGAGAAATGAATGAAATGGTGGAATTAAGAAAGTGGGAGGAAACGGGAGAACCCCGAGAAAACCCACGAGCACGGTGTTTGTCTATCACAAAATCCACATGGCGCGAGCTGGTGGTCGATCAGGGACCCCAAGCACCGGAGGTGAACGCAATACTACTGAGCCACCGCGCACCCTGGACTGAAAATGGAGACACTATACGTCTTAACCTAACTGTTCGTGAAACTTTTCTGTGCTTATTTGCTTTTCTTTAATAATTACTAGACAAATGCACGCAAAATCGAAAGGAAACGATACCCAAGCAGCGATGATCATAATTTTGTTATCAGACAATACCAAAATTGTCTAGAAAACGTACACGACACATGAAAAACTGGAACCGAAATGTAGCCAAAAAGACAAGGTGAGTGGACTATGATTAAAAGTCGTTTGTTTTGTATTTCAGGGTAACTCTTTACTTTGAACAGCACATTGTTGGATTAGGTTCTTCTGTAAACGGTCTCTTCAGATTCAGCAGAACCTCTTTCTTAAAATGTCTCGTGTCAATTATCATTCAAAATTATAACATGCTTCTGGTACATGTTAAAAAATTTTTGCCAGTTATTTACCATTTCTGATTCTCTTTCTGCCACTGTTTTGCTCAAACTCAACATTTGCACATTTTGTTTTGCTATATTTCAAATTCATATATTGGGATAATTGGCAAATTAATATTCACCCTATGTTAGTCCATAAAAGGTTACAAACTCTTCCAAAATATAGTCATTCAGTTTAGAAATGTATACGGATAGGTATAATTAACTCCGCTTGTAGTTACGAAGAGTTTGACGATTGAAAGCAGCTCAAAGCTCACGTTTTACAAAGAGGTTTTTGAGGAATAGGAAACCGAGAAAATGGTGATTCACCAGAGGACGATGACGATATGGATTTCCATTTAGTAGATGATGATGGAGAAGAGCTTATATAATTCAATTTTTTGCACATTTGGATCCATTGTTTTCAATTTAGAACAATATTAATGTAGCATTTATGTATCCATATTCATTTGTGCCAACCTTGTGCAATGTATAGTTGATAATACATCCCCCCCATATTTTAGTAGGCATAATAATGATTTCTGACTCTGACTCCCTTTCTTTTTGATAAGTTTTGTATCTTGAGCTTCAAAATGGCCGCTCGTCCAGATGCAGAAGTTGTTATTTCAATTTACATACGCAAAACCTGTTAAATCCAAACTATTTTCTTCAATAACGCAATTCACAGACTAGTGTGATTATACAGCTTTCGACAGACCAATACTAACATTATTCTTAATTTTTTAATGTTCTCTAGTTTCTAATGTTATTTTACAATTATGACGTGTTTAAACAGTTTTTCTCGATTTGTCACAAATTTTAAAATATGAATTTAACGGGTTTTGCTATTCACCTACTCATATATATTCGTATATATCCATGGTCCAAGTAAATACATAAAGGAGTTTTGGTAATCCTAACTCCTCGAAAATAGTTAGTATAATATTAATCTATATATTTTGCATTTCTTAATTCTTTATATACTAGGGAATTTTCTCTTATATAATTTCCCTCTAGTTGATTTTCCACGATTTTTTCTTATTGTCCGCCATTTTAGACGTAACGAGGATTAGGCCAAACTAGGATCCTTTTTTCCGCCTAAAATGGCGGACACAAATCTTATCATTTATCTGTCATAAAAGTGTCAGATAATTGGTTAGGCGAAACGAGGATTAGGCCAAACGTGGCGACACGATTTGTCTATGTTTTCGCATTCACGAAACGTGTATTTGATAAATAATAAAGAACTTAATGGAGAAAGCAGTGTCGTTTGTTTCAATGTTCTATCTCCAACAAAGTCGGAGCTACAGGGAAATAACCATAGCTTGAAGTCGGTGCACGAATACTTATGACTTTCACTGTATAGGTCCGCACATATAGGAGAAACTGGTTACTAGCCAGATTGTTTCCTTGTTTTATCAATCCTCAATACTCAATTCCTACCGAGCCAGCGATAGCGATTAAAGGCGAATTGGTAGAAAGGCTGTTTTTCTTTCTTTATAATAATACCTCAATAAGAATACGGGCCAATGTTTTAGAACGGCAGGTGGCGACTGGTATCCTGCACAAGGCAACTAAGAAGCAGTTTTCTTTAATTGTAGATGCAGACTGTCATAAAACATCATTTTAACTCTTAATTAAGACATTTTTTAATCTTAACTGAGATTTTCAGGTCAAAAATGCCGCCTGTTATAAAGAAAATGATTGTGAAACGTCCGATTCATCAATATTCAGAAGATTCGCTAGTGAACGCTCCTCGAGGAACTAGGAAAGAAAATATGTATATTCTTGAAGCAAGTCGAAGATAGTGTGCGAAGATGGACATCTGTTTACATAGTCCTGTTTGCAGAACAAAACCGTACAATGAGTCCAAATACTATATTACGCGAATACTAACACGACAAATTAGTAGAGTGGCTCAAGTATTCGGCAAAGACAGGTTTTGCACAAAAGAGATCCAATTTACTAAATACTGTGCTTGATATTGTAAAGTCAGATTGGCATGTGGGATTTCTTCGCCTCTTAAGGATTTGGTTCTAAGAACACCTGAACGGATAAACCTAGCAAAAGCAGAATTACAGAAGAAAGTATTAGGAAGTGATACAAGAAACTAGAGCAATTTTAAGCGGAATTGGTGCGCAAGATAGTATATTGGATGAATTTTTAATGTGGACAAGACAAGTTTCTGAATGTGTCCCAAAGGAGCCTGAAAAAACATTTATGAAGTTCAAAGAGGAAACGCAAAGGAAACTATTACAGTTCTTTTTACATTCTGCGCGAATGGCGATACTGTTACATCTATGATAGTTTTTTTCGTATATCAGATCACAAGCAGCTGGCATACACAGTGTTCCATCATAATGGTTTATTGGAAAATCTGATAGTGGCTGGATGAAGAGTGAAACTTTGTATGAATACTAAGTAATTGTTTACATAAGTGGTTACTGGAGAAAAACATTACTAAACCTAAACCTGTTTTACTTATAGTTAATGATCATTCCATTCATTTAACGATGGAACTCAATAAATTCTGCAGTGAAACCGAATAATTCTGTATGCGCTACCGCCAAACGCCACCCACATTCTACAACCTGCTGATGATGGTGTTTTCGAACCACTCAAATCAAAACGGAAAACGCATGTCACAAACTGGACTTCATTCCCACAACACGTAAATAGAGTTTTAACCAAGACCTTATTCTGTTTTGGAAGAAGTAGTGCTCAAAACCAGAAATCATACGAAAAGTTCGTGGCTTGTATCGCTCCTGACTTGGTAGACTACAAAAATGCACCCAAAACACTTTAAAAGCTAGAGACAACTACAGAGCATACATCAGTTTCAATTATTCCAACAAAAGAGGACTACCAGGCAGTTGTGAAAGTTATTGAATACTCGAAACCGACACTTGAAGAAAAAGCAATTACTATTGAAGTTCTTCAGGAAACTAAAAGGGCTGCTGACCCTGAAGAAAATATATCTATCATTTTAGGAACGCAAAATGATCCTAACCCTACTTCCTCCCTCAACCAGTCTAAATCTACATTCTGCTGGAACGGAGGCTGTGTCAGATGTTAGAAACGACGTCTTGAATGAACCTCAGCGAATCCAACTGCGCTGAGGATACTGCTTTCAAACTGCCTTCTACTAGTTTTACACTAATGAATGTATACATACCTATTGTTCTGTCTGAAGACGATCGTAACTACTTTGCTACATCAATACTTGCCAGTCGAACATTCGATACTCTTAGTCCACGAACATACGAAATTTCTCCAACAGGTCTTATAGAGTCTACAAATAGATCTGTTTTCATTAGAAATAGATATTACGTCTGCCTCTAACCAACAAAACAACAAATCCCTTATGCTTTTTCTTGTGAAACAACTAAAAGTGGAAGATCTGCTTTGATTTCTATAATCGAAAATGCCACAAGTAATTCCATAACCTCATAAGAAAGTCAAATACCTACATCGAACATTTCCACAACCCCAGCAAGAGTTACTCCACCTGTTTTTGATCAATATCGTTTGGTAGGTCCTATCAAAAATACTACCAAAAATGTATCCAAAGAAAAACCTCCACATCCAATATTCTCTGAGACATTGAGAAATTATGATACAGAATGAAAAAAACGAAGAAGAACTTCTAAACCAAAAAAAGGGAAAGAAATAAACCTGCAAAAGTCACGCAGAAAGAAACGGACTGTCAAGACAAGAAGAGTTAGTAGTTCAGAAGATAAACATTCCGGAAGTTTTTGAAAGCTGTGCAAAGTGTAAAGCCTGCGAAGAATTGACAAGTGATATTGAGGGGGGGAAAACTACAAAATATTGGGAGTGATTTTTGTGATTGGGGTACCATTTAAAATGCACGTGTCAGTAAATTATACGAAGAAGCTGCTCAACAAGAGTTCGTGTGTCCTGAGTGTGCTTAATGGGCTTGGTATAACAGCATTTATGTGATGGCTAAGAGTATTTTTTTTTTTTTTTTTTTAATATTGTCATGATTTTGGTAGAGTCAATAATGGATCGAGATTTTATCCTTTCACCAATTTAAACGTTACTCCGTGTAATGATCTAGGCAGTGAAAGTGATTACTGAAAATGATTTTATTTTTTTATTTTTTGTAATTTAACGAAGTTTAAAATTTCTTTATGTCGCCGACTACTGGCATATTTACCCTAGTCAAAGTTTTGTCAACAGAAATCCAAGTGTATACAGCAATAAACCGAAACAAAACTACATACTATTCATTCTCGCGAAGCTACCATTTTCTCTTCATTCATTCAATGAATGAACTTGGACGTGTGAACACAAGAGCATTTTTTCCTCGCGGTTCACAGATTATTTCCGCAAGCAATACGAGAAAAGAATCAAACTTAAGGTTATAATTAATATATTTTCACAGACTGTTAGACAATAATAATAATAAATCATAATAAAGAGCCGCGGTAGCTCACTTCTGGTTCATGGATTGTCTGGTTCAATTCCAGCCGCACAACTACGCTTTGTGGTGGACAAATACCGTGTAAGTTAGTTCTCTCGCGGCTCTCCCATTTCCTCCCACTTTCTGCATTTCACCATTTCATTCATTATCATCATCACCGTCTGCCTTTGTCACGGTGCATAATCGTGGGACGTTAAACTCAATGATGATAACATCAAAAGTAAAATAATATTTCAAGGATCCCATCACGCAAATATCACCATCGCAATAAGTATTTTTCCAATGCTGACTACTGACAGGTCTTTTATTGCAAACTGACACGTTCCACGCAATGTAGTCCGCCGTTGTGATGAAAAGAACTGTCCATTAATTATAATAATCTCAGCCGGCAAAAGTTTGTTTATGTCTGGGTTGGCAACACTACCGACACAAGGCCACGTCCCGTTTTGGCCTGTTACGTTTTCCGTAACTTGATTCGAATTCAAATGACAACACGGAAACAAGTGGTAATGTAAAATACACAGAAGCCATTTCTGGTAAAAGCAACATGACGCTCACATTACTTAGTAAGCAGACACTGAACAAGCAAGATGACGGCATGACGTCAAAAGATCAAATTAATATTTTGGCGGGTTCATGCAAAATTGTCGTCATTTGAATCATAAAATTGGCAACGTTGTTCCAGACAGCAGCCCCCCTTCTTATAGTGACGCTGATACGTAAACAGGGGGCCGAAATTAGTAGCGTGTCTGGGTGGCGAAGAGCAGTCCTCGATGATCTACATCCTCAACTCAGGAATGTGTGAGAAGACACGTCATTGGAATCCGACAAAAACACGCGCAAGCGCATCCCAGGTATTACACTAAGAAGCAGACAATATATTTAGCGAACCTGTTCATTTCAGTTCACGGAAAGCCCTCTCTCTCGTTGCTAGGCACTCTCCGTGCAACGTAGAAAAGAAATAACACCATTTAGTTGCGATGATAAATGACTTTTCCACAATGGGAGCGTGTATTTCCTATCGACCTATTATTACTCAGTCTATTGATACGAATATTTTTTAAAAAGTTTCCCATCCTTTCTTTTTTATTTATTTATTTATTTATATTAAAGGAAAAGATATCAAAATTTGGGCTTTGCAGATATTAGTAAGGAATAAAATCAACTATGCTCATTGTTAGCGAGTAAAATGTACTTGATGTAAGACAGGCAATCGCTAGTTATAATTAGGGGCTAAGAATGGAATGAACGAGACAAGACTTGATACAGAAGCGGTCGACAAATAGTCTCGGTCTAGTCTTGAGTCGAAAATCGTCCTCTCGGTCTCGATCTCGTCTCTATCAACAAAATATTTGTCTCGATCGTGGTCTCGAAAGAAATTTATGAAATTAAAAATGCGCAAGTATTATCCTCTTACAGCCTGTCGTTTATGCTTTTTTTTTTTTTTTTTTTTTTAAATTTTTCATTTCATCCTCGGATGTACAATTACTCTAGCACCTGTACCCCTTTTTCGTGTTAGATAATGGGCTAATTTCATTCTATATTGTATGTATTCGCGAATTCAATTTCTAGTGGGTATGTCAAACATAGGATAAAACCCAAATAGTGATTCAGATCCTACTTCAAACCAGTGGTTCCCAGCCATTTTTTACGGATGATACATTACTGAATTCCATGACATAGCGATACACTTGCTTGATTTATTAATAATAGGCATATAATTGTGTAAACCTATTAGCTATCAAGTAATAACTCCATGTAGTACTACTCAGCATTGTTGCTGATGCTGAAGGCATTGACTGATACAGTGTGTCTCAAAATTGATTTTAACTAATTATTAAATGCTTCATGATTCCTAAACCCTAAAATGTCGCAACGTATCCTACGGAACTGTGCGACACACTGGTTGGGAACCACTGCTTTAAGCAATATAAATTGTCTCATATAGCGGAGTAGCGTAGGAGCAAGGATGTGGAAGACAGCGGTCCTGGCCTTAAGGAAGGTACTATCTCGGCATTCTCCTGGTAGGACTGAGCTTTGTAGTAATAAACATTGTCACCCATGTAAATAATTAGCGTCACCAACGTAAATATGTTTGTGAGAAAAGCACATATTAATACCATCACATTTTGCAAAAATGTTAATAACGAAATAAATATTTATATGTATATACAACGCTAAATACGAATTTTGCTTCGTAACAAAGATAATCGATCTTGTAGGTGGCATGTAAATGGCATGGAGGTCAGAAGCACTATACTACAGACCATTGGTTCCCATTGGATGTGTCACGAAATTTTGAAATTTATAAGTCATTAAACATTTAATAACATTGTTCTACAAGGGTTTGATTACTGTGATAAAAATGAGTGATCCTATACGAAATTACCGCTCTAAATCCGAATCCGACAATAAAAATGGCCGATTAGGGATAGTTTTCTAGTAATTTGATTGATATATATCGGGTGTTGCAAAATAAGTGTTACAACTCTTGGGAGGTGAATCCTGCCACTGAGACAAGAAAAAAAGTTCTCTTGAACTTTCGGCTATCGGACATAGTTTCAGATCTACAAGGTGCCGAAAGCGTGGGAAAATGACTTTCAGACGCTAATAGTTCGGAAACTATCCAACGTAAAGAGGGCGGGTAAAAAAATTCACTGAAGAAGTCATACCTGCTGTATTGAATTTTGCATGTTTCACAATCCTACCATGCACGCGCAAGGGATTCCCCAAAGGAACGTAGGGAGTCCCGAATAATCTGCTAAATGAAAATCGGTCTAAATGGATACGAATTGATGGGGTTTCTACCAGGTAACAATAATTCGTTTGTATTAAGTCGATATCTGGAACAAATACAAAATGGTGGACACCTTCATGCTCGTTGTGTGTGGTTGCATAATCGCCAGGTACGGATGATTGGCAACAGTGAAGTTCTGAGTATTAGGTGTAGCGAATTTGTACTCAGATGCTATAGAAAGACATCTGGAGTGTCGGTAGAGCACAACAGATGGAGCAGGTTGATTCACATATGTGGAACATGTAAGATTATTCATGGCTTTGGATTAATTGTTTTAACAAAAGAGACACTGACCAAAGCTTAAAACTTTATTTTAAATTATAATTTGTAACTGTTTCGGATATCTAGCATATCCTTCTTCAGACACGATCGAAATTTTCATTAATTTTCATTCAAAATTCAGGTCTGTATTTTCATTAATTTCGATCGTGTCTGAAGAAGGATATGCTAGATATCCGAAACAGTTACAAATTATAATTTAAAATAAAGTTTTAAGCTTTGGTCAGTGTCTCTTTTGTGGAACATGTAATGAAAAATGCCCAGAAATGCACTCATACTCAGTAAACGTGAGTTCAAAGCGTCGGAAATGTAAGGATTAGCGTCAAGAACATGAAAGTCAATTCACCAATAATTTTCCCTCAAACCGACGCAATATGATGTGCACGGTTGCATACCAATAAGGATGCAACAACTGAGGCCAAGTTGAAATTGTGCAAGGGGTCTCACTAAGAAACTGGGAAAACTAAATGAATGTCTCTAGTGGGATCACATGATCGATATTAAAATGCGGCCAATGTGTGTGTTGATATCGACATGTAGATAATGGACAAATGTGAACATGTGCCACTAATGCTGGGACACCATCCCACGTGGGAAAAATAGGAAAATAACTACTCGGGTTCTGAATCTGAGGCCGTGGGCTCCCAGTAGGATTGGAAACTGCGACCACGCGAGCGAAAGCGAGCGTACTAGCCCTGAGGCTCGAGGGAGCCTGACTTTCTCTGTATACATTTCTTTGAGGAGTACCCACTTTGTTTGGCAAGAGCTCTTGTACAGCCTTCCGACATGCTTGTGTGTTACATTTTGTTACTCCTGCTGCACAGTTGTAAACAATCAGAGCTTTAAGATGTTTCTTCCTATTTCTCATGTCGTTTTATTTTCCATATGTATGGTGTTCAAGCTGTAGTGTTACATGTGCCAAATTTGTTCATTTTCGTCTTTGTCTTGGCATGTGTAATGTGTGTAAGATACATATTTCTCGAGGTATTTTGATATCGAGTACATCATACGTCCCAGAAGACATATGTCCCATGAGACATGATACAAGTTTGTTATTTTCACGCTCTATCACAATTTGAACCATGGATTAAGAGATTTCTTTTCATATGTGTCGACTGTGGGACAATATCCCAAACAAAGTGGGCCAATGATACAATTTTGTTCTAGTTACGTTCTACCAAAAAGTGCACCAGATGTAATAGCAGAATGTACAACGTTATTTTCCTAGCTTTCGCATGTAAGACGGTGTCCCAGCAGTAGTGGGACATGTTGACATTTGTCCATTAGCTACATGTCGATATCAACACACACATTGGCCACATTTCAATATCGATCATGCGATCCCACTAGAGGCATTCATTTAGTTTACCCAGTTTCTTAGTGAGTCCCCTTGCACAATTTCAACTTGGCCTCAGTTGTTGCATCCTTATTGGTATGCAACCGTGCACATCATATTGCGTCGGTTTGAGGGAAAATTATTGGTGAATTGACTTTCATGTTCTTGACGCTAATCCTTACATTTCCGACGCTTTGAACTCACGTTTACTGAGTATGAGTGCATTTCTGGGCATTTTTCATTACATATTCCACATATGTGAATCAACCTGCTCCATCTGTTGTGCTCTACCGACACTCCAGATGTCTTTCTATAGCATCTGAGTACAAATTCGCTACACCTAATACTCAGAACTTCACTGTTGCCAATCATCCGTACCTGGCGATTATGCAACCACACACAACGAGCATGAAGGTGTCCACCATTTTGTATTTGTTCCAGATATCGACTTAATACAAACGAATTATTGTTACCTGGTAGAAACTCCATCAATTCATATCCATTTAGACAGATTTTCATTTAGCAGATTATTCGGGACTCCCTACGTTCCTTTGGGGAATCCCTTGCGCGTGCATGGTAGGATTGTGAAACATGCAAAATTCAATACAGCAGGTATGACTTCTTCAGTGAATTTTTTACCCGCCCTCTTTACGTTGGATAGTTTCCGAACTATTAGCGTCCGAAAGTCATTTTCCCACGCTTTCGGCACCTTGTAGATCTGAAACTATGTCCGATAGCCGAAAATTCAAGAGAACTTTTTTTCTTGTCTCAGTGGCAGGATTCACCTCCCAAGAGTTGTAACACTTATTTTGCAACACCCGATATATATATATATATATATATATATATATATATATATATATATATGTGTGTGTGTGTGTGTGTGTGTGTGTGTGTGTGTTTTAAAGTGTTCAACGCTCGCAGTTCCGAAGCAGAGAAAGCGCTTGAAAGAGAATCTCAGAGATTTACATTTTCAAAAACAATTGAACGCAGAGGGCGCTCTGAAAAATTACACACGAGGTTAGAACTCCAGCGACATTCTTCACGTTAAACAGTGCTGAAATACAGGCCTCTGAAATCCACGCTTCTGACACCGTCGAACTCCAATATTACGTGCATTGGTAAAAAAAAAAAAGGGGGGGGGGAGGCCTTTCTTTCAGTGACAATAATTGCCCCGTTTTCATGTACGATCATCTGAACATCCTGTGTATACAATGTAGTAGTTCATAAAATACTGCGTTTTTAGTAGATAGTAATTTGAATATAATCTTTCTTTTCCTGACTCTTGTATGTAGTCGTGTAATGTTGGTACTCCTGTTCCGATAGGGTTTTGTTTTAGTATCCAGATCTTGGTATTACTGTTAGGAGAGTTTTGTTTGAGTACTTGAATTTGTGTTGCTGGTGAGTGGCAAACATTTTGTTTACGCTGATTTTAGTGTTTCTCAAATACACAAAGGAACTGAGACAGTAAAAGAACTGTTGTAGTGTTCTAGAAAATGTCTCGCCGTCGCAGCTGTCGGTATAGTCCAGACAACTTCTGTTACATTTGTGGGATGTCACCTTTTTTTCGAAATAGGAAGAAAATCTCGCCTATCAAAGAAAGCTTACAAATACTACTTTGGAGTAGCAGTTCGAGACCAGGATAAAGAGTGGGCCCCACATGTGTGTTGTGCAAATTGTTATTGTAAATTAATTAAGTGGTGGTCAGGTAAAAGTAATGTATTATTTGCTGTACCCATGGTATGGAAGGAACCACGAGACCATTTAAGATTGTTATTTTTGTTTAACGAAATTTCAAGGTTTCACAAATAAGAAATCGAAGCGACACATTGTTTACCCGGATTTACTTTCTGCCACACTGTGAAGTTTGCCTGTACCTTTAAGACCAACAGACAAGGGCGTGATAAGTGAAAGTGAAGAAAGCAGCTCTGAAGAAATTAATACATCACAAGAAACAAATGATCCTCTATATCAAGGAACGAGTGATTCAGCTCCCCGGTTGTTACTATAGCCAAATTTAAATGATATAGTGCGTGATCTCGGTCTAAGTAAACACCATGAGGAACTGCTAGGTTCGAGATTGCAGAAATATAATCTTTTACACCCTAGTACAAATATCAGTGTATTTCGGCACAGGGAACGTACTTTTAGTCCGTATTTTTCAAGTGAAAAAACGCTGACATTTTGCAACGACGTTTATAGACTAATGAAAGCTTTGGACATCAAATACAAGCCAGAGGAGTAGAGACTTTTTATAGGTGGGTCGAAAGTTACTCTCAAGGGTGTTTTGCTCCACAATACACTGCAATACACTGGTAATACACTGCCCTCTATTTCAATTGCATATGCAAGTTTAGGTAAGGAAAGTTACGAGATTCTAATATTAATTAAATACAGTGAGCATAAGCGGAAAGTATGTGATGATTTCAAAGCAACTGCGTTGTTATTGGGAACGCAACAAGGCTACACAAAATATGCACGTTTCCTTTGCGAATGGAATTTTCGAGATAGGAACTCTCATTATCTAAAAAAGAAATGGCCCGAACGAAATTAGGTAGTTGGTGAAAAAAAAAGTGCAGCGTGAAAGTCTCGTCGAGTGTGAAGATACAATTCTTCCACCGCTTCACATAAGACTGGGCCTCATCAAGCAGTTTGTAAAGGTTATGGATCCAACTGGCCCTGCGTTTGCATATCTCGTTGAAATTTTTTTTGTCTTTCAGCTGCAAAAATAAAGGAAGTGTATTTGTGGGCCCTCAGATTCGAGCACTACAAAAAAGATCACCGTTTCGAAGAATGTCTGACAGAAAAAGAAAAGCGAGCATGGATATGCTTTTGTAAAGTAGTGGACAATTTACTTGGAAGAAACAGAGCTTCCAATTACAAGGAACTAATGACTGAAATGATTGAAGTCTATAGTTAGGATGCAATATAATATGTCTTTGAAAGTTCATTTCATGGATTCTTATTTGGACTTTTTTTTCCGGAGTTGTAGTGATGTATCGGACGAACACGGAGAAAGGTTTCATAAAGACATTTCTACTATGGAGAAACGTCATGAAGGGAAGTGCATGCCTACCATGTTAACGGACTATTGTTGGACAATTACTAGGGACAAGAAAGACGTGTGAAGTACAAAAGAAAAAAAAAATAGTCAAGAGACCTATAATTTTGTGCCAACAAATTAATACATATACATTTTGGTATTCACTGTAAAGATGTATTTAAACCTAATGCATACCTGAATGTTGTCTTTATTATGTCTAATATTGTAAAGTATGAGGCTTTTTAATAGGTTACAGTTCGAGCATGTACAGTTAACCTGCTCGTGAAGTTCTGCCAACCTGTTTAAAAATTATTATGTAACATAATAACCAACAACAGATTTGAATTCTGCGCTAAAATTCAAATAAAGTCAACTTTTTGTTCAAAAAAAAAAAAGAAAAAAGAAAAAGAAAAGAAAGAAAAGTTAATATTTGCAGAACAATGTAATTAGTTAAAATCAATCTTGAGAAAGAATTACCAGTCAACGCTTCCAGCGGCAGCAACAAATCAGTACTCTGTATAGAAACTACACTACTGAAATGTGTTGTGAGTCAAAAAAGGTTGGGAAACACTGCTATTGATCAGCTCAGTCTCTCCGATCTCGCAGAAATACTACGCAATCCTATAAAGCGCTTATACAGTGTTTATCAAAATTACACGTATTACCCCAATGTTGCTGGTTAAGTGGCTATAACTCATAATCTCTCCTAAATTATCGTAGTTCAGTCCTCATTAACTCAGACTAAATATATGAATTTCTTGCTAGCCACATGAGCTTGAAATTAATACCTGGAAAGCACACCATTTATTTAAATCAGAAACGTAATAAGATATGTCGCGCGACAAAAAAGGGCCGATATTTTTTACGCGAGGTCGGCAACACTGATGAGTTGAGCATGCGTTGGAGCATGTCCTTGTATTCTGTACTTGCAACCGGGATACAATCGTCCGAGTGGAGTTACATACGTGCGAGCAGTAGTAAGGTGAAATGGCTGATGCTGCCGTAATACAAAATCTCTCAAAATGTGGGTGAGATCTGATATACGATTTCTGAACGCCAAAGGATACGAATGCATTTCACAGCCATCGGGAACTGCGTGCCATTTACGAACCGACATTAATCAATGGAGGGAAGGTCAGGCAATGGTAGTGTGTTTCGGAAGGGCGTTCTAATGTTAATAAGCGTAGCGAAAGACTTAGTATAGAGACAGGCAATCTGGTGCAACACGTTAACGAGAAGGTACGATCCAATCGCCGGTTCACAATAACTGAACTCGCCAAAGATTTTCTAGAAGTGTCTGCGAAAACAGTGCATCAAACTGTGTAGGACAAGCAGGGTTATCACAAACTATATGCGAGTTGAGTGCCAAAAATGTTGACAGACGCTCACAAAGAACAGAGAATGACAGATGCACGTGTTTTGGTCCACTTGGGGGAGGATGGGGACGGCCGCTTTTCTCCATAGTGACGATGTATGAAATCTGGGGACGAAGCAGTATCAATGCAATGGCGGCACTCTGGTTCTCTTAAAGCGAAGAAATTCAAACAAACACCATTAGTTCACAAAATCACGGCAATCGTTTCTTGTGGAATTCTTGCAACCAGGAGGAACAATTACAGCAGATGTGAATTGCCAAGCACTGAACAATCTGCGACGGGCCATCCAAAGTCGGCAGAGAGGAATGTTACGCTCTGTAATTCTTCTGATCCATGACAAAGCAAGTCCATACACAGCTGCTTGTACTGTTGAGACAATTCAAAGATTTCGATAGAATATTCATTCATCCTCCTTACAGCCCCAACCTTGCTCCCAGCTATTTCTTTCTTTTTCTTCACCTGAAAAAGTGCCTTACATCGAAGTGAAGTTAATGACAGTGAAGTGCTCAAGACATCAGTTCTGGACTACCTGCACTCCCAGGCTGTAGATTTTTACACAAAGGGAATACAGAAACTTATGCACGCTATCAGAAATGTTTGGAGGTTCATGGTGACTATGTCGAAAAATAGCCAAGATACATATTTGTATATGAAGCAGAGTAAATTTCTTGTATCATTTTCTATTTTTTTTCTTTTTTAATATTGCGTCTTTTATTGTTATTTTTTTACATGCGCTTCATGTATAGAAATAATACATCAATACAAAATATCTTGGTATATGCGCTATCAAAGTTTCAAGTTCTTTTCAATCTTTCTTTTTATTTCTTTTCACTTTCTGAAAAATTGTAACTCTACGTCAACTTTGTTACCATCACAATACCTACTACATACACCGTATATGTAGCATCTTTTCCACTTACGAATCCTAATACGGTAGAAAACATTAAAGTTTTTTTTTTTTAAGTAGGTTCCCCGCCCATATTGTAAATATTGACAATTATATCAACGACTACTAATGAATTACCTCCTGCGAAATTTGTATGAAATGTGGAACAGGACACAGCAAACATTTGTTTCACTCATAAACATATCGGTTCACTTTTTTTAAAAAATGGTTACGTTTTCCCATATAGAACGTAATCACTACATCGTCCTAAATATCGGATCAGGTTGCACTAACGTATCTAAAATTAAAGTACACATTCAATTAGAGCAAAACTCTAAAACGCTTGCAACATCAATTCTCCACTGCATGAATATATTTAAGAGACTTCCATTTTTTAAATCGTACAACCCAACTCAGAGTCAATGACCATACCTTGAAAGAAACCTAAAATGTAATTAGTTCTGGTAATCCACAAGTAGTTGTACTACAAAAGGTTTTTAAAAAATTCACGAAATGATTCACAAATGGCAGCTCTAGTTTCAAACAGCTTTATGTTATTTACGGCCCATCTTCCGTTCTGAAAGTCTGTATTATTGTTTAGATCAGGGAACCACAGCCGAAGTTATAGTAAATCGTTCTGCAATTGCAGTACATACGCCACACGCGTTATTTTACGTTGTTGTTTTTAAATGACAAATATGAACATTAAAGCAGTTATTGAATATTTGGTGAAGAAGAATATAAAGCAATAGAAAAACATAATGGTATCTCTGAAAGACTCAATTCCGTCCTCTTCAACTGCTGTCAAGTGGACATCTTAGTTTAAGCGAGATCCTCAAAGCCTAGAAGATGAACCGCGAAGTGGATTACAAAAATTTTACTTATACCAGATCTCATTGAAAAAGTGCGATAGTCGATTAAAAGTAAGTAATACTGCAGAAGCTCTTAATTATCACGTGTGCGAATATTTTACATTTCGACCGAAGGACTGCGTGAAGAGACTGTTTTCAAGATGAGTGACACGACTGTAGGAAACTAATCAGAATGGAAACCTCTTAATTCCGTTTTAGCAATTAATTTTATCCGTCGATTTATAGTCATTGATAAAAACATGGGTACACTTTACTCATGAAACGAAACAACAGTGAAAATAGTGGAAAAATCCTAATTCACCTCCGAAGATCACCATGTGTATGAGATCTGCCGCATCATGGCGGATTCAGTATATTTGGGGAACCTTTCAAAAGGTACCCTTCTGCCTGGCTACCTTTCATCTGGTAAAAACCATCACCGCTAAACACTATGCAAAGATTCTGTACACACAGGAAACAATGATGGGAAGCAGCCGAGTTTATCAAAGACAAAACTAATTGTGTCTCACGACAATGCTCGCTTTCACACTTCCGATGGATAAAAATAATGAGCTGAGGTATGATTTACGGCCGAATTCGTCAGATTTGGCTCAATTAAAATTCCAACTCTTTCCAAAGCTGAAAATGAAATGAAATCTAAGTTTTACGTCCAACAGTTATGCCGGTTACGCTAAAGGAGACGGTGATGATGAGATGTAAGTGAAATGAAGAAAGTGGGAGGAAACGGGAGAACCCCGAGAAAACCCACGAGCACGGTGTTTGTCCATCACAAAGTCCACACGGCCCGAGCTGGGATCGAACCAAGAACCCCAAGCACCAAAGGTGAACGCTCTACCATTGAGCCACCGCGCCCCCTCTTTCCCAAGCTGAAAAAAACTACCTAGTGGCTTCGACTTTTTTTCTCTCAGACGAACAGGTATCAAAACATTTGAGCAGATCCAGCTTTGAGCGCTATAAACTACAATAAATACTCGCCCGCGAGTGAGATCTAAAATCTGTGTACGATAGTTGCCAGCTATCCAGAGAAAACGTGCTAAATCTAAATCACAAAGTGCCTACATAAACACACACCAAACGGAAAGCACTGTTTAGTGATATTAAAGAAAATGTATTTTATATATTATTTTATAATATATAAATAACACAGGGTGTCCAATATACAACGCAACCCGGAGTTTGGGATAGTAGAACTTTTGAACCTGAAGCGATACACAATGGTTATACCAAAATGAAGCATTGTTCATGCGTATATTTTTAAACTAGGAAGCAACGATTGAAATACACTAGGAACCACACAATGTTGTCAGATGTAATGGAAGGTGTAGGCCTAAATCTTTTTTTTTTTTCAAAACATGTAAATTGACTCATATCTCATACGTATGGACGTTCTGTTATTAATTTTCAGTTTGTTTAGTTGGAGTAGTTGGAAACTATGGAGCAGTAAAAAGAATTTTTCATTTCCACCCATAACTAATCGGATGAGGCCTCTGTAATGGGGAAGTAGGGATATCGTAGTTTTCATCTGAATTGGAAACATTGCTGATGTTTCTGTCTACAATATGCAATTCCTGAAAACAACGAAAAAGAAACTGAAATTATCACGATAAAACTTTTACTTACATGCACCCGGCAACACTGCTATTCATTTCTATGGAGCTACTTAAAGCAAGAGGTATACAAGAAACATTCTGAAACTACACAAGACCTGCAAACGAACATTCGCAGTGTCATTAAGAACGCTTCTACTCTTCGTAAAGTTGCTGCTGCCAAGATTGTGAAACGTGTGGACAAGTGTTAGAATCAAAACAGGGGGCACTCCCAGCATCGCTGCAGAGCTGATAACTCGTTTCGCGATAGCAGCAGTGTTGCCTGGTGCATGTAAGTAAAAGTTTTATCATGATGATTTCAAAGTTTCCTTTTCATTGTTTTCAGGAACTGCATAATGTAGACAGATCCTTAACACACCTTTTGATGCACTGAAACATCAACAATGTTGCCAACTCAGTGTTAATTTATGAAAACTTCAAATCCCTAAGTCTCCCCTTATAGAGCCCTCATCCGATTAGTTATGCGTGGAAATGAAAAATTCCTTTTTCTGCTCCATAGTTTCCAAGGTACTACAACTAAACAAACTGAAAATTAACGTATAAGTTATGCGTCAATTTACAGGTTTTGCAAAAAAAAAAAAGTTACACCTGGTAACACTGTGTGGTTCCTAGTGTACTTCAATCGTTGTTTCCTAGTTTAAAAATATTTGCATGAACAATGCTTCATTTTGGTATAACCATTATTTGTGTATCACTTCAGGTTCAAAAGTTCTACTATCCCAAACTCCAGGTTGCATTGTATATTGGACACCCTGTATAATGTAAATTTAATATATAATATAAATGTGCACCTTCACACACGCACTTCCGTGCAAGTGAGCCGTGGCTCTGGAGTTGCTATGAAGAAAATAATACGCTGTTTTATGAGAGCCCTTCACAAGTGAGCGTGAACTCAGTTGCAATGAAAAAATATGTACATAAATTTGATATTGAAAATTTTATCATTTTGGTGTTACTCTGATGAAATGCACATTTTATTATACAGTTCGTTAAACGAAGATATAGACATCCTGAAGTAACTGAAATTTTTTTTTTCATCTTTCCTCAATTTAGGAAAAACTAACGTGAACCTGTATTTACGTTGTTTATTTCATTTAATATGTTGGGCAAAAGTGCTTTAATAAGCATAGACAAACAAGTCTGGCAAGGGAACTGTTATCATAGTAACCATGCGATTGCCCTTAACAACGAATCAACAAAGACTGCTATCTGCGACTGAAAATATAGCATCTACAAGATAAGATTATTCATGACATTATATTATTTTCCTCTTCTTTTTCTATTGTATAGCGAGTGCATACGTTAAGAGTACAATGCAAGAGGACGCCATGTTATTATGCAGAAGTGTACTGAATCGCTGTGAAACAAGTACAGTAGAATCCCGATTATCCGAGCTAATGTGGACCTGATGTAACTCACGTAAGCAAAAACTCGGTTAACACGGATGTATTCATTTAAAAATGTACAGTATTTACTATTATTGTTTATTGACTATTTCTCTTTATTATTACTGTATTTATTATTTTTATTGGGCATACAGTGCAGTACCTATATTCGTAAGCCCCACCAATATTACCTCCAACCATAAGTGCTCTAATTAAATTACTTGGGGTCCAGATAATTTGCAGTTTGTAAAACGTCTGGGCAGATGCAACCCAACTTACACGTAACTTTTCTCGGCACTGACAGAAGTTGGTAGCACTGAGTCAGGCCTTTATGCAGGTAAAATGTTAAAGTAAGTGACGAACGAAACATTTTAAGATGAACCTGTATGGTTCGGATTGTGTTGTCGAATGAACACCATACATTATTCTCAATATTGCTGTGTATGTAATATATTATTTCTTTATATACTATATGTTCAAAGAAATAAAAACACTGACCACGCATGAATTAGAAAATGCTTGAAAGTAGGTAAAAATATCAAATCTAGAACTGATTTTTTTAAAAAAAATATTGTTTCCATTGACAGAACTTCTCAAATTCCCCTAATTCCAACATCTTTTTCTTCTGGAGAGGAGATCTTGCATGTCACTGAGTGTGTATTGAAATTGAAACATTTGAAAGTTTGAACCTGGCTGGGATTCGAACCCGGATCTCTGCCATACGAGTTTTATGTTTTGCCAATCTTTATTTTTTTAAAATTCGCCCCAACCATGGTATTGTTCGCCAGTGGAACATCATGTCCTTTCGACTTATTCCAAACACGACAGGGACACGAACACAGAAATATCGAGGACAGTTAAAAAAATTCCCATCTTGCTCTTCAGAGGCATTCGAACCCCCAATGGGCTTCACCTCACAATCATCAGTAATCTACCACAAATTCCTCATACAAAGATAAGAAAATAAACTAGTAGTTACGGAAGATACAAATAGAACTTTCTATTTCTACATAAGTTGATACCAGGGTGGAAAAAATCATGATTTATTTTAAAAAAATCATTTTTGTTGATTTTTTTGATTTAAATCAAATCTTTCTTCTTGTATAATACAAGTCGCGAACTGAAGAAAAAGCATTAGGAATTAGTACTAAATGCTAATTATGCCGTTTAAGTGAAAGTATTGGGGTTGAATTATCCCTAATCGTTAATCTATATCAATCACAAACAATGTTTCTTAACCCTTTTAAATTATGGCTCTTTTTAAAGGTAAACTATAGACTCCTTATCATGTCCGTGAAGCGGAAAATTTTGAGTAATCGTTTTTTTTCTTTTTACTTTTTTAAAAATTTTGATCCCCTTTGGATTCCCCTGTGTTAACGCACAATCTCAAAATGAACTGCGAAATACTAAGGGGTGTACTATAAATGTGTGTACAAAATTTCAAGCTTCTATCTTGAGTAGTAAGGATGAGGAAACTATTTAATAATGAGCTACGAACATTCCCACAATGTCCCAGATGACCCGGATGTAATATAAAAATTTCCTCAGACATCCCTATTTATCCTAGGATCATGATTTGTAAATTATTCTCTTCAGAATAAAACAAATTTTCAAATGGTACCCCTCAAACGCCTCCATCATGTATCTGGAGCGGGTAAATCACGAAAAAAAGGAATTTTCTGTTTATATATATATATATATATATATATATATATATATATATATATATATATATATATATATATATATATATATATATATATACCTCTGTGGACCCCTCCCCTGTTTTAAGGCAGAGATCAGAAACAAATCTGAAAAATACTGAGGGGTGCACTGAGTAAATGTGCAAAATTTCAATCTTGTAGGTGCAAAAGTAAGCCCGCGAAAAATTATATTCCCCAAATACCCTAGATTCCCGTATAAAACAGGATCTCAGGTAACAGTTTCCTGAGACATCCCTATTTATCCTAGGAGCATAGTACGTACATCATTTTCTTCAGAATAGAACAGCCTTTCAAACGGTACCATTCATATGTCTCCATCTGAGACAGGAAAATCATGAAAAAAGCTATTTTTTGTTAAAAATATCCTTTTCTTTAAAACATTTTTTTTTTTTGCCCCTCTGGACCCCGCTGTTTCCACGCAGAGATCTAAATCATCTGAAAATTATTATGGGGTGCACTGAACGACTGTGCAAAATTTCAGTCTTCTGAATGCAAAATGTAAACCGCCAAAAAATAATAATACGCATAACAAAAATATCTTTTTGACGTCATCATACACTATGCCTTAACGCAGAAAGGCGTGAAAGCATATGTAACGTGTTCTTAAAATGCCTCCAGTCTTGAAGAAAACGAAGTAAAAACCTTATTGGTACTTTTTTAATCGAATAATGAAGATTCTACCCTATCACCTAGAAATAGGTTATATTATTTAAAAGGTTAAGCATTACGGAAAAAGTACATCAACGTTTATCAAAATGACACCTTTTATCACAAAAGTTACTGATATTTGGCAGGAGCCTATTTTTAAAAATTCAGAACTGCCTTGCGGCATGAAATACATAAATATAGCCTAAAGTTATAAAATTTAAAAAAAATGGAGAGGGGATAGGACCCCTCTAAATACGCCCTATTATCTGGGAACAAACAAACGGACACGCCCAAAAAAGAATTTTCGTCTTAAATGTCGATGGTGATTTCCCCGTTGGAATAGTTAACGATTTTAAAACCCAAACCTAGTGTTAAGAAAGGAAGAAAGTAGGATTGCTCCGTTACCTGTTCAAAACGGGTTTTTCCCTAATCATCCTCTGCATGACACTTGTTTTCATAGTATACTGTACATTTGAGTCCCATTGTATTATGATTATTAACTTCCATAATCGAAATAACAGAACAGAAACCGGATTTTACTTATTTTCACTTTAAATTAATTTATTTCGGAATTCGACTTAAATCAACGATTTTTATTTAAAAAATCAAGTGATTTAAATCTTGATTTATATCGTGATTTAAATCAGACTGATTCAAATCAAGCCACCCTGGTTGATACAATTCAAAGAATGCGAAAATAATGTATCGCGTCTTTTCATCTTTGGAAATTAGAAGTTAAGGTGACAATGTAAACTGGGTCCATTGTTAAAAACTATGAAGTAGCCTCAACTCGAACGTTTTGTGATATTTTCCTCACTGATGAAGGTCTATATAACTTGTTTTTGAATTACAGAAGGAAATCTCGAGTGTCATTGTGACACTCACATAAGAACGTCTCTTTATACGATCATTAGTATCTTGTGTATAGTCTTACAGACAACGATTTTAACTAGCTAATAATTTGAGTGGAAGCTGCAGTGACGCGGTAGGTAAGTGGTTTGCGCATTGAACTTCTATTCGGCGGACCGGGTTCAAATCCCGACCAGGTTCAAACTTTCTCAAATGTTTCAATTTTAATACACTCAGTGTGACGAGCAAAATCTCCTCTCCAGAAAGACAAGATGTTGGAACTAGGGGAATTGGAGAAGTTCTGTCAATGGAAACAATGATTTACAAAATTACTTTTAGCAGTTGTTCTAAATTTGATATATTCACCTACTTTCAAGCATTTTCTGGTTCATGCGTGATCAGTGTTTTTATTTCTTTGAACATACAGTATATAAAGGTATAATATATTTACACATACAGCAATATTGAGAATTATATATGTGTTCATTGGACAACACACTCTGATCCATAAAGATTCATCTCAGAATGGAGAAATGTTTCGTGCGTCCTCATAATTTTACTCGCATAAAGACCTGACCTGGGGTTGCTACAAACTTCTGTCAGTGCCGAAAATGTTACGTGTAAGTTGGGTTGCATCTGCCCAGGCATTTTACAAACTGCAAACTATCTCGATCCCAAGTAATGCAATTAGCCATTTTCTCCAGTCACCAACAGTCACTTTACCAATCACTTGCCACCTTTTTGAGAGTTTCACCACGATCTAGTTGTTTAATAGCTGTACGCTTTTCTTCTCATGATAAAATACGTTTTCTTTTTGCAATCATTCCCACAAGTAGTCAAGAGAACCAGGAGAAACACCCATCGCCGCTTACACTGCTCTGTTAGACAAAATACGCCTTTCGTGATTTCGGCTCAAAAACTGATATTCGAGACGTGCAACAATTAAAGTTCGCTGGCTTAAATATGGCAGCGTCGGGAGGGGATCGTTATCTTTACGCTAGCTTCATTTTCCCTTTGTTGCTGACACAAAAGCCTGTAGACTACTATTATTGTAACTAGACTAGTTTTTAAAATATTTTTTGTTTGGTTTAAGCTCGGATAATCGGTACTCTACTGTATTCTGAAATATAGTGCATTTAAATGATTGCAAATAGGTGTACCAATATATACTTAACGTAGTAAGTAGCAGTCATATTTTTACATGAGTTATACTACAAAATAAAACCGAATTGAGGGAAAATATAACGAACGTTTGTTATGTTGTATATTTTCTTTTCCTTTTTTCCTTGCAATTTATCGCCAAGATAAGGCCGCAGTTTCTGACTAACATGGCTGCCATTTTGGTATCACTATCTTTTGAGTGGCTCAGAAGTATTCAATGTCTTCACACTACAGGTTCACATGAGCGGCAATACGAGAGACTCACAAGATCTATTGCACTTACTATTACTAAAGCGCTCTCTCATATCTGTCATTTTCAATCATTCTTATAAGGTATTTCTTCCTCTCCTCCTTCCTGTGTTGCGTGGTTGAATTTGGATTTAAACGGCATCGGAAGTGTAATTGTTCATCTCAGTGATCCTGAAACTATGGATTCGACACTAATATTGGTCATTTTTGATCATTTTTATATATCTACCCTCTCCTCCCCTCCTCACGTCGCGGGGCTGAATTTGGATGTAAATGGGATCGGAGGTGTCACTGTTCAACTCAGCGACCCCGAAAACTATGAATTCAACACTAAGATTGGTTATTTTCGATCATTTTTATAATAGGAAGTTCATAAAATAAGTTTCGTTTTGACCTTTCTCCGTAGAACGCTACGATTGCAGTTCCGCTCATGCGCACTAGTTACTCTGATCCAAGCAGAACGAAATAACGCTGTTTTGAGATCGCTCTGTGTTGGGTATCATTTGTTGTGATTGTTTATAATGACAGCGCTGACCAAAAATCCCACCGCTTGTGAAATTAGATCTGTGATTCATTTTCTGGGTTTCAATAGGGAGAAGATGGGTCCGATAATTTAAAGAAGGGAGTCCTCCATCTGTGGCTTCTGATGAACTGGTGAGTGCAGTCGAAGAAAGGATTAAAAACAACTGTAGGTTTACGATTAATGCTCTTAGTCTTGAATTTCCACAAATTTCACGAGCAGTACTTTACGAGAATGTTCTTGAAAAACTGGGTTTTCGTAAACTTTGCGCATGTTGGATGTCTAAACTTCTTACTGAAGAACGCAAACAAACAATGGATGGGCAGCGCACTTGATTTTCTAACACGTTATCATCATGATGATAAGATTTTATCGCAGATAGTCACGGGGGATTAAACTTGGGTTGCTTATGACACCCCTGAAACGAAACGGCAATCCATGGAATGGAGGCACACTTCGTCCCCAATAAAGCTTAAACTATATAATTCTCGACACCCCGAAAAAGTCATGTACACAGTGTTTTAGGACAGACAAGGCATTTTACTGATTGAATTTTTACCACGAGGCGAAACAACCAATAAAAATGTTTACTGCGAGACACTTAAGAAACTGCGCCGCGCAATACAGAACAAGCGCAGAGCAATGCTCTCAAAAGGTGTGGTTTTCATTCATGACAACACCCGACCACACATTGCGAATGTGACCAAACAACTCCTTGAAAGCTTGGCTGGGACGTTTTTGGCCATCCTCCGTTCAGTCCCGATCTCGCTCCCAGCGACTTCCATCTCTTTCTGCATCTGAAGTCTTTTTTTGGTGGTAAGCACTTCAACAGTTAAAGGAGTTAAAAGAACATGTTGCCATATAGTTGACAACACAGGCGGCAACATTCTATGACGCAGGAATACATAAACTTACCAAGTTATGAAAAATGCCTGGAAAATTACGGGAGCTATGTGGAAAAGTAGTGTAAGTATTACTGATTTTTGTACATTGCTTTCTTTATCTATACTCGATTTCTTTTATTATTATTATTATTATTTATTTATTTATTTATTTATTACCAAATGGAACTTACTTTCCGAAAGAACTTCGTATATCTCCTCTCCCCTCAAGTTGCAGGGCTCATTCTGGATTTAAATAAAATTTGGAAGTGTTACTGTTCATCTCAGCGACCCCCGGAAACTAGAGATTCGACACCAATATTGAACATTTTCCATCAGTTTTAAATGTCTCTCCCCCTCCCCTAAGTTGCACCGTCAAAGTAATATGATAAAATCCATCCCAGGTCCGAACCTTAACTATATTGAAAATTTGATTGGGAAAGATCGATAGGGTGGTTCAAGAGTTATTAACTCACAAGTATAGTCACTTTCATTTTTATATATTCCTCCCTCCTTCCCCTCCCCTACGTTGCTCCGTCAAAGTGAAACGATAAAAATCATCCTAGGGCCAAACCTCATCTATGTTGAATATTTGATTGAGATCGGTCGGGTGGTTCAAGAGATTGAGAGTCACAGTCATTTTCAATTTTATAATATAGATTTTTTTGAATGAAGTCGAGTCTCCTTCAACACATAGCTATTAGAGGGAGAATCCTACACTAGAAAGTAGGAATTGAACCGCAGAGAACTCAGCTGCATATTATACATAATTGTAAAATTTTGCTGCAGCATAAAAATAGTGTAATATTTATCGATTTTTAAAATTTAGAGAGTCAAGATAGAATGCTAATTAAATAACTTCAACAAATAATATTGATGATACAATGTTTTCTCTCTCACTATTTTCTCCCTCTAGGGTAATGATAATTCCATCTACTGATA
This sequence comes from Thermobia domestica, assembly GCF_964235325.1. NCBI lineage: Eukaryota > Metazoa > Arthropoda > Insecta > Zygentoma > Lepismatidae > Thermobia > Thermobia domestica. The sequence continues at coordinate 122,150,870 of NC_137462.1, read as the reverse complement.
TCCATAATGAATGCCAAATTATCTGTTTTTGACCAACACACTATCCGATTTTTTATAAATTCTAGCACGGAACTTATTTATTACCTTAAATACTGAAATTTAGGCGTCAGACAATTTAATTATCTTTAAATATGTTTTCTTGTAAGATAGCTGTCAACTCATTTAGTTATGATGAACACCAACGTGAAGAATTTTCAACACAAACAAAGAGATAAGATATAAACAAATCAATCTCATTTATCATAAATTATAGCAGCCTCTCACTTATTTACTTAAAGAGTACTGCAGTATTAATGGCATACAACAAATTTTATGGCACTCCTCTTAGCTCGCCAGCCTTCAGGGAAGAAACGTTGCAGGTTCGATGCTAGGCTATGTAAGCTTGTGATGCACAACCTCGTATATAAGTTCCCTCATCATTTCACCAATTACTTCATTAGCATTCACTTCCATCAGCCGTTTCCTTTAGTTTATAAGGCATAAGAAGAGAGGTACTAAGACTGAGACGAACATTTATGAGTCAAGCCCCTTTAACTCGCTTGACTGCGAGAATAAGTCAAGCAGTTAAGAGGATTGAAAATACCATCATCATATTAGAATTTCGATGTATAGTACAGTTGGCCAAAGTAAATGTAATATATGTACGTAATCCAAATACTAGAAAGTAGGAATCCACATAACATATATTATTTTCTTTTGCCGAAAACTTTTTAGAGCAATTTGCTATAACACGCGATAAGCACATAAGCAGCATATGGACGGTTACAAGTAATTCCGTTTGATACAGTCTAACCATCTATACACAGACTAACTGCTCTAAATCATGAAATCATATTTTTCTTTTCAAAAATTACTTCGGATACTTTCTGTTTAAATAACCGTTCCTTATTTGTCCTTACAAACTGAAGAAAAAAGCTCACTCATGACACTGACAACAAAATTTACAAGTTCAGAGCTCTAAATTAAACAAAATACCTTACATTTCTAGAGTGATACTTAGTGCACCACCCCATAAACCAGTGAGTGATTGCTAACTGGTGCGTTGCCAGTCCTATTGTATGTGTCGCCAAATTTAAGAATTTAAAAATCGTTAAACATTCAATAACAATCTAGAGACAGACTGTACCAGTTAACTCACCCAACGGCAGCAATAATTCTCATTACTGCATAGTTACTACTTTATAAATACTTGTAGGCTTATAATAATAATAATAATAACAAACCAAGTTTTGTCGCGATGTTGTAAGTGTTCAGTAAAGTGTGACGTCAGTCAAAGGAGGTTGCTACTACTTTACCTGAAATATATTACTAAATAAAACATCGTATACTGGTCTGCCTGTGGATGGGAGTATAGGGTTTAGGCTATATAGCAAGAGCATTTGGCGCCTATTTTTAAATACAGGTTTTTAAACTCTATAATATACTGTATATAAATTTTAATTAATTTTGTGCAGCGGAACAGATTACACACAGAAAAATCACGCAAACCATCATTAAGAGCACGAAAATTAGGAATTTGCAACAAGCAATTTTACTGCTTTATGGCCACTCCAACTATAGATATTTTTTAAGTTTCCAGTCCACATCGCTAATATATTGATTACAATTATCTTTAGCTTATTCTCACACGAAAATATACTAGACAATTACCCATTAAAAAAATTTACTGTAAATATGTATTTACTGATGTTCACATAGTTTAAGGAGCTTTAGAAGATAAATTAATACTGTTACAAATGACTTACCTTTGAGATACCTACTCATTACACATGAAAGGTACTAATAACTATTACTGTACGTCTTTCTATTTAATTATGATGTACACAGTTTTAAACAGTTTCAGAAATGCACATACGTTAATTTACACTAAGCATTACATTTATAATTTTATTGAGTAATAGTGATGTAACAATTTTTAACTATGTTTAATAAGTAATCTTATATACACTAAATAAAGTTGAATGTCCACTGTACAAATTCGTACGATTGACTTTGCATACTTAAAGGTAACTGTACGAAGGAGACTAAATCATTTAAAAATATTGTGTATGTGTACCCTAACCGTCTTCAATGAGTTTGGAAAAATGAAATGAAATCTTTGAGTTTTACGTCCCACGGTTATGTCGGTTAAGCTAAAGGAGACGGTGATAATGAGAAATGAGTGAAATGGTGGAATGAAGAAAGTGGAAGGAAAAGGGAGAACCCCGAGAAAACCCACGCACACTGTGTCTGTCCACCACAAAGTTCATTTGGTGGGGGCTGGGATCGAACCCGGGACCCCAAGCACCAGAGGTGAACGCTCTACCACTGAGCCACCGCGGACCCTCAATGAGTTTGGAAACTAAAGTAAATGTATCATACTTCTTTTAAGTTCCTTTGCTTTAAATATTAACCAATTAGCTTGGATCCCAAGCAACGCCAATTTCATAAACTTTCTTTCCGTGCAAATGACGGGCTAACTAGTTTCATTGTACCGTAATGGAACTATCCCGCGATGAAATATTCAAATTATTATTACTAGTTGGTCTGTAATTTGTTTCCTATTTATTTATTTATTTATTTATTCGAAAGCTGAAATACTGAAAGAATAATTTATTTAAACATTACATTGATAAATATAATCATAAATACGAGTTTAAGAACATATAAAATAATGATAACTTATGACTCTTTTTTCCAAATACAAAAAAAGTAATGAATAAAAATATGCATATGTTCCAAATTTACGGTGTGGAGAATAACTTATATGGCAAACGCTAACAGAAAATTAGAAATAGTTATTAAGTGATAGAACACGCGCTATATAACGTGAATGTGATGGAAAATGACAACTCAGCAGTTATCTTTCTAAAGAACAACATATCTATTTACATTCAGTTTATTGGTTGCTGTTTCAATAAAATCTGACTTCTGATCATCTGAATTATGACCTTTGTCTAAAGTGTTGTTGTAACACTGACAAGTACACAACATAACTTGGGAAACTTGATTAGATGGAAAAGGTCATTTACACAGATTAGAAATATTAATAACCCAAGTAATCTCGTTCGTAGAGTATTATAACTTACGGACAAGAATTATGAAAAGCGATCACTCTGATTTTAGGTTATGTCATTTCGGTTAATCATACCAACAAGTAATTTGGGCGAGAGCTTAATTTCTTTATAACCAATCAGTCCAGCTGCAACGTTATTTTTGTTCCGTTCCTGGAAAGAGTTTGCAAAATAATATTACGAAGGGAAGAAATAATACTGAAAGAACTGAACTACACTGACTTTCACTAACCGGAAAAACCGTCGTTTGTATAGTCAATACCAAAAGACTTTCTGTTTTTAAAATCTACAGTTAATATTTTCTTTCTCTCTAATCAATTTTCTATTGCTTACGTTCGCCAAGTTTTGTTGCAACAGCCGATTAAAAAATAAACGTTACTGAACAGTATCAACGCTTTCTAGAGTTATTCTTAAATAGGTTTTCGTACTTTTAAAAAAATCCGGAAAAAACAAATTAACGTAGAAATTAAAATATATATATATATATATTAACAATTTAACCCCATTATATTTTACAAAGAAAAAGTTTTTGAACTGTGTTCTAGTGTATACAGAATCCGCAAAAGTTATATGATAAGTGTCCCGATGAAACTCACTATCAGAATAATTTGATCATAGAAATGGAAATAGATTGTTGTACTATATCTATTCTTACTATTTTTATTATATGCTTAGCGATTTTATACGGAGACGGAACACACTGCATAGCTATAAATTTCCTTTCCGCGTGCATATTAATTTTCATTGAATATATATATATATATATATATATATATATATATATATATATATATATATATATATATATATATATATATATATATATATATATATATATATATATATATATATATATATATATATATATTCTTCGAAGTCGTGTTCTAGGCCCACTTACCGTCACTGAAGCTGGTTGACACTGGATAAAGTTACTTTGTTGCTTTATCCTACTGATTAAAATGTATTAAACGAAACAAAATCCTGCGAGTTAGAGTGAAGAGTTTGGAGAATCATGACGTACCTCATATATATACGCCTATACTTCGACTTCGCATATATACTTCGACTTCGTACTGTGTTAAGAAGCTAGATGCTTTACAGACGCCCTTCACAAAATGTTCTGAAAGTTAGTCACTGATAACAGATAAGTATTTAAAAAATGGGGGGGGGGAGTAATATTGAAAGATAACCGGGTGGACCCGACGTGGTGAATTACTCCAGAAGATTAGTGTAGAAGTGTAGAAACAATTATTACACCTTATTTCCAGAAATAAGCTGCTGACCAACATAAATTACAAGTAACCATATGGCAAAATTTGTGAACATCTGTTTCATTCGTCTAATCTTTCACGATAAATCACTGGCATTGAAAACTGTCGAAGAATAGCAACATCATAACTTCCCTCCCCAACAAAGCGAAATTCCTTCTAACAAAGTTGGAGAAAGAATTTAGCTTAACAATGACTAAATCTAGAATGGAAATACAACTACAGGCGCCAATTATGCCAACTTGTAAATAAAATTATGGGAGAAAGTGAAACCAGGAAGGCGAGATATGTAGCTAGAAGTGTGACTCCCACAAGAGATTCCATATTATGGTTTTAATATAGCAAAAAAGGTAACCAGCCATGTGCACAGCCACGTGTGCTCTATTTAGTTTACTCATCCAATCTTACACCATCTAACTTACTATTTTCCTTCACTGTCATCATTTTCTGACGACCACTTTACAGATCAACCTCATCATTCACAGGCACAGTAAATTATTACGTGCTTCATTATCAAAGGCAAAGTGGTTACACAGAAATGGTCTACATACAGTCTATGTCAAGAATTACTAGGCTAAGAATATCTGTAGGTAAATCAAGGCGATTATTTACAACTAGAGATTAAAAAGCCTGCTTTCTTGAGGAGGAGTTTTCTTAAAGCTTGCTTTAAAAAAAAAAAAAAGAAGAAGAAGAAAAGAAAAGCTGAAATTTTCGTTTTTTTTTTTTTTGACATTTTATGACTTTCTCGTTAAGTCCCCTTTTCTTTTTTTGTAGTGTATGCTGCAATTATGAAAATGTGTTTAAAACATTCTGTATTTGCGATCCCAGGATCAGTCGTGTCTGGTTGTCTTGACGGATTTCAAACTGTTATTGAAGCTATTTCCAGGAAGTGTATGTTATGCAACCACAATACCTCCAATGTCGTTTTGGTTGCTTAACTACCTCATCAAATTTCTGAAAGTTTTACGTCTTGGTATGTTTTCTGGTTCCCTAAATGCAATCTGGCGAGCAGGATAAATCACCATGGATCAAGAAATAATATATAATACAACATTAAAAGGTAAAAACGGCTATTTTGGCTATGATGTTAGTTGAAAATTATTATTCATAGAATTCATTTTTTCTTTACTGTTGTATCGTGTTACAATTTTTGAAGTCCGAAATTTTTGGATAACGTTTTAGATTTTCTCTCTCGAATTTAAGGGCTCCAATGAAGTTTTAATTTATTCATAAACTTTAAATGAATTTTGTTCCACGAAATCTACTACATTTTCTGAATAGTTATTGTTAACACTATTAAACATTTTAGTAGAACATTTTTGTCGCTGAAGGTTAATTTAATAGCTTTATAAACAATGCTTTGGCATTGTTTCTTCCAGATATGTTTTTGGGGGGCACTGCCCCCCCCTCCCGAAGGTCTGAGAGTGCCCCCCCGGAGAAGACCAAAATAATACCTCTATAGTATAATAAATAGAATAGTACCGTGTGAAAATACTACGTGGCCCTCCGTATACTAAGTGTGCCCCCGGGAATATTTAGTACAGGGCGGTCGGTGGTCCGGAAGTGGGCGTACCCCTAAGTGGTGTTTTCTGTCGGTTTTAGGTTTTACCCAGATTTGTTTGGTAACATTGCTTGGCATTGGGGGTTTCATAAAGTAACAAGTAAGAAACACTCGATATCACACAACGCAGGAATTACGAGCAGCTGTGGAACACGCCTTCACCCTCGCGACTCCGAAGTATCTCCGCAAAACATCTACAAGAATTTGGAACAAAATTCAGCTGTGTTACGACATGAATGGTGATCATACCGATGTTTATGACTCTTAAGACTTCAAAGTAACTGTGTATAGACATTCTACCATAACTAACACTATTCAGTTGAAACTAAAGGGGGTACGCCCACTTCCGGACCACCCTGTATGCTAACAATGCTTAAAGGGAATTCGAAGCGCCGCCTTCAAATGCCAAAACTCCGTCCTTAAGTAGGCGGCTATTTAAAGCGTTCGCAAAGGGTTTCTATTGCTCATGCGTACGATTGGAATAAGCTGACCATGTACACCCTGTTTCAAAAAGAATATACGTATTACGAAGAATTATTTTGTCCAAACTATCGATCGCTGCGCCTCGGCTCGGCTATTGGAAAACGAATACATACTCTAGTCTATATTAATAGCCTCTAGATGTCAGTTGTCTTCTGTTTTGCTTAGTATCCGTCATATGTTTAAAATGGCTACTCCGCAGCAGAAATCATTTTGTGTTCTCGAGTTTGCGAAGTGCAATTCCGTGATTACAGTGCAAAGACGTTTCAGGTTGAGGTACCAAATTGATCCTCCGAATGGGTGGAACATTCGCAGATTGTATCGACAGTTTGTAGATACAGGATGTGTATTCTCTATTCCATGAATACATGTGCAGTTTGTATATAAAGGATGCCGCCTTCTATGTGTGGGGGCTTGTGCCATAAATAAGTCATCGTCCGCGAGAACTTGTGGAAAACACCCTCGATAACTAAATGGCCAACCAGAACCCTCATTTCCTGCATTTGACAACCGCTCGTCAGGTCCACGTGGAGTGCTTAGTTGCCACAGTTCGAACCGCTGTCCTTTCAGTCAGTGTTTAGAAGATTGCTGTTCAACATATATAGTTTTCTTATATATATACTCTATATTATATTCGATTGTAACAAGATGTGGAGACCCTGGGAGCAAAATTCAGCGAATGAACTTGTAAATAACATGCAGCAAGGTGATCAGACATTGCAACCCCGCACATGCGGTCAAAAGAGGGTTGGAGGGAGGAAGGGATACTGTTGTAAAATCCAGCAGGGGAAGTTCAAACAATTTGCCGAACTGCACATCTATTGATGGAATACACAATATGTAAAGGAAAGAGTCCAGGCCGCCCTCGTGTTCCTGAAGAAAATGTTGCACGAATTCAAACTGCTTTATAACGTAGTCCTTCAAAATGAACTCGTCGTGCCAGTCAGGAGTTACAAGTGCCGACAACAACAATTTGGCGTGTTTTGAGACGTCGGTTGGTTATGAAGCCGTACAAGTTACAGCTGTTACAAGCTCTGCGTCCTGATGACAAACGCAAACGTGTGACATTTTGTAACGAGATTCTAGATGCTATTGACAATGATAACACTTTTGCACAACGCATCGTGTTCAGTGATGAAGCGACTTTCCGTGTTAGTGGTCAGGTAAACAAACAAAAATGTTCTAATTTGGGACCTACAGAACCCACATGCAGTCACTGAACATGTACGAGATTCGCCCAAAGTCAATGTGTTTTGTGCGATATCCCGACCATCTGTTTACGGCTCATTCTTCTTTAATGGAAACACGGTTAACAGTCAGCAGTATCTCGCTATTACAAAACTGGTTGTTTCTGAGGCTGCACGAAGACAACTTCATTTTCCAACAAGACGGGGCACCCCCTCACAAGAGTCTCCAAGTGCGTGAACATCTGAATGAAACTCTACAGAACCGCTGGATTGGTCGTCAAGGAGCTGGCGACTTAGCATGTCTCAGCTGGCCTCCACGGTCACCGGATTTAGCACCCTGTGACTTCTTCCTGTAGGGTTTCGTTAAAGACAACGTTTATGTACCACCACTCACACAGATCCTGGAAGAGTTGAAGAACCGGATCAGTACTGCCATAACATCACTGACGCAGGACATGCTTGCCCGAGTACGGGAGGTATTGGAGTATTGATGTGATATTGTTCGTGTCGCTGATGGAGGACATATTGAACATCTGTAATTTGAACCTTGAACTGTAATTTGAACTTGAGAGGTTCGTAAATGTGTGTGTAAAATTTCATATTCGTATGTCTTAAAGTTTAATAAATATATGCATTCGAAATACGTATATTCTTTTTGAAACAGGGTGTATTTAAATGTGGATGGCTAATCACAATGAGCTGCAAACGCGAAAGCAATAAAAACCGGAGAAAACGTCGGATGGAGCGTATTTGATGCGTTTCGGAACAAAGATTTCTAAAGGAAGAAAAAAAAGGAAAGACGGATTGCCAGGCAAAGGAATTTTAGCAAGAAACAGCTGCTTGGAAGATGTTTTGTGCAGAGTATTGGAACTCTGCTATTATAGACGTGGCAAAAAAAAAAAAAAAAAAAAAGACCTGAAAACCTGACTGGCTCATAGTATGATTTATAACTAAGCGATGTAAAGTTACAGAGTAGCCCCCAGGTCGCGTTTGCTGCGGGTGGTAACGCATCAAAAACGCATTCTCGAATAGCCATGCGGTTAGAATAAATACCATAAAAGTGGAGAAAATGGAAAAGTCCAACATACTTAGAACATATTGTTGACCATGAAATTATTCTATAAAACTCAGCTGTCTACCTTGACGCTCTTATAATTGATATATTTGAGAAAAGAGCAGATTAACTTACCTCTCTTAAAGAGCCATCCCTCCTTCACTACGTTGGCGGGATGTGTGCTACCTGACCCTGTCGACTCCGACATTATGTCGTCGTGTATCGCCAGGGCCAGTCACACTCAGCTAGCTTCCCAATCCTGGAAGAGAAAGAAAAAAATACTTATGGAAAGCCTGTATAAAATAATATCTTTGTTTTACGTCCCACAATGATGCCCTGTAGGCTAAAGGAGACTGTGATGATGAAAATGAATGAAATGGTGCTATGAAGAAAGTAGGAGAAACCCCATGCACACAACGTCTGTTTACCACAAATCCCATTTCACATTACGAAGCAGGGACGCCACGCACCAGAGGTGAATACTCTACCACTGAGCCACTGTGGCTCACAAGTCTAATATAACAATAAGAACAAACAAACAATTGCATAACCAAACACTAAAAATAAATAAATAGCAATGTCACCTGTACACCACGTGAAGAATTTTTATTGGCATTTTCTCAATTGTTGAAACCGGAAGTAGTAGTATATTTATACCAATTTATACCACTTCCCATTTTAGTAGAGAGATTAAAGTGGAGATGCAATATATTCTTAGAACGCTTAATTGATTACAGAAAACCGCTTCTCCCTATCTGGTACAGTTTTCACTCTATAACGATCAACGTTTAAACCGAGCTCTATCTTTTTTATTCTATGTAGACCAGCGTTTCCCAACCGGTGTGCCGCGAATGGGCCGATGGTGTGCCGCGAAGAAATCGAGACAAAATTATTAATTCTATTACAATCAAATTGCAAGACATTGAGTCTCACATTATATTTATGAGGAAAAATGTATATATGTGTTTCACATTACTATGAACCTCTACTATGAATCTACAATTTTAAGTTTCATACTCTGTTAATATTCTGTACATTTTTAATGTTAGAAAAGTATTTGTTATCGTTGTTATCACCATTATTATCGCAGATTATTGCTTCTTTATTGTTGCAGATTATTTCGGAACTTGAAATTTTAAAATATCATTCAATCCTTTCGACAAAGCAAACATGGATACAAATGACCTACATTTGTGTTTTAAAAGTACAAAAGATTTGTTCCTTTGTTCTTTAATGATGTTCCTTCTTAATGAAAGTTTGGATACAGTTTTCGAAAAAGAAAGCGTATTTTTAAAAGCCTGAGTGCTATACTTCATTGTAATTGTTTTCTATTTTTAAATTAGAATGAAAAATAAGCATAATGATTTACCACGGAGGAAAACAAGTGATCGAGCTTTCTTCTCTGTGAAAAGGATATCAGTAATCACAGGAAAAATTACCACGGTATTATATATTTACAAATAATAATAATAATAATAATAATAATAATAATAATAATAAATATGAGTGTGCCGCGAGAATTCAAGTTACATCTGTAGTGTGCCGCAAGTTGAAAAAGGTTAGGAAACGCTGATGTAGACAAATGTTGAAACCGAAAGTTGTAGGGAATTGCAACCACTTCCGGTTTTAAAGGAGTAAAGGATGGAGACGTAATGTATTTTGGGACGCTTAATCGATTGCAGACAACTGCATCTATCTATCTTTTATAGTTTTTGCTCTACAGCGATAAACGTTAAAACCAGAATTGGTTAATTTCTACCACTTTCGGTTTGAGTATCGGCTCGAAAAACTAACTCGGTTCCTAACTTTTGATCTACATTCTGACCAAATTTGGTGATGATTGATCAAATAGTTCTCGATATCTTCTTGTCTCCCGGATGGAAGATATATATATATATATATATATATATATATATATATATATATATATATATATATATATATATATATATATATATATATATATATCATAAGAAAAGCAATCATTTTACAATACTTTAGAAACTATACAGAGCCTGAACAGCGCTAGAAAAGCTAAATTCGTGTATTTACATTACTTTGTATTTATTCATGAGAACGAAATTTTGTCTTAGTAGGGAAAAAGAAACATCTTTTCTGACGTACGTCTTGTCAAAAATTTTATTTCATCTACAAATTGAGGACAACAGCCCACATTTCTGCTTCTGTCATTGTTCAACAGAAATGGAAGTTGGAAACATCAGTCCTGTACTTTCACACTGTTTTACTACCCGTTCAGCTATTTCGATTTTCTGTTCTATAGTGTATTCTTAAGTATTAACGAAAACTATTTCCGTAATCGAGCCAATTCTGTCTATTATCCATCTAAGAAAAATGGAAACGACTGTCATAATTGCTTACTGAAGATCAAGTGCACGCGTGCCGTAAGATTCTGGGTACTACAAAAAGAGCTGGGGACAAGCTGGCTCAGAGGTAGAGCGCTATCCCTGGTACATGGTATCTGGTTCGATACTCGGTCAAGTAAGTTTGTGACGGACAACATTGTGTACATGGGTTTTCTCAGGATACCCTCGCTTCCTTCCACATTATCACTCCAATTCTTCCATCATCACTCACTAGCCTTAATCATCCGTCTCCCTTAGCCTAAAGGGCATAAACGTGGAACGTCAAACTGAACAATTTCATTTCATACTACAAAAAGATTACTTAGTCTACTATTGAACAAAGAGCGTTTTACTCACGATTTCGATATTTGTTACACTGTATCTTACACCCACAATATTTATAAGATGCTTTACTAATTTTAAATTCAACAATGAAATTATGATGTAGTCAGTGATGAAAATTTTCCGGAAAATTTTCCGATTCATAAAAACATACTCCACTTATTCCTACATCGTTGTTAAGCCGTGATGTGAGGTGGAAAATTTTCTTCTATATTCTTCCGGAAAATTTTCCGTTTTTAAATATCAGTGATCAAGTAACAATTCCTCAGTATTCATAAAATTGACTAAAATCATGTATAGAAATGTTAAAAAGTGAAAGATCGTTAAAACAATCTGAAAATTTTCATGGCTCACACAATTTTCAGTACTATGTAGGACCAAGTGAAACAATTTTTCATGAATCGAAAAATTGTCTGTCCTGTACAGTAATAAACATTTTTCGGAAAATTTTGAAACGGAAAATTTTCCGATTTATAAAAACATATTCCACTTAAACCTACATCGTTGTTTAGCCGTGATGTGAGGTGGAAAATTTTCTTCTATATTTTTCCGGAAAATTTTCTGTTGTTAACAAATACCAGTGATCAAGTAACAGTTCCTCTGTATTCATAAAATTTTCCGATGAGACAGAGAAACAGTGTAAAATTTTACTTCCCAACTTGAAATATTAGAAACTATTTTGGTTCCCGAAAGTTAATTGGAAAATTATAATTGGTTGCTAACTTTCCTCTACAGAAATTCAATTTTGTAGCTCAATGTGCAGTTAAACATAGTGGAAAATTTTCCACCAAACATCACTATACATAATATCCTAAATTGTCCGGATTATGAAAAGTTTTTTCTACTTGTTTCTACATCGTGATGAAAATTTTCCGATCTATGAAAATTCCTTTCACTTGTTTGTACAGAGCAATAAAACTTTCCTATTCACAAAAAGTTTTTTTTACTTTTTGCTTCAAAATGATGAAAATTTTCCGACTCATAAAAAGTTCAATTTTTCCATATTAAACAGAAAATATTTCGATTCATGAAAAATTGTTTAACTTGTTTCTACATAGTACTGAAAATTGTCTGACCTATGAAAATTTTCAGATTCTTTAAACGATCTTTCACTTTTTAACTCGGAAAATTTTCCACCTCACATCACTAGATGAAGTATCATATCTATATTTTTCACAAGATTAATAATATGCAGTTCGAAAGCCTTGTGTCTTGCACACCTTGAACAGGGCCTCTATATATATTAATTCTGTCGGCCTAAACAAACACCTCGTGATCTTGGAACCTTGATTCTGCCAGAAATACTATTACTATTACAAATTATAGTGGGTGCAAACAACTTGGCGGCTGACACGAATATTCAACACTCAACACACAAATGATCACAATGGATGAAAAAATAAAATTATAAGTCTCTTCTCCGAAGATAATGATAAATGTAATAGGGAAATAGAATAAGCGAACAGATAAGTGTGGCTAAAACAGTTTCTACATTTTGAGCCACACAAATGTCAGGAAACTGCTTATATAAACTGGAAATTATATAAAACTGGACATTTTTATTTCCAAATGAGAGAAAGAAAGAAAGAGAGGGAGGAACTTACATAATACTTTTTTTTTATGGACATGGAAATTAGAAGGTGTAAAGCCCAGCAATTCTATATCCACTTCAATTCTTCTAATCCGTACCTTCATTAAAAAAAAAAAAAATGTTGGGGACCCAAGGCTTTCCAGACTCAATCAGAAAATATCGCACGAAAGGCTCGGAGATTTACCGCAACCATAATTCCATTTGCTCTTCGAAACAAATGCAGGAACAGTTCCTTATGAAAATTGAGCTATCGTAACAGGAGACAAGCAGTTAATGTGAACAGCACACTGAGTAAGAAAAGCAGATGTGAAATAACTCACAAACGTACGTAAGAGAACAGGGAGGTAACCAAAAAGATTGCGTAATAAGAAACAGCTGTTTGATACGAACTGTATTTACGTTTAATACATTTACAAAACGAGATCCTACTGTTACTCCTTTATATGATTATGAATATACAAAATTTCTCCCTTCAGTCTGCGAACTCATTAATTGCACACTTCGCAGACTTTACTCTAAACCATAAAGTGATAATGATCTACAGTAGCTTGCATTTTCCTTCCATGAGTACCCAACTTCCTGTTGGTGAGCTGCAATTCGTTATAATTGGATCCTAGTTCCTGCATGCCTTTCAGTGTTCCCATGTCACAACAGCATCCGCAGCTAATAAAACCATCTGCGTGCTGGTAATTGTTGCTTCATAATTTTGTTTTTCTAACCATTAGCACAGCGAACTTTACTTCGTATCTATTACCTTCAAGTCAAGATTATAAACTTTCAGGAAATAATGATACGTTCTAAGAAGTGTAATTACGTTCACCCTGACATTACAGTTATTCCATGTATCCATTACAACTGTAGCAGAATAATATTGCACCAAAGATGGCATTAATAAGATTTTACTTAATTAGTATTACAGTGTATCTGGCTCTAACGACTTCTGTAGTAAAGTGTAGAAAGCAACTAATGAATGACTTAACGATAAGTATATTCAAATTTAGATATCCTACCAAACAAATATATGATCCCTATCGGTTGGATAATGGGCAACTCACAAAACTTCTGCTTTGTTACTATGAAAATAATTTTAAATTAAACTGTATTTAAAAATGGTTGTCCGTCTAAATAAATAAATAATAAAAAAAAAAATCAAATGTGTGCATTGATCAGCAAATTAGAGTTCAGAAGCACTTGGAGGATAACACAACTTGGATCAAATATTATTTAATCCATATCAGAAGTGTTGGGTAATATGTTTTTCATGAACCAAGAGAATGACTGGTCTATTCTGTATGCGAAGGATGTGATTATTTTGTTGCTATAAATATTCTTCATCTCCCTGTCTGACTCCGAATACTTTCATCCAGTGATGTATTTTGTTGACTACCGGCAGTAGCCCACAACATTACAAAGAAAATTCTATAACACGTATGAACTCATTTGTATAAGTTTACAGTTTATTTTTTAAAAAACGTTTCTCTCAAGTTTTTGCAAACGTGAATACGTACTAAGATACAGCCGTTATCAGCTCTGTGTGTAGTCCATCTCGCTTTTTTTGCGAAAGTAGCAATGTGGCAATAGTCTAGAAACCGCTGCCTAATGTCAGCAGCCAGAATCATACCACGTGTACATATTCACGTTTGCTGCGTCGTAACAGTGTATTAAGAAGCTATTAGGTTCTTGTGGTTACTGCCGAACTTACCACTTTCCTTGGGTACGAAGAGTAAATGAAAATTATGTGAGTAATGACTGTACCCATTTTGGTGGTTTCTGGGATCGATGGGAGAATTGGCTGTCATTACTCACACAACTTAAATTTATTCTGATGAGAGGAATATTGGAGTAGAGGTATATATCGGAAAAAATAAATACTAGCAAAAAAAGTGTTCATTTTGTTATTTTTGCACACATTTTTGTTACAGAGTAACTAGAAAGTTTACTTGTAAGCTTAAACCTCAGTAGGATAATTTAAGATTAAATAACAAAATCTGAATCTTTTTCAGTGTTGCAAACTGATGGGTAAATTGAAGCGGATTTGTTTCAGTACTGGAAAAGTGTTGCTTGATGTTTTTTAGTAGCTTTCTGTTTGCAGCCATTTAAAAACGCGAAAATAAATACTGATTTTCTAAATGGCTGGGAATCGAAAGCAGATAAGGGAGTCGTGATAACGGTATCACATGTAAAATAATATAGTCTAGCGATCTCTTGTTCCACTCTTCGATTATCTATTTGATGATATCACACAATTACTATAAAATTAGCGGTATTTTAATTTCGCCGTGATGGGGCCTCTCAAATATCAAATAGTGTTTTCTTCTAATACACTAGTAACAATACACTTCTAGCAGTGGCACATATACTCCTAACAGTTACGGACATGTTTTAAGAACATGCAACATTTGATTATATTAATTCGATTTTTTATAAATGGTTGCATATTTCTCTCAAAAGTAGAAAAATGCATAAAAATGTACGTAGAAATTAAAATTTTGTAATGTAAATAATTAGAATTCCATAATATCAACTGTTTTGATTACTTGTAGTTCAAAAGCACATACTTTAAAATGCATTATTGCATATATTAAAAATATAACTATAAATACATAAACAGTGCCCTCGAAGAATGACAGTCTACTACCTGAGAGGTGGCATCTTAGAGAGAAAGCTTCTCTAACGAAACGGGTCGTTATATGGAATACTAGCGTATACATTCGCGAAACACCGTGGACAGTATTCTTCATCTCTTCCCCTTCTTGCATCCCATTTCTCTTCATCTTCGATATTGAATGCAAGTTAAGATCACATATACAACAAAATAACTATTTGGTCTACCTCACTCCCCCTAAGGATAAGCAATTCCCGAAACTTTGTCTTACTTATTGCCTGGGGTGCAACGAGAACATTTATACAGAATTTCAGGGTTCTCTGCCTTAAAGTTTTGGAGATCTAATTAACATCAAAATCATTTAAGCCCTAATCCCCCACCCTTAGAACATGTAGTTTTTACCTATTATGCATTATTTACAGTCTAGGGTGACACAACATTTATTCAAAAATTTTAGGTGTTACGTCTGGTAGTTTCTGAGGTGTGTTCATGAGTGAATCAGTCAGTGAATTTACTTATATTATGAGTATACTCGTATACATATTATTTCTTCTGATAACCGATCACAAAAGTTTCTACGTTGTGTATAACAGAAATTACATTTTTTAAGTGATTTCTTTTAAAAAATACTATTCTAATTTTTGAATTGTACTGCAGAAATATTTCATTTTAATTCTGATTCACGTGACAAATTAATGATGAAATCGGATTCTACAGTAACACCAAGTGTATTTTCTGCATAGTGACAAAATGAAATAAAATTTTAGAGTTTTACGTCCCACGCATATGTCGGTTAGGCTAAAGGAGACTGTGATGATGAGAGGATGAATGAAATGGTTGAATGAAGAAAGTGGGAGAACCCCGAGAAAAACCATGCAGGCGGTGTTTGTCCACCACAAAGTTCACTTGGCGGGAGCAGGGTTTGAACCCGGGACCCCAAGCACCAGAGGTGAACGCTCTACCACTGAGCCACCATGGCCTCCAAAATGGAGCTTAAGGCTTCTATTTGCTGCGTTTGAAAGCAAAGGAAAATCCCATATCTATTAAACTAAAGCAAACTAAGGTTAGTAATGGATATTCAACAATATTACTAATATTTAACGACGAAAAAAGTCCGAAGATGAAACATTTAATAATGGATAGATTTCACTGAGCTGAACAAAATATGGGCATCATCATCATCATCATCATCATAGGTATTCTGCCATTACTGGCAGGTCACTTACTGCAGCTGAGAAGCTTACATGCTCCACGGTCTTCCGTGAACCTCTTGGTTTTCACGTACGATTTTTCTTTTGATATCGTTCATTAACTGGAGTTTCCTCTTCCCCTCCCTCTCTTTCTTACCGCCATACCCTCTAACATGTCCCTTATGGTACAGTTCCTTCTTGGCCAATGTCCCAGCCAGTTTCTCTTCATCTCCTTAATAATATCTAAAAATGTTCTTTTCTTCTCCATCATTTTTAACATCCTCTCATACGGTTTCCGGTCGACCCAAATAATTCTCTCCATGTTTCCAGTCGTTTTCCATCATTTTTGCGATGTTCATGTTTTAGACCCATACAGAACAACACTCCACACGAAGCGTTTTATGAGTCTTTTTCTCAACTCTTTATTCAAAGTCCCAGAAAATAGTCTTTTCTTCGTCCTAAAGGCTTCTTTCGTCATTCCTATCCTTGTTTTTATTTATTTCACATTCACACTTCATATAATTGCTAATACTACTACTCAAGTATCCAAAACTACGCATTTGTTCTATTTTCTCTCCTCCTACTTCTATATTTGACACACACCCCTTCGTTCCAATCACCGTGGCTTTTGTCTTTCTAACATTTATTTTAATCTCATATTCTTCACAGCTCTTCCTCAAGTTTTCTAACATCTTATCGATTTTCTCTTCAGATTCCGCAATAAATGCCATATCATCCGCAACTAGGGTTGCCAGACGTCCGGTTTTTGGACATAAAAACCGATGTCCGGCTTTGTACTCAAACCGGACGTGCTTTTGTCCTCCATTCCGAGTTTGAAGACTAATTTATAAAACAAGTCAAAGTTTCAAGGTTGCCAGAATGGAGGTAGAATAAATAAGTTATTAGTACAATGACTTAACGAACCAAATTCCTTCATTTGACTCCTTGCTGTCTGCTGTTAGAAAGCTAAAAATTGATGATCTTAACATGGATGAATTCTATGAGGAATATTGTTTAATGAAGGAAATAATTTCGTCTGGAAATCTTCAGGAACTTGTATCTGATGAAGAAAAGTATGCACGAATTTTTACGGAGTTGTCATCTCCTACAAACTTGAGGAATTTGAAACTCGTAGCATCTTATATTTTCTCCATATCGAATTGTAATGCAGAATGTGACAGAATATTCTCAAGAATGAAATTAATTTGGACGAATATTAGAAACAGAGTTAGTGTTGATACTGTGAAGGCTGAACTTCAAATCTTATGAATTATAGTAGTGATGGTGATTCTGAAACATGTTTGTGTGCAACAATGTATAATAGGTTCTTAAGTGATAAATCATTGACAGAAACAGCTCAAACGGACAAAAAAGTATCATTAGTATTGCTGTCTGCTAGTGAGTCATCATTTTGTAGTTATACTTTTTGTATTAGTTTACTTTGATAATGTATTAACTTCTATATTGTTTTTCTTCTTTGAAATGTGCTATTTGATATAATCTGGAAGCAAACTTAGGTTTCGGTAAAAGTTTTTTTTTTCTCCTTTTATTTCTTTAGTGACTAAGTCAAAATGTCCTCCTTTCTGATTTTTACAAATCTGGCAACCCTATCTGCAACCCGTGTACACATAATATGGGTGAGTGTAAATCCTCATGGGTAGTCTTCGAGAACATTGATAAAAATGTTTCTTATTTTGTACACTTAAAAATATATATTGTAGGGTAATCACGCTACCTATTAACACGAAACTGATGAACTGATAGAAACTTTAATTTTTTGTTTGAACTATAATATTGTCGAAAGGTAAGACATAACATCAATCGATAAATCACATCGAATTAAACAAAATGTTCTCAGATCAATTCTCATGCGTGATTTTTGAGAAAATAAAGAAAAACTAATTTTTATGGTGTTAAAAGATATGTCGCTCTTTACCAATCTGATGCATTTCATATTTTTTATTCTGTTGGAAGAGTTTATCTATTTTACTTATTTATTTATTTATTTAATTCATGTACTATCCATGCTTTGATTTCTTCTAACACTGACGCCCATACTACTTTAACTGCTGACCGATTGTTTAATTATTAAAATTTGAGAATAAATTTGAGAATATAAACATAATGAAACAAAAGGGAAGACTGGTTTTACAAATACTAAATATAAATTATGCAGAAGTCATCGTTGTTTTTTCCCTTTTATTTTTCCTTTCACAGAAGTCGTACTGTTTACTTGAAAGCCACGAAAACATCTTATCTATTTACACTGTATTGACTTTATCAAACTCAACACTTGTATTATCCTATTATTATATCATGAATTTTCCTTTTTTTTTTTCAAATGAATAACTCACTAACATTTTATCAGTTATGAATTAACATTGTCAGCAGATTGTTTGAATTGATAATCCTTAGTATTGAACAGATAAGAACGTATCTTCGATTTTATTTATTCAAGAATTTCAGAAACTAGTGTCAACTTAAGAAGAAGAAAAATGCAAGTAATTGTTTTCATTGTCTTTGAAGCACAACAGTTTTTAAATATTTAAATCACAGGATTTCTTAAGCAGCTCATGCCGGCTGGTCGAACAGTCATTTCCAACTGGATGCTCTGTCACGTCGTAGTTTGGTGCTCGGATTCTCAGTAGGAGTAAACCACTCAGAAAGCAAAGAGAAAGTAGCAAACGTATAGTTGATATATGACAGTGGTGACAGGAAAACTGGGCGTAGTCGATGGATTCATATAACACTACTGTCGATTCATGACTAATTGAACACTGCCAACACTTCTTTTATTCTATTCTACCGACTTCGTTCCCCATTTTCTTTTTTTTTTTCGCTCAACCTGTTCCCTTTCTCTTGAATTGTAAAAGCTCGCTCCTACGTCATATATGGATTAGTTGGAAATGAAATAAATATTTCAGTTTTATGTCTCACGTTTATGCTCTTTAAGCTAAAGAGGATTATGATTAAGGCAAGTGAATAATAGAACAATTGGTGGAATGAGAATGTGAAAGGAAACTTAATATCCCGAGAAAACCTACGAACACAATGTTGTCCCCCACAAACTATATAAGGGATCGAACCAGGGACCCCACGCAGCAGGGATAAGTGCTCTACCATTGAGTCACCGTGCCCCCCATGGACCAGTTGGAAATGACATTTTAAAATCATTAGGCTGCTATCTAAGACAAGGCGAGACATGTTTGCCCGCTAAAAGCATGACATATCCTTTCATTACTCATTTCATCATCATCCTTGATTTTATATCGCCGCCTTTAGCCTAAAACGCACAATTTGGAACGTAACACCGAAAATCAATAATTAAAATTTATCAGTATATTTTTTTAAACGTAAAACCACCTTCAAACGCAGATACTTTAAAGGTGTGTTTATTGTCTATTCTTAACGTGAACTGGAGTTACTGAACAATTCTACTTTCTATTTGCTCTACATACGGTCGTGAGTTACTGTATTGTGAACCATAGCATGCTAAGAAATAGCTTCCTTGGGAACAAAGATGCCGCATTGGCGATAAGACAAATTTTCTCAGACATGAGCATCTTCTAAAACTCATCATCACAGATCAAGGTCACGCACTACTCTAAATTCCTATTTTACTTCTCTTTTTACAGAACCTGGAAAGAAAACTAAGTTGATGACATTTTTCATGAATCATTACCATACGCTACACTACCAGCTACAATATACACTTTTGTTTATACGGTTTACATGAAAAATCATAATATTCTCGCAGCCAGTTTGGATATAAGTGATATATCTTCTTTTTCGGGAAGACGTTAAACCATATTCTATTAGAGAACGGAAATGAGTTAATTAATTAACCTTCATCTCGATCGTTAACAGCATCATTTATCTCATCCACAGCTCCCGTTTTCCCGAGCTGTCATACAATAATGATCAATTGAATCAATTAGTTCAACACTTAATTACAAGCACTTCCTTCACATGGAGCTCAATGAAATGTGCAGTTAGCATCTCAATAAACTAAACGCAAGCCTATTCATTCATAAATGTAGCTACATTTCGTGATCCTCTTTAACAGAGTCTGTTTTTCGTCTAGCGTAACCGGGTTACCACACACAGTCTCAGATAGGATTCGGGTATGGAGACAGAATTTTCGAAACTGAAAACAAATACCTCTGAAACTGCGGTAAGGTGACTACCTATCAAACAGATGAATGCGTTACATTCACGGCGGGGAGGTATTTATTTATTTATTTATTTTCGTTACACCTTCGTTCAATTACGGCTCAGGCATTCACACATAACGGCAAAATGAGTATTTGAACAAACCTGAGGTGGAAGGCTAGAATGTTGAGAGTGCATTCCATGTACGTGGCCCAAGCACTTACATTAGGTTAGTTTGACATTAAAACTTAGAAACTATACTAGTTTTAGTTGGACTCGTGAATACTCAATCACGTGTCCCGAATAGGTAGCATTTCCATGCTTTTCTTGTTCTATCGTGAGGCACTTGGGAAACAACTTCAATTAAAAGACAGCGTACTTCAATCTAGAAAGCCAAAAATAATGATAATGGGGAGCCGATGTATTCACCACAAATCACCAAATTGAAAGCCGTCTTGATGACCATAACCCTTCAAGTGCTGTAAAGCCACAATTTTATTCTACTTGTTTTTTCGGTGAACTTCCAGTGGATACGAGGCGATCTTGGTGCTACGTGAAGTGCAGTTGGTATATACTTATATCGAAGATCTAGTACAAAAAGAATTACTATTTGTTTGATTTACCTATGCATGCGGCAAAGTTGCAAAACTAATTTCCTTGTTTACAAATGACATCAGCCACATGGCTAGGTTGCCAAAGGCACTAGTTTACTTGAGATTTCCTTCATATGCAGTTTTCAAAAACTCAAAGCAATATACTGAACCGAATGAAATTTAATGAAAGCGATCATGCACATATTTTAAGTCATTTTTTGCGCGAATACGTTTACTGTACAGGATGTAACTTAATGTAAAAATGTCGAGAGGTGATTCCTGACACCTAAATAAGCAAACAAGGATGAACATATGACATATTGGTCATATTGGCAGTTAGCGAGGGCCGAAAGCAGGAGAGCAGTATGTTCAAAGCGGTAGATATCGGCGTGTAGAGAGACCATCATACGTTCGTTGGACACATTACAGGAGATGTTTGAAGTGTCTGCCATAGACAGCAATGCATTCATGACAACGCCGGATCACGGATTGACGAACCCGTTTGTGGATACCTAGGTCACAGCGAACAGTAGCACAGGCGTTATGGATACCCTAAGTCGTTAACATCGTTGACAGGAGTAACATACACTACACTTTTAAGGTTGGTTTAAAGAGACAAGTTTTACTGATACGTGTCACTACAGTCTTCGTATCTCTCTCATGTATTTTTTTACCTTTCACGAAAATTCACAGGTTTCTCTTACATTGCAAACTACAAATTTTTAGAGAGGGAACTTCGTAACCTATCGGAGGCAACAATACGTGCCGATTTTTTATTTAGAATTTTCTTCATTCTTGGAATGGCTTAATTGTTGAAATTGAATATCCAAATCTTTAACAATATACAACTATTTCAACAATGAAGAAAATTCTAAATAAAAACTTGGTACGGATTGTTGCCTACGATAAGTTATGAAGTTCGTTCTCTAAAAATTTGAGGTCTAGTTTGAAGAGAAATTCTGAATTTTCGTGAAAGGTAAAAGACACATGAGAGATACGAAGACTGTAGTGACATCTATCGGCAAAATTTGTCTCTTTAAACCAAGTGTCGCTACAGATAAAAAATCCAGAGGATCCAGGTCCGGAGACCGGGCAGGCCAATTGACTTGACCGTCACGCCCGATCCAACGTCTTGGGAAGCTGCTGTTCAACCACCGGCAAACATTCACATTGAAGTGTGCACGAGCTCCATCATGCATACACCACATGTTGCAGCGAATCGATAGAGAAACATTTTTCAATAATTTGGACAGTGTATCTTGCAAGAAGATCAAATACTGTGCTCCATTCAGTCTTCGGGATAGCATGCATGGGCCGATCAGTTGATCATGGACAATACTACATCATACATTCGAGTCCAAATTGGTGTTGCTGATAAAAGATAACCGTATCATGAGGATGTGCATCTACCTACGTGTATGTGTTATTTATATTGATACCATTCCTTCCAAACGTGGCCTCGTCAGTGAACAGTAATGATGCCTGAAACAGCATGATGGAGTGATATGTTGAATAAATACTGGCATAATGCTTCATGTGGTTGGAAATCTGCTTCCGTCAGTCTTTGTACTCTTTGCAAGTGGAATAAGATGCACGACATTTTCATGAACGGAAACCACACAGACAAAGAAACATGCATTTCACGGCCAAGTTCCCTCGTACTCGTACTTGGTTCATTGCCTACAGCATCTAACATACGTTCGTCTATAAGAGATGTTCGTACAGGATGGGGTCAATCAGCAAAATTTTTATGTTTACAAGTTAGTTAGTTTGGTTAAACTTAATGAGCTCTATCGATTGGTATATATTTCGTGGTTGGATTTTTTCCCCCGTTAAACGCTAATAACATTGTAGGATTGAGAGGAAGCAAAAGTAGATGAGTAGATGGAGCTAGAATGGATTAAGAGATCCGATTTAACATGGGCCATTAATTTTCATTACGAATCTAGTTTTTGTTTGTTTGTTTTTAATGGCACCATAGTTCAATGTAAACGACAGATGCGTAATGCAGCTTAACCGACGAAAGCTTCATGGAGCATATTAAATTTTGTAGACAGATATAACCTACACGACTGATCAGAGATATAGATGGCTAGGATTTTTTTAACAAAACTGTATTTCTTTCTTTCTTTTTATTTACAAAGATTGATTTGACAAGTTCACCAACTACTTAAAGTTTTAAAATAATACTTTAAGAAACACGAAAAAGGTTGAAAAAACAACAATGCCATAATACAAGAAAAATAATGAAAGCATTTTGTGGGAAAAAAAATTAGAAGAGTTTGAGCTTCTGCTCTCAGACAAAACAGAGCGTTTCGTCACTAACGAAATACGAAGCTTTTCGAAACATCAGGAAAATACCTTGCAGGGAAACAGCAGTGAAGAAATTCTTATTTTTGTTACAACTTTTCAGAACTTTTAGGCGGAAGTAACGTACGGAATGGACTCTTATCTGACGTTATTCATATTTCAAAACATTTTTTAGGAAGAGAAGGCAAGGCAAGCAAGATAAACCACAAACCTTAAAAGTTTTGTGTCATTCAGGAAGTGCACATTGATATGATAATGCAAAACGCGGAAACTTGATGGCGCCACGAATTGGATGAAAGCTTGAGACTGCCCAACAGATCGATAGGCGTAATAAACGTGGCTCGGAAGTATTTCGATTGCTTGGTTTTCCCTATAAATCATCCATAAATTCATATACTACCGCAGTTATCAGTATTATCATCAAATAAAATATAAAAGTAAGTGAAGATGATTATCTAATACTGTAAGTACGAAATGGGGGATATTTTGAGTGTTATTTTTAACACACGTTTAACTTTTGATGTGCGTTTACAAAGGCTATAGGCTTACATTCAGTTAATATTGGTCGGTTGGATTTTAGTTGGGAGGCTATATGAGAGTTGATCTACAGCTTAATGTGGGAACCGAACCACATGACCTACCACCGGGAATCGAATTCGGGTCTCCCGCCTCAAAGGCGTGTATACTAACCACATAGTGAGGACGGAACTAAGTTATTATTTACAGCCTATTGACGTAGAGGCAATTCTGTGTACGACCCGAAAATTGTATTAAAATCAAGTCATTTATTCCGAGCTATTGTTACGGACAATGAAATCTAGAGATGGAATGCCTATTTGCTTTTCACTAGCAATGTTAACATGTTTTTAAAGTGTGTATGCGTCTTGCACTTCGCTACTGTTATTGGTTTAAATTATTATTATTATTATATACCAAACAGTTTTAGCTCTATCTTCAATTACAACACTCACTCTTCTAGGAGATTCGTTTTGAGTATAGTCGGAGCGATACCCGGGGAACGCGCCGGTCAACGAAGCAGAGGAACAGTGTGTCCAACCAGGAAGCGTAAGACAGTACATGCAACATGAAGCCCCGCATTATCCTGCTGAGATATACTCTCCGGCAGGACCTGCACTAAAAGGACCAAAATATGGTCCAGAACTTCGTCAATTTATTGTTGGCTGGCCAAATGTCAGTCAATGCGTACGAGATACGAACGGGAACGGAATCCAATGCCACCCCACAGAACACGGGTGACGGACCACGCAGCGAGACCAATGTAGGCATCGCCCAGCTTAATGTCACGATACCGCCAGATACGGATATGCCCATCATTATGGTGCAGACAGACACGGCACTCCTCTGAAACGAGGGTTTCCTGACATTCGTCTCTCCATATGCAACGTTCGCGATACGATCGTAGTAGTCTCCTATAGCTATGTTATGCGGTCAACGCAAGCCGCAGCAATTGACGCACTAAAAATATATCCCGTTCTCCAGATGACGTAGAACTATTCGTGGGGATACTGGGTGTTGTACAAGTTTCCAGAACTTGCACCACTGTGTGGTATGTAAATGTTCGATCTGCCAGAACCATATACACAAATCGTCTGTGCTCATGGTCCATGGTATGACGCGGTCGTTGGGATTCGGCGTAGTGCTTTCGTGGAGCCATTGAGTTTATGGGACTTCTACTATGGCCGCATTTCGTCAAATATGTCGCGGAAAAATAAACCACATTCGCGATATTATAAGGTCGAAACCAGCTGGAAGAACTGTGTATTCGATGACGCGGTATCTTTTGACCGTACGCACACACTCATGTTACAATAACCATTATCTACTGTGGTTCTCTGGCTGGCTTCAGCTTACTGTCACTAGATGGCATGCCCGGTTCCTTCACTGTTTGACAGCGCTGTCGAGCTAATCAACTGTTTATCCTTTCATGCTACAATATTCGGCAAATCTGAACTTCCTACAATGTCTCCCTGTTGGTACTATATTTTTAATGGCAAGCAATGTATTCAATACCAAAGGCGTGCGATTTCTCTGTAACTTTGGGGGGAGGGCATATGAGGATTATAAGACAAACTGAATTCAAATTATGCCAAATATTATATATTCATAAATACAATGTGGAGGTCCACATGAGCTTTGGGGGGTCCGGGCTCCCCTCCGCCCCCCAGGATCGGCGCCTTGGGCGTTCCCCAGTACTGGCTTCTATCAGTAACTACCTATTCTTTAAAGCAGGGTTTCTCAGCCTATTACATTTCACGGTCCCCAGTTATCATACCCTCTTCCCAGTGACAACCGTAATGATTTTCAATTTGTAATAAATTTCGATTATTGTTGCTTATCACTTTATATATATATATATATATATATATATATATATATATATATATATATATATATATATATAATGTGTAAGTATATATAGTAATATCAGTTTGATAATAAGTATGGAAATAAAAATATGTATAAAAAAATAAGAAATTTCAAAATAATATTTAAAAATATATTTTTCGCACTAGATCCTAATTACATTTCTATTTTCCTCTCCCCCTCGCGATCCTTCAGGTTAAACTCCGCTCTAAAGAATCCAGTCTTTTAAGGAATGCAAAGTTACAAAACCTGCAGTTTAAATATGCTCTCAATCCTAAGTTAACAGGAAATTTTTGAACGTACATAATTATCAATTGTTGTAAGGATAAGCAATGGTAACAATTCCATCTCAACTGTGATTTTAGCATCTCTATAGACAAAATAGTGTGACGTCACAACCGTGTGGTTGCCATGGTATTTGTAGTTTTATTTTCTAAACAACATGGCTTAGGAACCTAAGTACAAAGCGAAAACAGTGACGTGTTAACTTCCGTATTTCAAACAGAGTAAAAACACTTGTATATGTTTTTTTTTAATCCAATGAAAAACTACGAAAAAACAGAAAACGCAAGCAATTAGGTAAATATGTTAAAATATGTCAGGCGACGAAACTGAAATGTTTCCCCTGGTATCGTAGATTTTGGGATTTATACATTTGGAGGTTATGTTATGCGTCAAAATATGCTTAGCTTATTTATTATGGGATATTAAATTTAAATAATTCTGGAAAATTTTTATTTAGTACCATCAGTATTACACATTACATTCCAAACGTGTAGGTCTACAGAAAAAGAATTTAAAACTTCTGCTGAACCACTCATAATTGGATTTTCTTGTACTGTCAATATAGATGTTTAAGGTACCGTAAGTAGGAAATATGAGGAAAGATTTGATGCATATTAACCGATCAGAAATTGGTCCAGATTGAAAATTCTCAGAACGCATATCGTTACAACCTTCGTGTCTAGTGATGAGCGCAAGAGTCTTGGTCTTGCAGTTTTTGCAAGACCAAGAATCCCGATGCAAGACCAAGATCAAGGGGTGCAAGACCAAGACTCTTGCGCAAGAGTCTTGCACAAGTACCGATACTACCTACTTTTTTATATAGATGTAAAAAGGAAGAGAAAAAATAATTACACCTTTCACTTGAATTTTTTTGGCTTCAGTAAAAATTTCACTAGAGTAAATATGTTCCCAGTAGCAATGCTATCCATGTGTGTAGATCTGCTCCTCTAGTATATAGGCCCAGTATGTATTTTTTTTTTTCGAATCGGTTGTTCCCGTTTTCTGTAGTTATTACTCGTTTTCAAGCTACACAGGTGTCATTCTAATCAAAGCTTCTTGCACACAAAGAAATTTATCATTGGTGCTGAATTACGATGCATTCCTGCGTTTAGAAGATGACCGAGACCATAATATGAATTGTTACAACGTATAAGAACTTCAGTGTCTAATTTACTTTGGTCATCATTTGATTCATTTCCTGCAGTCCATGATTGGATTTTGGGAAATCATACGAAGAATAGTTGTGTCCATAAGAAGAGGATAAGCAAAAAGTAAACTAAAACATGTTATGGCCGCAGCGGGTCAGTGGTAGAGCGTTTGCCCCTTGTGTACGGGGTCCCTGGTTCGATCCCAGATTGCGCCATGTAAGCTTTTTTGGTGGAGAAACGCCGTGCACGTGGGTTATCTCGAGTTTTTCCCGTTTCATCCCACTTCCTTCATTCCACCATTTTATTTATTTCTCATTATCACCGTCTCACTTATCCTCGGTGCATAATCGTGGGACTTGAAACTAGATATTTTGTTTCATTTCAAAACATGTTCGTGTTCTTCTTCTTCCAAAACTATAGAGAAATGTAGTATTAAACATCAGTAATTCCGTACAACACAGGTGCCGACTACATGGGTATGGCCTTGGCTCCGAGGCTTAAGCATCCGTTGGAAATGTTTGTGTGCTCATATCGAATTGTGCTTAATATCGAAATAACTTTCTTGACATTGACAAAAACTTAGTGCATCTGATCGCAACTTTGACTTCATGGTCGGATCTTATACGTTGAATAATTGTTTATCAGTATAACATTTAGCCTAATAAGGTATACGGTACATCGAGGATTGAGCGATATAGCATTATACAACAATAAATAACCCATATTCACAAGTGAGAGTGATTTTGTACAATTACTTCAAATAACTTTGAGTTTGATGCCGTTATTTTGTATTTCCAATATAGGTCAAAAGTATTTATATAAATTGAGTTTACACAAAAGATATACAGTTGAGTCGTTTTCAGGTCTCACTCAAATTATTCTAAAATATTAACAGGTTTGATTAATAATCATTATTAATTAATTAATTTATTTATTTTTATTTATTTATTTATTTTTTTTTTTTTGTGAATATTTCTAAAAATTTCATTATCATCATAGCTATTCTGCCATTATTGGCAGGTTACTTGCTGGAACTGAAAAGCTTCAATGTACAGTGGCATTCAGCTAGTCTCTTCGTCTTGACGGTAGCAATTTTCTGTTTTAATATCTTCCTCCAAATACTGTCTCCTTCACCTCTCCTCTCCCTCTCTTTCTTTCCATCATACCCTCTAGCACGTCCCTCATAATACAGTTCCTCCTCAGCCAATGTCCCAACCAGTTCCTCTTCCTCCTCTTAATTACATCTAAAAATTCTTCTTTTCTCCCCTACTTCTACTATTTCTAATACCTTCTCATTCGTAAAGCCTCCATTTTCTCTCGCTTTTGCGTAATGTCCATGTGTCTGTCCCATAGAGTACATATTGGAATCAATAAAACAATTACAAGTTTTTTCAATACAAAGATTAGCTAATCGTGGTTGAAAAGAAAAAATCTGACGCCTTTAGAGTGTAAAAATAATTTTGTGATTCATGGTATTTCAGTAATCTGTTCCGTCTTGATTCTCTTTTATGCGTCTCAGGGGTAGCCTCCCCAGTTTGGGAACCAGTGGAGTGTTGGATCTGTTAAAAAAATATGAAAAGATTCGAAATGTTGTGATTTGTCTTATAAGTAATGAAGCGTGGGCATCCATTGAAGAAAATTAAAGGTCGTCGCCTATGTTGTATACTGTCATCATACTTACAAGAAGGTAAACTATATTATATTTAGGAACATACGTTGTATTCCCGTTACTATTGGCGCATTATAGAATTTATTCTCTTATATCCAGAGTATAATTTGCCTTTGAAAAGCATAAAATTTGTTAAAAGCAAGACTTGCAAGACTCTTGCAAGCAAGACCAAGACTGGATGTGCAAGACCAAGACCACTCCGGTCTTGGTCTTGGTCTTGCATTTGCTCATCACTATTCGTGTTCTTTTATTTTATTTATTGATTGTTATTTTCTTTATTTCGTAGCCACTATAACTATGCACTCGTATTTTAAAGGGTGGGCGTAAAATATTTAAATGTGCCAATATAATTAACATTATTTTGAAAGTAGGCAATTTTTTTCCTTGTACACAAATCGTATATTTATTCTATATTCATTGTGCCGACAGCTCATTAATCTTTGCCTTAAAGGTTTTACATTGCATATAGTTGCTTTTGTTCATTGTGCATTACGTGGTAATAGCGCACACATTATTTATAGAATTTCAATCTTATTAGATTACATGGAGATGTAGCCCCTGTAGAAAAAGGTTTCTTATATGTTATTTCGTCAATGACTAGATTTCACATGTAAATTTTCTAAATAAGAACCCATTTTCTTAATCTGACTTTTCCTGCCAACTTTACTTTGTCCTCAAAATATTCTAAAATTATTATTAACTATGTTCTCTTATTAACAGTATACTTCATAGTATTCCTATCGCTTAATGCATTTGTTTAGAAAAAAACATGGCGATCGCCATGGTAACGAAGAGGAATAAAACGGGAACTGTAACATTCGCTACCGACAGTAGCAACATCATGCGGCGCATCTGTAAAGCTTCTGCTTTCATCAGTCAACGGCAGTATTATCTGTGCTTAGCTGATCTTATTATAGAAAAGTCAAAATCAACCTATTAACAAGTAAGTGTGGTAATTACAAACGATCAGAAAGAAAATACTATATCTAATGAAGACAACGTTAAGTTGTCCAAACTAACACTTATTTGTTTTAATAAGTAACTGTATTAAGCACTGGTCAGAAGTTGTTAGTTATTCATAAAACTATGCTTTTACTTAGGGCGACAATATATCTTTGTTATGTTAACTCATGCTTCTGGATTTTGCGGCCTAAAAAGGCATGCTTGACCACTACAAAATAACTAAGCACGAAAAATGAGAAAAGTGAACAAGGGGAAAATAAAACAGCAGTGTTTCAACTACGGATCTCTTTTTGAAAATGACAAAAAGGGAAATTTACATCCACTCCCGGAACCGAAACCGGAAATCTGAGAATGCAAAAGTAGGTAAAATCTTAGTTTTACTTGGTTTATAAAATTTACAAAACAGTAAAACTGCAAACTTAATTTAAAAATACGATTCTCGAAATGGCGCGAATCACAAGGACATTTGAATACAAATACCACCACTTCTTGCTTATTATAATAAACATCCTGAGGGCGTCAACTTCGTAACATCAGTTAAGACAAGATTTGTGGCTTTTGTATTTAATTAGCTAATATTTGTATGGCAAATATTAGCCTTTCTTTCGCTAAGTTAATCTGTCTTAACATTTGTGAGGTTTGTGAATGAACAGGAGTAAAACAAACTCATTCAGCATGCACTTTCCCGGATATGAGAAAAATCGTAAGAGGAACTTACGCTCTCACAAAACAGATAACACACACACAAACATACACACTAACGTTCAATCACCCAGTATCCGGCTAACATTTTATTTATTCTTTCATTTAATCTGTATTATGCTCTCTAGAACAGAGATTTGTACTAGATAACATAACAACCTAGATTTGTTCTAGATAACAAAGAATCTAGATATAAAAAAAGAGACCAAAGAATATAAAATATACGAACTGCGTATTTCACAGTTATAAAACTGACTAGATCGAAAGAATCTTTAAAATTTCCACAACATAGCTGCTTCAAAGACAATCTCGCAAATCATGCCTTAACTACTCTGAGCTTTATATTATTTTAGAAACTTTTTCGAAACTGCCTTCCAGTTAGATCAAATCACAGAACTCTGTTCTCCCCTCTGCCTCAACAATTAACCTGGATAAGAGTGCAAGATCGTCATACTGAAATCAGTAGCCATCGATATTTCTGTAAATAACAATCCTTGGGGGGCCTTGGGGGTGAAAATTGCAAACATTTCTGTACAATGTTTGTAAACATTGTAAATATTTTATTACTGAATGTCATAGCCTTATTAGAAAAGTGACAACTTAAGATCATCAACCTGTCAGGAGAGCGACTTGAAGATTGGCACCCCTGCCGGTTGATATGCACAAATGACAATTGCTCCCTGGGGGCAAGGGGGATTGTATATCTTCACCTCAGATTTATATATATTATATATATATATATATATATATATATATATATATATATATATATATATATATATATATATATATAGTGTTGTAAAAAAACGGTTTTTTTCTGTGAAGTTTTTTTTCAATAAAAAACATCGTTCTTTTTCATGTTTTTTTTTTCAAATGTCTGTTTTTTTTCTGGCAGCTATTATTTATTGATTTATCTTGAAGATTATTGAAATGATCAATAGAACTTGAATCGAAGCCCTCGTAATTTACAAATCATTTGTTTCCTTGTACCTATACGAGCAAAATCGTGTGATTATTCCTTTCGGACCCAGATCATTTTTGGCGTTTTCCTACTTTGTCAATTAGTAACTTATTGCTCAAAAACCATTTACCCTATTGATATGGTTAAGACCTTGTTTTTTAGAAAAGGAATGTGGCTATTTTTTGGTGTACGTTACATTGCAGTGTTGCGAGCGGGTGGGAAATTACTGAGGGAAATGTAGGGGTGAAAATTTACAAAAAATCCCTAACCGAATTTCAAGATTTTTGTATCTAGCACCACTGATGCCATATGGGTCTAAGTCACCTAAAAAAAATTCTTTGGTGCATTGACAAGGTACAGTGAAAACCTAAAGTCGCTGGCTTCCATTCAAAGAGAGAAAGAAAAAATTCTATGTTTCCATACACATGAAATATTGACACTTTTTACGCCTCAGAAGCAAAAACCAACAGATATGCCGGGGCTACAGCTTCTCTAATTATCCTATTGAAACTTTTTATGGTGCGTTCTGTAGGCTAAAGAGAAGGCTTTCAGGTAGTGGTACATTTGTTGCAACGTAGCGAGCAAGAGGGAAATAATAGAGGGGAAAGGGAAATTTGCCAATTTTTTTTACTTAAAATCAGGAATTAATTGTTTTGGCTGAAAACACTGTCATAAAACAGACGTAAAGTATCTGAAAGTAAACCTTCGTACCCCAAGAATACTCCGTACAAGTATCATGGCGATATCTAACAAAGTAAGCATATTTTTTAAAAAAAAAATCTCATTCTACCTCAGAAATTCACAATTTTCTTAACATTTACAGAACATAGTTTATTATAAGCCTTAACTGTACTTTCCCTAATTATTCTACCGAAACTTTTTATGGTGTGCTGTGTAGGCCAAGAACGAGGCTTTCAGACAGTGGTACGTTTGTTCGAATGTAGCCAACAATAGGGAAATGATAGAGACAAAAAGGGATTTTTTTACAAAATTTCTCCCTAAAATCGGAAATTAAAATTTTCTGTAGCTGACAACAGTGCTAGCAGACACACACAAACTATCTTAAAAGAAGCTTTGGTATCCCTATAATATACCCTACAAGTATTGTGACAATATCTAATAAAGTAAGCAGGTCATTAAAAAATATTTCAGTCTACCTAAAAAAATCACAGTTATCTTTCCACTTAGAGAACAAGATCTACTGTAAACCTTAACTGTACTTCCCCTAACTTCCTATTGAAACTTTCTATAGTGCGTTGTGAAGGGTAAAGACAAGACTTTCAGACACTGGCACTTTTGTTCCTATGTAGCCAACAAGAGGGATATAATAGACAAAACACGTAACTTTCCCCTAACATCTTGAATTAAAATTTTCCGTAGCTGGCAACACTGCTATCAGACAGACGAAAACTATCTTAAAATAAACACTGGTACATTACTAATATATCCTACAAGTATCATAGCGATATTTAAGAAACAATGCTTTTAATTACCAAAAATATATTTCGATGAATAGAAAAGTAGGGGAAAATCAAGAGTTAGAACCTTAATCCGAATTTTTCGTGCTTCCCCTAATTACCCCACTGTAACGATATGTACCCAAGTTTGTTCAGTAAGAACAAATGTTCGACTGACGTAAGTTGACTTGCACTCGGACGTATAGGTACGGTTTATAACAAAAATTTCGAATTTTTTGCCCAAATTTAAGATGATTTTAATTTCCGTAGTTGGCAACACTGCGCGCAAGCCCGTCCAATTGATATCAACAATTAGGTATCCATCGGACGTATCTACCTGACAAGTCTTAAGGAGGTCTCTCTACAACGAATGAAGCTACAGGGGAAAAGTAATAAAGAAAATTCGAAAATTCTCGAATTTTTGACTGGGGTGAAATTTGAGAGGGAAATTCGACACACAGAAGAAAAAGAAACTAAAATGATAAACTATGGACCAACCATATTTGGCAAGAAATATATATATATATATATATATATATATATATATATATATATATATATATATATATATATATATATATATATACCGATATCTTAATTAGTGACCATACAGGAGCGGATTAAAAAATTGACATATCCGTATGTGCCACTTTGGCCACCTGGGTCCGAAAGGGTTACGAGTGTACATTTAATTAGATTTTTTGACTACTAACTCTTGTTGTTGTATTAATTATAGTCTTGACTAATAATAATATCGTTGTTGTAGACAATCACAATCTCTACTTTTTACATCTTAGTTTCAATACTGATGCTGAGAAATGCAGGGTGTTTCAAAATAAATATCGGGGAATTAAGTCTTCGTAGTACTTAATACATTTCACGCACAATTATAAATAATACATCAAATAAAAGAACACCTCAAACAGTTTTTGCTTCAAGTGTTCGATGTGAGCTTCATTCGTCACATGGCACACATTGAGTCAATAGGTGAGAAAGGCCCAAGGCCCATAAACTTTCCGCCGTATGGCACAAAACATTCAATTCACACAGACGGTTACACTGTAACTACAGATTCAGTCTTTGCAAAGTTAAAACACACAAAGCTTTCTGGTCTCTAGTCTCCATCTTTGCTACTTGCTCTTTCTAACGGCAGACAGAGGAAACAATGCATAGCATGCGTGTGTACAAAACTGTTTGAGTTGCTCTTTTATTTGATAATACTTACAATTGTAAGTTAATTGTAATAGATACAATAGTTACAATTGTAATAGATACTACAAAGTTTCAAAACCCTAATATTCATTTTGAAACACCCTGCTTTACTTCAAATTATGTCATCCTATATTCATGTCTTGTATGTACACTCATGTCCAAGATTATTGTTGCATGTCTAGAAATATGTTGTAGGAATATAATTTGATAACGAATCCGCCTGGTATTTCTTATAATGTTAGTATGTGTATAATCGGCAAAGACATGTATGTGGCAAATTTCATGTCAAAACAGCAGTAAATAAGAACAATAAAACGAAAATAAAACTTTCTTTCCATTTAGCAACAGTTTCTTTTACTCTTTCCCATTTTCGTATTTATAATTCTTTTCCTTTGAAATTTACCACAAATCCTGCAAAATCATTATCAAATTATATTCTTACAAGAAGACAGTTATAGATATGCGACAATCATTGTGGACATGAGTGTACATATCATCGGACCGGCCCTAGGCAATTTGTCGCCCGCGCAATGACGTAATTTGCCGCCTAAATCTTTCTCCAGAAAGAACAAATCTTAAAAGTCACGATTTTAAGTATGCTACTCCAGCATGAACAACGAAAGGGAGGGGAAACTACACTCGCACTCAGAAAGGCTTAAATACTTACTACAAATACAATATTGTTGTGTCTGTTTTTTTCTTTAAATATTAATCTATTATGTTAGTAAAAGATAAAGCAAATACATCTGAAAGATGGTAATCCTTTTTATAGAATTCAATATCGAGTTTCAATCTCAGCATATCAGTTTGCAATTATAGTGCAACTAGCTCTTTTGCCTTTATTTCTTGATTTTCCTTCTACATCTGTTATTTTTTTTAAAAAAAATGTTTCCACTTTCCATGATAATCTTATTTGCGACAAAGACAAGAGAAGCTTTCAAATCAGAACTTTGATAAGTAACCAAAGGGGACAGGCATTCGAGAATTGAGTTCCTGTATTTGACAACAATCAAGCAATTTATTCTGGGATTTATTTTACCATTTGCTTTAGCACTGATCATGTGACTTAAACTAATGCGACCTAAACATAATTTATGAATGTAGTATTCAAATAGAATGTCAGCTTAGTCAGTGGTGCCCACCCCCCTCATATCCATGACGCACCCCCCTCAATTGTCTATCCGTAGGTGTTCTTCCATGAAAAAAATCTTTTCTATTAATTTTTACACACCCTCAAGCATATTTATATAGATTTTTAACCCCCCCCCAAATATTTCAATGACGCAATTTGCGTCATAGCCCCCCTTGTGGGCACCCCTGGCTTAGTAAATTTAGCTACCATGATCATGAAGTCTGTCTCCGACAAGAAATATTTATTTTAAATAAAACACTTATGACAGATATTGCATCCCAGTGCAAATGCACGTGTTGCACATATGATAGAGCCAGCAATGCATATCATATATCTAGTAGACAAATTATTAATATGATATTCAGAAAATATTAGTAGGCAAATTAGTATTAGTTTTTATCTTTAGACAAGTTATTTGTATTTTTTAATTATTTTCGTACTTATTAAAGGCCTACTTTCACGAAAAAAAAAAAACAAACAAATGTTCATTTATACTTTTATTTCTTCGTTGATATTGGTGAAACAGTACAGAAACACGGATTATTAGTAGGTACGCTACTCATATAAATTTTAAAATATTTGTACCGTATCAGTATCTAGTGTTTAATTTATGTTGCATTTTATGGTAATTACACCTACATAAAAATACTTCAGACTTAAATGACGTAAGATACATTACAAATGACTATTTGAAAAAAAACGAAATTTAGAAAAAAAACGAGAGGCAATGTTTTTTTCTAAAAAAAAACGTACATTTCTGAAAAAAAAACGAACGGTTTTTTTTCTATTTACAACACTATATATATATATATATATATATATATATATATATATATATATATATATATATATATATATATATATATATATATATAGGGTGTTTCAAAACACCGACAACGTTTCTTCCGGAGTTATAAGCTGCTGAATATAGTAGGGGAGCTTACGGGAAGTATCCTGCACTTTGTGTTAAAAAGGTGCCACTCGGATATGTTGTTTCCCTGATCCAACTAAGCAGGAATCGAAGTGGCCCCACTCCGACAGGTGGCCAGAATCCAATATGGCGGCTATCAAAGATGGCCGCCTCTGCGAATTCATAGTGTTGGTTTTAGAGGCCTATATCTCCTTAACTAATAGTCCAATCTTTACGATTCAAAAACTAAATGACGTAGAAGATAACAGGGTCTAATAAATGAGCAAACGGTTTTACCTAACACTGAAATTAACACCTACAGAAATTATTTAATTTGGAACTCTACATTTCTTATGATGGAGTTTACTCAATTTTATAAAAATAACAAGTAAAAGGCTGGGATTATCGAAAAAGA
The DNA here is from genome assembly GCF_964235325.1 of Thermobia domestica. Taxonomy (NCBI): domain Eukaryota; kingdom Metazoa; phylum Arthropoda; class Insecta; order Zygentoma; family Lepismatidae; genus Thermobia; species Thermobia domestica. The sequence goes on along the minus strand of NC_137462.1, from coordinate 122,113,882 downwards.
TGTCGTATAACTTTTTAAAGAGTGTTAAATTATCTTTCGTTTGGTGTATAGTTCTTTCAGATTGCTTAATAAGCAACGAAGTTATGACAATTTAAATTTTCGCGTTGAGTCGATTGATCTTCCCAAATTTCGAACGAGAGTTCATTTACAGTAATAAAACATCACGGATGGATGCGGCATTGTACGAAACAAATCATTCTTTTGTGATGTATTCTTCATAAGTCCCACTTCCACCAGAAGCACAAAGTAGCCTGATCAACAGGCCCGTATACAGGGGGGTCTAGGGGGCCGGCTCCCCCTAAATTTTTGCTGGCCCCCTAAAGTTTTCACGGTAGGTTTGCAAATGAACTATAATATGGTGAAGAACTATGATATGGTTGGATCGCCCCCCTAACTTCAGCCTGCCCCCCCTATTTTTGGGCTGGATACGGGCCTGATGACCAAGCTCGGTTATAAATCCAATATGGCGGCCATTAATTATGATTCATAAAAATTATATTGTTTCGAAATATTGACCTGAGTATCTAGATTTGTACCTGAGTATCTAGATTTGTAAACGAATATGGACAAAGTAATATCACCTATTCTATTACTATTCACTTTTACACATGAACCAAGTTTAAGAATATCTTAAGAAATTACGTGTGTAGCGTCACGATAGAAAAGTTATATTGTTTCTTCTGAATTGAAAGAGGAACTGCACAGGAAGACTAAGAAGTAAGTTCTGTCTTTAAACCATAGACATTGGCTTTATATTCTTTACAATATTATAAGGAAATTACATAAAGCAATATATTGTTATAAATTAGAATGTAAATAATTTATTTCGTATTGTAAGGACAGAAACACAACGCAAACACTTGGTTCGATAATTTGAAATTCACAATATATCTTTTGGATTTTCTATGTGTACAAATAGTTTTATGATTTCGACGAACAGTTAATATTACTTTGTGTACAAGCTATTCTATAAAGAATCATACATTTAAGTTTATCTATTTATTGGTACGTCCAACGTGGTGTAAATTTACTGTGGATCAACTGAATTTTGAAAAATAATGAGTGCTACTTACATGAAAGTTTTATTGGTCTAGATCTTCGTTTTCAGTTTCCATCACGTTTCCACATGTCCCCCTACACATAGAACAAAAAAGCTGCACGGGACGCTTGCACTTCTACAACGATATCTTGTGGTACATGTCTTGCACACACATTTCAAAAAGAGTTTCCTACATGCTTCGTATACAACTGGAATGGAAGTCCATGTTAGAGAAAGTTCACTTCCATTGTCAGTCCATCCCCAGTTTACTGATGAAGGAATATGTGCTGTCTTCTTTATTGCCTGGGCCCAGATTTGTCCAGCTTGGTATGCTGCAAACTTGGTGTGAAGAAGCAAGGCATCACAAGTTGGAGGAAGCGCAGTAAGAGATCTGCCCTTTTCCAAAAAGAATTCTTACCGGGCTTCATTAACTTTAAATTTTTCATTTGTTTTTGAATATAATAGGACAACATATCGTTGCAGTGAATTAAAACAATCTTCGCTTATGTTGATTACAGGGTGTGAAATTGTTAGAAAAGCTGTGGTCACCTCTGGATACAAAATCCATGTTTTCCATGCTTATAATTTTCCATGTCCGAGAAAGTATGACACTGTATCACTTCCTGTAAATGCGTGGAGGAGGCCTCGTAACGCAGTTGATTTTTCTTCTCCTAATGCTATTGAAATATGATGAACTGGGAGAAATCAATGACGTTTCTTGGTGCCGAAAGATATCCATAATTCTTCTAAACTGTGTCGCTCAAAGTCGTAGAAAAACGATACAGCAAGTATTACATCTGTGTCTACTGTGCGGATAACTGTCTTCTTGTGTCCATTTAACTACATCAAAGCAATGTAACACGATCCTACTATGAGCTTCTTCTAAATGATTTCCTGATGATTTGTTTGAAAATTTTTGAAGATTTCTTGAAGTTTCTATGTGATATCCATTGCTTGTTGCTACCTCAAAGTAAGTTCCTTCCTTTTCACACACAGACTTTCCAACAAAAAGGAACAGTTCTTCTTTATTTTCGTCATTACGAAGGAAATCGTTCCACTTCCTAGGAATTGGTGTTACTTTCGTCCTTATTCCTACATCCCTACTTTTTCTTGTGGGAGATTTTATGCTCTTTGAAGAGTATCTATCCCATATCAGATCCACTCGCTTTGCATGGAATGTGTCTGTTTCTCTGTGAACATATTCGAAGAAATTACACTGGAAATAATCACAAAATGTTTCTACCGATGCTGGTTGCAAAATGTGAACCAAAACTGCTCCATCAAATAATAAAAGATCACAAGAATTAGGAAAGTGTTCTTCTTTGATGTTCGCTTCACTCTCAAGAAGCATAACTAAGTCGGACTTTTTTTGAGGATTGTGAGTTATGGCAGAGACAGTGGAATTGGTTGACTCTCGTGCTGAAAGAATTCATCCAAGTCAAGTCGTCTTGTTTGACTGACGCGTAGTAAGCAAGAGAATAGCTCAACGTCCATTTTAAGTAATTTTATTTCATTCCTGTTTGTTTTATTCTTTTGAAGGAAAGAATGAAGCACTAGAGAAGATTTTTTCATGGGCGAAAAGAATGGCTTGGTACATTCTACTAATCTTTCTTGCACAAATTCCTTGTACATATTAGACCCTTTTTTCTTCTGCTGAATATAGGGATTCAATTATATCACCGCTATAGATGATTCTGGAAGCAACATTAACAAGTCCATTATTTTCTTCAAACGGATTCCCCAATTCAACGAAAACTTCTTTCATCTTTTCAACATACGATTTAAATCTTTCTTGCATCGACGAGTAATCTTCATGGTGCTTATTATCAGGATCATATTCATTATATGACATTTTGAATTCATTAATTAGTCTACTAATTTCTGGTCCCTCTGTCATGCATTTAATAAGAGCATTGTCGTCGTGTAAGAAACCAATCGCCCCTCCATCCCCCTTTATAATTTTGTTATTCTGTTCGTGAGCTTGATCTATAGCTATTGCAAAGAAAGGTTTAATGTCTTTCTTATCACAAAGTAACCCATTTCGAAAGCATTCATAATCTCAGGATATGTTTCTTCCAACTTCTTCAAATCTAAAATGCGAACGGGAAGCCAACGAGCATAGCTAAGGTAGTCCATTGCGAAAAACAATTCTGCCATTAGTTTTGGTGTTTCAACGTAGAGCTTAAAATTTCCTTGACGTATGGCTCTGATGTAAATTAAGAGTAAAATCACGAGACGGTAATATATTATCCAAAAGTTAAGCGTTGGACACGAAGATTTCTTTTAAGTGCACCAGTCATTGAAAAATTGCCCTGATGAAGAATTCTGATATGCATCACGCGGCAAATGATGTAAAACTGTCAAAGTAATCTGATGAGCAAAGCGAGCTTTTGTAATGTGAGTTACTTTCAATATACTGTCAGCGGTTCCTGGTGTTGCTACATCTGACTTGTATAAAATTTCTACCCAACCACTTCCATCTAACCATTTGCCTATAAGATGCAGGAAGGTTTGTTCGATGTATAATCCTCCCAGCATCAGAATTTGATGATCTTCGCCATATAACTCTGGCCAATTCCTTTGAATTCGTTTCCCCAAGGCAAATAGTGGTTGATCAGTTACAAGAACCGGAACTTGTCCTTTGTTGAGTTTGTCTGTAAGTTCTGGTACAACATTTATTTCGTGCCGTATCATAGCAACAGATTTAGAGTTTTCCTTAAACAACGAAAGCAGGCAGCATATACTTGGCATTTGCAGAGTTTCAGTTTTCGAGGCATGGTGTACAGACCAAGTGCAAGTAGAGCCATTTTTTAAGCATGCTTCAAGCCAACACTCCTAGTTTTTTTCTTCTGCGAAAACTCCACTTCGTGGAAGACCTTTCTCTACAAACTGCGGGTTCTGTTGAAGTAAAACTGGTTCCTTATTAGTGATATAAGCAGGAGGTACTATAGTATAATTATCGAGGGGAGCAGAAGCAGTTCTCATTTTTATATTCACTTATCCAGTAAGACATGGTCACATCGAATGCTAGGGTTATCCTTAGAAGGATGCTGGAAAATAGAAATGCTCGTACCATGAAAAGAATCCTTTGATGTTGTACTAGAAGAATTGTAGTCAATATTATCTAATGCTGCAATGGTTAAAATACCTCGACGAAGAGTGGAAGGACACACCCATTTTGTCACTTTGATTTATCAAGCACTGAGAAAGACTTCAAGATATTTCCTGTACACGTGTAGACGAATTGCCTAATGAATGCAATTCATTTATGAGAGATTTTTTACGAGTTTTAGCATACACGCTCAGCCCAATATAGAGAGGAAGAGGTGGCATGCGCTTGCGTTTATGCCTTGCTGCTTCTGTTTCAATATCGCCTGCTTTCTGATGGAAATTATAAAATATAAGCTAACTAATAGTTGAAGTGCTTGACTTGCGTTGCTATCAGGGGTGACAAATAAACCATAAAGTAACATATTAACAGCAGCTATTAGTGAAGGAGGAACAGAATCTTCGTGGCAGTGATTCTCAAATTTTCCTGCAAAATGACTTTTGTGGTTTGCCATATCCTTTCGAAGCATCCTAACAACACGAGTTAGTGCCATAGCATCTTCATCAATGTCTTTCTCCAGCTCACTTATTCTATCAGATCCTTCTGAAAGTAAAACATATTCTCTGCCAGACAGATTAGCTGTTAGCTCGGGCATGTGACGAAAAATCCTTTCACGAAATCTTGTACTATGAACGTCTATTTCTTCTGATTCAGGCTTCTTCATAATCGTCATTAACCGTGTTTTGTACAATTTAAGAAGATCGATCATTTTGAATCGACGACTTCTTGGTAACACAAGAATTGCGTAGCGGCCTCAAACTTTGCCTTTTTGTGTGATTCCGAACTATTCTCGCCGAAACATTACACGGGATTTACACTACTGTTACTTTCAATGGAAATACTTCGAGAATAGTGCAGTTGTTATTACTCCAAATCTTTTAACCACTCAGTTCTATCTGATTCTTTTGGCGTATTTCGAAATATGATTTGGAGTTCATTCCTTCCCATACTTACTCTGTGGGGCAGAAGGATGGGGGAGAGAAAAATGTTTGTTATTACTTTGTCGTACTTGTTTATAAATCTAGATACTGCAATAAATATTTCGAAAAAGACTTATCTTTATGGATGGTAATTAATGGCCGCCATATTGGATTCAGATAACCGGGCTCGGTCAGGCTGTCTTGTGCTCTGGCGAAAATGGGACTTCTGAAGAACACATCATAAGAGAACGATCCGTTTCGTACAATGCAGCATCCATCAGTGATGTTTTATTGCGGTAAATGAACTCTCGTTCAAAATTTGGGAAAATTAATCAACGCAACGTGAATCTTTAAATTGTCATAACTTTGTTGCTTATTAACCAATCTGAGCGAACTATACACCAAACGAAAGATAATTTAACACTCTTTAAAAAGTTATACGACATCTTTTTCGATAATCCCAGCCGTTTACTTGTTATTTTTAAAAAATTGAGTAAACTCCATCATAAGAAATGTAAAGTTCCAAATTAAATAATTTCTGTAGGTGTTAATTTCAGTGTTAGGTAAAACCGTTTGCTCATTTATTAGACCCTGTTATCTTCTACGTCATTTAGTTTTTGAATCGTAAAGATTGGACTATTAGTTAAGGAGATATAGGCCTCTAAAACCAACACTATGAATTCGCAGAGGCGGCCATCTTTGATAGCCGCCATATTGGATTCTGGCCACCTGCCGGAGTGGGGCCACTTCGATTCCTGCTTAGTTGGATCAGGGGAACAACATATCCGAGTGGCACCTTTTTAACACAAAGTGCAGGGTTTGGCCATTTTTTTGCCTTAAGCTCCCCTACTAATATATGAAAAATGAACTTCAAAGGCCCATAGCTCCAAAAACTATGGACCTACCGGGTCAAGACTTCACTTAGGAACTAATATATGCGCTATCCAAATATACATGTTCCAGAATCCTAAATTACTCACACAACAATTTTTTATAGAGAGTGTTTGGCTACGGGCATATAATACGAGGTACTCACCAACTACCTCTATAAAAGTTGTTGCGGAAGTATAACAGGATTTTGAAACTTGGGTATCTGGATAGGGCGCATACTAGTTCCTAAATGAAGTCTTGACCCGACTACGGTAGGACCCATAGTTTTGGAGCTACGAACCTTTAAAGTTTATTTTTTCATGTTTTCGGCAGCCTATATACTAACTCCGAAAGGAAGCATTTGTACACCAAGTTGGTCTATACTTTTTGTTTTATCTTGATGTCAGGAATCAACTCCTAAGCACTGTCGGTGTAGTTTTGAAACACACTGTATATGCAAACCTCTCCTAGCCTTTTGGAACATTTTCAACATTATATACCAATAAGGGTACTTTTTTTTTAGTTTTTCAATTTTCTATTAAAGCTACTATGTATTCCTTAATGGTTCTAAGGTGCGTACACACTGGACTATGAAACTATTAGGTGAGTATACGCCATATTACATCCCTGATTGGCAATTGCTGTTGTCACTGTTGAGATGCCTTTACACTTTACACATACTAACACTAAATAAAGGAAATAGGGCGTATACTCTTCAACTCAAAGAGTTACTGTACATTTTTAAGGAGTCAATTTTGAAAAATAATTAAAAGCTTTATTTTGATTTAGTACAAAAGTAGTGTTTAATGGGTTACAGTAATTGGATATTTCGCGTACCTACTTAGTGCGTATTTCCGTTCAACATTCATTGCTAGAAATAAAACAAGCTATTATTATCATCTGAAATATGCGTTCTACGCATGCGGAGAAAAAGTAAACGGATATTTGAATCCCTTTCCCTCTTAGGATACATACCAGAAAGAAAGCGTAACGATAAAATCCATGTATACTCTACTCTCGATATCCAGTGGAACACGCCTTTTGATCAAAATGATATGATTTTCTTTTAATAAATTAATTTAAAAAGCTTGAAATGAGTACTAACTAGGGACAGCCAACTCTGGAATCCGGAAAGTAAAATCGGAAAAAATCCTGATTTCAGAAAAATTCCAATTTCGGAAAATTCTAAATTCCGGATTGTGAAATTTCCGATTCCGGAAAATTTGTCATCCCTAGTCTAACTATGTTCCAAATTAATTTCAAACGAGACTGCCATTCCATTCACCCCAAAAACTATGGATTCTACACTAATCTTACTTGTCAGTCATTTTAATTTTACTGTTTTCTACCCACCCACCATGTCGATTAGGGATGCACATGAGACGAGTAGAGACAATTTCTCTGACAAAATTCGAGTCGAGACAAAGCTCTTCCAATAGAGAAATATACATTTTTCGAGTCGAGACATCGATTTTACAGCACATTTTCGAGACGAGACAGCCTCAAATATTGTCTCGTGTGCATCCCTAATGTCGATGAGGATGAACTTGAACATGGAGAGGTCACTATTCATCTCAGCGACTCCTAACCGCGAACTATGGACTGCACACTAATATCGGTCGTTCTGGATTATTTTTGCGGTATTTTTGACACCCATTTCCACCTCTTGGGGTGTCATACCCTTAGTATTTTTTTTTTTTCAGATTATACGCCGTGCTTCACGTTCCAGAGTTATACTGGAAAACACACACACATATCTATATATATATATATATATATATATATATATATATATATATATATATATATATATATATATATATATATATAGAGAGAGAGAGAGAGAGAGAGAGAGAGAGAGAGAGAGAGAGAGAGAGAGAGAGGAAGAGCGGTAATTTGGATCCCCAATTTTATTTTTAAACAGAAATTTGTCAATATACACATGTATTGAATACTATTAGAAGAAAACAATTCTTTGTTTATTTGTACAATGTTTGAACACAACAATTTCACTTACGTTGTATTACGTTTTCAGTTATTCCTTGTTAAATAAAAAATGGTGAGCTTTGCCCGTTTGCAAACTGGTCGGATAAAGTGAACCCCCGGATCACAAAATCATAAGTAATAAAAAGAGACGACGTACAATAACTAAAATACATGTACTACGCGCTCTTCATTCACTTTTATGCCAGAATTAACAATTCACAGTTATCTGAGCACTACTTAGCTCTCCCGAGCTGAGCAATATCTATTCTTTACACAAATCACAAACATAACGCTCAACATTATCTAATCCAGTGCATGTTTCATGCCACCACTCAAAACACTGTGCGCACTGGATCCACTTCTCGCCACCACAATCTTCGCTAAATTTTATACCACAAAGAACGCAAGAGACATCGTTACCCTCAAGTTGATTATCATTCACATGAGTGGAAAGTGTTTGCTTTTTTCGTCGCGTTTGAACCATGTCCAAAATTTAAATAACAAGATTATTTTAAGCGTTTAGTTGATGCTGCTAAAACTTGTTGTCTGAAAGGGTTGGACGTAACAACACATGTAGACCCCGTAGCTCTGACACGTCCACCATGTGTTGCAGATGGAAGATATGGTGGTGGTGGTATCAAGACTTGGGAAGGAGGATCTCCGAATTCGGAGTTTGATGACGTGGAAAGTTGACATATGGCATCAGAATCCACAGGCATCACTGATAATAACTTTATAAATTTTACGTTATTAGTGTAATAAATAGTAACACAAAAAATAAAACACTCTACTCAAAAGATCGAGCAAAGTGGACTCTACTCCAGTTTAACCGCCATATTGGGGTCCACTTTAGCCGCCAACAGGGATGTTACATGTTTCTTGAATAAATTACATGGTACTCATTTTAAGGTCTCACCAAGCTAACGTAACATACAACAATATTTCATTAGTGATACAACATTGTTTATACAATCCTGCATGTACAGATTATAAGAAGAAAACCGTACACAAACATATCTTTGAAAAATGTTAGAATCGTCTTCACACACACAATAGTATCTCCTGACTCGACTACAATGACCTCCTTACTGAAAATTTACGTAGATGACTGGGGACGAGAGTGACACCTTCTGACAGTATTACCAGTTCGCTGTCCTCATTTATTCCGGAGAAAAACAAGAGGTCCACTTTACCTGCCCGGGTCCACTATACACGCACTTCCTCCCCCCCCCCTCTCTCTCTCTCTCAGGGTGAGTCAGAAGTCCTTGGACACCTGCATAAGTTTGAAAATCGACGGGAAAAGTAAAAAGTGATGATGGAAACAGAGGTTTGATGAGGGGCCGCAACTTTTGGAGTGTATGTCATTCATGGCGGCCATCTTGAAATCCGCCATTTTGATTCAAATCTTTTTTTTAAATGGGAAGGGGGTGCATGCCACATCAAATAACACTAGCTTGAGCACAGTTATTTAGTGGTGTATTTTTTTTCTATCTTGTACAGTTTAGAAGTTATTAATGTTCAAAGGTGGGAAATTACCTTGATACTGACCCAGTTCTCTCTTTGTTCCAGGTGATTTAAAATGGGCCTGACACGTAAACAGAAGATCGAAATCCTTCTTAGATCAGGGGAACGCAGCTACCGAACAATAGCAGCTGACTACAATAGACGGCACCCAGACAGAGAACCGGTATTGCACAGCACGGTGGCTCACGTGATCACCAAATTCCGGGAGACGGGCTCTGTTCAAGATAGGGCACGTAGTGGGCGACCAAAGACTGCCACCAATGAGGAAACTGCAACGGCGGTTGTTGCGTCGTTTGTGAAAAGTCCTAAACGAAGTACCTGTCGTGTGTTCCTAGCATGTGCAATAAGCCAATCCTTCGTTGTCCGGATATTGCACGCCAATCAGTGGCATCCTTACAAGCTGCACATGCAACATAAACGGAATGAGGATGACCCTGATCGCCGGTTGGAGTTCTGCATGTGGGCTACTGAACAACACGAACTGGATCCTGCCCATGCGTTTGCCAAGGGCATACTGTTCAGCGACGAGGCGTATTTCACTTTGAACGGGGAGGTTAATCGACATAATTGTCGATACTGGTGTGACTCAAATCCAAACTGGGTTGACCCGAGTCGAGAACATAGTCCAGCGAAGGTGATGGTGTGGTGTGGCATATGGGACACCCGCATCACTGGGCCATTTTTCATTTACAACACCTTCACTGTACCACAGTATCTGATGCTGCTGCAGGACCTTGTGTTCCCTGCCACACTGAACTCTGACGGCATTTTCCCATCTTATTTTCAACACGATGGAGCCCCTCCACACTATGGACTTGTTGTCCGTGAATGGTTGGATGAACAACTGCCAGGGAAGTGGATTGATCGCCGTGGTCCCGTGGAGTGGCCGCCCAGATCCTCTGACCTAACGCCCCTTGATTTTTATCTATGGGGACATCTTAAGCAGATAGTGTATGCTGAGACAATACGTGATTTGAGACACCTGGAGGAATGCATCCAACAAGCCTGTGACCAAATTTCAGGAGACATTCTCCTCCGTGTGCAGTCAGAGTGGCTGCGGCGACTACAGTTGTGCATTGCACGGGATGGACAACACGTAGAATATGTTTTGTAGCATTCAGTATCAAGGTAATTTCCCACCTTTGAACATTAATAACTTCTAAACTGTACAAGATAGAAAAAAGAAACAAATTACACCACTAAATTCCTGAGCTCGAGCTAGTGTTATTTGATGTGTCATACACCCCCCTTCCCATTTAAAAAAGTGACTTGAATCCAAAATGGCGGATTTCAAGATGGCGGCCATGAATGACATACACTTTAAAAGTTGCGGCCGCTCATTAAACCTCTGTTCCCATCACTTTTTACTTTTCCCGTCGTTTTTCATTTATGCAGGTGTCCAAGGACTTTTAACTCACCTTATATATATATAAAAGCAAACTTGGGCTTCAATGTCATAGGGATTGTAACATGCCAGCTTAAAGACCCCGAAAACCATGGATTCGGCACTCATTTCGGTAATTTTACACTTTTAATTTTTTACCCCTTCTTACCCCCATATCAATGAGAGCTGAACTTGTACTTCAAAGGTATCGCGTGTGACTATTCATCTCAGCGACTCCTAAAACTATGGATTCGACTATAATATCGGTGGTTTTTCAATATTTTTACACGTTCCACCTCCAAGACGCTAGGGGTCTTACGCCACTGGGAGCTGAAGATGCCGTAAACGACATCTATAATGTCACTATTCATCTCAACGATCCAGAAAACTTTTGGTTCGTCACTAATACCGACCATTTTCGATTATTTTAACCTGTCACCGAACTCACCGCCTTCCCATCTTAACTAGGGATGATAACGGCGACTGAACTTGAACTTATACGGCACTCACATTGTCACATTCATCTCAGTGACCACACTGAAAACTACGACTGACACTAATATCTTCTTTTTTTTAAATTTCCTACGTTTTCCCTTTTGATACCCCTTAGTGGCCCAGCATTTTTTTTTTTAATTTTCAGATAATAAGTCATGTGTTTGGTTACAACTGAGCCAGGGTTCCACAATTATGCTAGAATATATATAGAGAGATCGGCAGGTCTGGGAATTTATAGTAGCTCCCCCTTTACGTTCGCGTCTCATGTTTCTTCCATGTTTTTCGATCTTCGGCTTTCTCTTTCAACTCCCAATATTTTCTTCTATTTTTCAAATAATCAATCAGTTAGTTATGTGTTTCTTTTGCTACTCCTCGCTTTCCTTCCATTTTTTCCTCTATGACGTTATGAAGAAGACAATTGCTTCGCAAGATGTGTCCAATTCGCCTTCCTATGAAGGATGCTAATTAAAAGCGTTTTCTTTTCTGCTACCTGTTCTAAAACAGCCACGTTTATTACTCTCCTCGTCCACTTTATCTTCTTCATATTCTTCCAACACTACAATTCGACGCTCTTTAAACATTTCTTCTCCAACTTTCGTAATATCCAAGTTTCCGAACTATATTTCCGTAATATCGAAGTCCCATTGATCAGCTTCTTCCTTAGTACAATGGTAAGCCTTTTAGTTAGGAGTGATCTGATCTTGCTGAATGTCTCTTTGGCTAAGGTAATTCTTTTTGGTGCAGTAAGTGTCTCTTGTAAAAAGACTTCCCAGATATTTGAAATGATCAACCTCTTCAAGTTCTATTTGTTCTACTCTGATCTGTAAGGAATTGTTTTCACGAAATAACCTCATGACTTTAGAGTTTTTCGATTACTTTCCAGTGTCAACTATTATATTCTTCATATCCTGCAGTTCTTTGGTGCAAGCTATAATAACCGTGTCATCTGCATACCTCACCTTGTTAATGATCTGTCCTCCAATCTTGAGAACTCCAACTTCCACTAATGCTTTCTCCATGCAGCACTCTCTGTAAACGTTGAATAATTGGGCGATATACTATATCCTTGTCTGACTCCTCTCCCAACCCCAACACTTGCTTTCATCTTGATTAAGCGCAACTTTACTTTTTGTTCCGTATACACGGACTGCGAATGGGTCAACGATCCCTTCTAGCAATAAAAAAAATGATAACGAGTCCCATATACTTCAGAAATTCTCCAATTACTAGCATACAAAAGATTAGAGAATATTATCTGCACATATAGCATGAACCGGCAGAAGTAACGTTCTTATAGTGTTACGGGATAAACCCTTCGCTAGATAAACCTGATCTATTCTCTGAAATAACGTTGTGATTAAATGGGTAATATCACACTTCAGCCTATTTTATGGTGAGACAACAATCCAACAGATAATATAACCGTCACCAGGTTATAGACGTATTTTGTGGACGCTCTGTATATTTCGTAAAGACAGTGATTATTTTTTCGATTTATACCGTACTTATTCTGCGACGCAAATAAGTTCTTTCTTGGGTGGGAATTGCTTCTTTCCCACGCAATTGAACAATGAAGTCTTTCATCATTTTTTCATATATATACTTAAAACATTGCTTTGTGGTGAAAACATTTCAGTAAGCGACGAAGCTTATCAGTGTTTCTCCCTGACTTATTAATATGCAAAAACTATGTGCTATGGTCATTTGGAACTGAATTAAGTGTATCTTCCAATCATTTATGGAAATACTGAGATCTGCAGCACATCAGGTGCAGAAACGACTGAATAGCACCAGCCACATCGCTTTAGCACCTCGTTATCTAAATGTTCCCACAGTCAAGTTATTGCAATGTCTTGTGCGTCGTGGCCAGTGGACTAATATTAACGTCAACTCTTTTTTATGTTCTATTTGCATGTACATATAGGTGTTTTAACCTGAGTGCTTTTAAGAATGAACTGTCAACATTGATTAATGGACCAATGCAGCTCGTATCTCGAACCTCTTGGTTCGGGGAGTGTTACTCCATGTTTCGAAGCAACAGTCACGCACGTTGTGTCAAGCATCAAGTATAATATTGTGCTAAGTGGCACAAGCTATTAGCTGGTGAAGGACGTTTTCTTACGGCTAGCCCCTATCAATGAGTCCTAGGTTCGTATACCTTGTGCGTAAAGTTATAAACGCGCCCTCCAACATTAGCATTCCACTTTGGAGACTATGTAATTTTGTTGAAGACTCGTGTCGACTCTTCAGGACTGTTTGGAGCAGCAACCATATTACTACGTGGGATTATCCCGGCAACTTTCCCCTCGGTGCTAATCTCCCAAGTGCATCAATGGTGTGAGAAAAGCATTTATAGTGAAATCTCAATTATAATCTTCCGGATATATATATATATATATATATATATATATCAAAGTAGTAAAGGGCTACAGTGTAGTGAAGAAGTAGTGTGATTTTAATAATGGGAATAAGTGTTAAGTGTTGTGATCGTTTCTCTTGTTTATTTTTCTTTTTAATAGTGTTCTAATAAATAAGAACAGTGTCGTTTAACCCAGTGTGCTTTCGTTGTGTCTGTGAGTGATGTTTGTGTGTGTTGTGGTCTGGATGACCGTCTGATCGTCCGTGAGGTTTTCGAGACGAGACATCCGAACCTCTCGGCGCCTAATGCTAATCTTATCACTGAGACCGACAAGCAATTTGGGAACAATCCTGTAATCCCTTTTTGGAGATGCCCTTCAACGTCTTACCCAGGTAAGTCCAGGTCTACGGACAATACTCATTGGTAGGGCAACGGAGGACAGAACCACGAACAGCGACCAGAGGCAATTACAATATCTAAGTTTCCTTGGGGTTCCTATCTCCTCTCATTTTCCCATTTGTCCATTTGTACTTATTATTCGTCTCCTTTAACAACCTTTAGGGCATCACGAGACGTTCCATCAGATTTTAGACACTCATTTTTAAAAGCTGGTTAAAATTATCAGTCTTCGATATATTATTATTATTATTATTATTATTATTATTATTGGACATCGCAACCTACTACGCTGTGTGTGTTCAAGCGAACCAATCATTCTTTCAAAAACAGACTATGTAAGCGAAGAAACTCTTCAAATAGTGACAAAAAATATAATTCGTATTCGAAAATTCAACAGATTTTAACGTTTCGTGGCCTTTTCATGATGGACTTACGTTTTTTGTACTGCAGAGATCTATGTAGACCAAACTTCGCGGTTTTAAAGGTTTCATTTAGACCCAATTCTTCCTTCCAGGGGGACTTCCGTATCCTCCTACAGTCAAAAATAGTTTGTTGGTGACCAAAATCGAAATATTGACTCATATCTCGAAAACAATTCTTAGTAAATATTCTAATTTCAAAAAGAAAGATATAGTAGGACCTTCCTAATCCGGCATTTTACGGTTCGGCATATTTTGTAGTCCGGTTCGTGTTTTTCCCAGGTGGATTCCAACAAAAGCTACAATTCTGCAGAACTCATAAATTTGTGAATAATCTGTAAGTTTTTTGAAGAAGAGATCAAAATCGCGGAAGCAACGTGACTTTTATAACCAACAAGGCTCATGTTCAGTTTTTGTTGCAACAGAGCAGCTTATTACAACTTCTTTAAATATCATGGTACGGTATTCCCATATTTATTTTTTGCTGTGCTTTTCACTAATACAGGAATATTCAAATAAATATTCAACGTTCGAACTTAATTTTGTACTTATTGCATTATAAATAAGAACAATATTTTAAACCCCGCACTTTTTTAGAATAACAAAATACTCTGTAGGATATTTATATAGTTTGCACAGGATCAGAATGTGCGTAAACACATGAGAAACATGTTTCAATTACTGGCGTTTTCATTTAGAGTGATTTATCTTTGATATCCCCGTTCAAGATATATCGACATTAGATAATCCGGCATGGAAATGGCCCCGAAAATGCCGGTAAAATCTCTCAATTTAACGTTCCACGATTATGCCTTTGAAGTTAAGCAAGATGGATGGAATGGGAGTAGGAGGAAACAGGAGTACATCGAGAAAACCTGAGGACACGATATTGTTCACCACAAGGTTATTTGACCGGGGATCGAACCAAGGCCCCATGCACCAGAAGTAAGTGCTCTACCACTGAGCTACCGTGTCCCCATACATGTCGGATTAACGAGCGCTACTGTAATAATACTTTCATATAGCTCTAGTTATGTCTAGACGAAAAGTCCATGAAGGATTTTGCAAAGTATTGCGAATGAGTACTATTACTTTCTCACCAACGCTTTATCAATTTTGAACACATTCTATCAGTAATCCTATAGTGTGTAACTATTTGTTGTTCGCGAAATCTCGAAAACAACTATAATGATTTTGTTCATATTTCATAGACAATTAACATTTAAGAATCTACAATATGGAATAATCAAAACTTCTCACAAAAATCAGAAAAGATAATTTACTGACGGCATGTCCTTCAGCTTTTTTCTTCCTTTTTTCTTTCGAAAACTGCTGTCACGATTTTGCTCACATTTCATAATTATTTTAATAATAACTCTTTGTATGCCATGACATATAAATCAACTTAACAAATGGAATTATTTTTAATCAACTTGTATGATTAAAGAAATAAACTTATCTAGCCTCTAAAAAATTTCGACTGTACACTTGCATAATCTTTTAATAATCAACTGCTGCTGAGTGACAAAAAATAGTGCGGTAACCGACGTCATTTATTAACTTTGAAATATTCCTGAGTACTTAGGGTCGAGTGCGCGTTCTTCCTGTAACCTACGAACAAATTTCTTCCCTTTGAGATCTGTCACTTGGATTTCTCAAGTACTTGTTTCATGTCTGTAACAAATTTATTTTCGTAATTATATTTACAACTGTATTCTTTTGGGAATTAAACAGACAATGAGTCATTCTAAAAAATCATCTCGAAACATGATAAGATACAGAAGACAAACACGCAAAGTCTAGGACACACAATTTAAAAGAAAAGAAAAAGAAAAAGAAAAAAAACTTTCATTACAATGAAACTGATGACCTTGCACGACAAGATTGATGTTATTAATATCGAAGAGAAACACGGAGCCAAAGCCATTTAAGTTACTACAATAATCTTTGTATCCTGAGTGGGAAAATTTGTAAAGATTCTACTGATATGTTTCCATAACATATGACCAATGTTACAAATATAGGTTACAATTATGCTTTACGCAAGGGTTAATGATTTTTAAACAACTACACGTCTAAGACTTCTTTCAATATTCTAACAAAAATATAGATGAAGTAAAAGAGCAATTCTGTGTAATGAACAAAATAATAGCCAGATTAAGTATCCTGTGGGTACAAATACCCACTTTCAGCATCACTTGCAAGAATGTGCGTGGGTTTTCTCGAGGTTCTCTCGTTTTCTCCCATTTCGTATCATCATAGTCTCCTTTAGCCAAGCCGGCATAAGTGTGGGACATAGGACGACGCCACTGGTCCCGGCGTTCATAAAATATATTATTCTCTTCTTTTCCTTTCTTCCGACTAAGTAGACAGTGTGAATAGAAGGAGCGATAGATTGTGATGAATACCAAGATATGCAGGAAGGAAATGATCCATGTAGTATTCTCAAGAAGGCTGCTACGAGGAAGAAAATATAGAGTTCTAGGAGAATCTGGGCCGTAAACTTCGCAGCATCCCAACAGAGGAAAGTCATTGTGAGTGGTGACTTAAATGGACATGTCAGTAGAAGTAGAGAAAGGATTTAGAAAATACACGGTAACTAGTATTGGAAGAAAATGTAGAAAGAGAGTGATAGACTTTGCGATGGTATTGGATTCGGCAATTTGTAATACACACATTTTCAAGAGGAAGGAGCACTTTTTGATATACAAGAGTAGTGGAAAAGAAAATCGATTAAATTCTGTGCAAATAGGCCCGCTTTCGTTTGTGTTCAGTTGTGCAAAAGCATGCAAGTGGCGTTTGTTCCGTTCTCCTAATTCCATGATCATTACCACATCTATATGTAAGGGGATTAGCTCCCCCTTGCATCCACGACACCCATCGTCGAACTGGACCGCGGTATTATGGCACTAAATGTATCAGCAAAGTGTCATTGAAATCCAATCCCAGTTACGAAAGTTAATGTGTTCACAAGGTTACGTTATAGGATAGATAGATATAACGCACGGCGAAGTCCATTATCACCTAGTTAATTGTTAAGTTATTGTGTCACAAAGGGTGAAATTTTGGCATTGCAGCATGTTTTTTCTGTTGTTCCAGGTGATGTAAGATATCGCTAACAATCCCCAGGGTAATTGCGACTGAGTTTAATGTATCCCACCCAGAGAGGTAGAACATCTCACACGTTGCAGCATTCAAGTTTTTGAAGTTGTATGAGACGGGCTCGGTGCACAAGGATCGATCTGGACACCCGAGGACCGCTACTGGCGACGACTAAGCGACAGAAGTGTTGGTTGCTGTTGTGAAAAGCCCAAAACGCAGTTCTCGTCGTGGGGCATCCAAAACAGAAATCAGTCAGCGATCAGTGCTACGGGTGCTGCATATAAACAAGTAGCAACCATACAAGCTGCAACTCCCGTAGTGGTTAACAGATGAAGATCCAGACAGACAAGTGCAGTTTGCTGAAGGGACCACAGAAAGAAGTGAGGAAGTTCTTTTCAGTGATAAAGCATTATTTTTCGTAAGAGGTCAATAAACAAATTCACAGATACTGGAGTGACACAAACCCAGATTGGCGCCAAGACAGCAAAGAAGTGGGTGGGGAAAAGTGGTGGAATGTGGTGTGGAATCTGGGGGACGCGCATGATTGGATCATACTTCATCCACGGCACCCTGACTGGTGAGAAATATCGAGATCTGCTCGAGAATGATGTGTTCCCTGCTCTCTTAAATGAGGACGGTGATTTCCCAACCTTTTTCCAGCGTGACGGGGCTTCACCCCACTATGTTATATTCACGCCAATGGCTCGATAGACATTTTCCGGGACTTTGGATAGGGCGATGGGAACCGATAGAGTGGCCACCACGAACCCCAGATCTTACGCCGCTAGACTTCTTCCTCTGGGGCCATCTGAAGAACCTGGTTTATCAAGAATCCATCCGTGATATCCATCTGATGCAGCAAATTCTGCAATGTTGTGAAACCGTCGACCCTGGACATGCTGTTGCAAATAAATGTGGATTGACAGAGGAGCCTTGTAGTGTGTCTTGCTCAAGAATAGCACATAGGACACATGCTGTAATGCCAAATGTTCACCCTCTGTGATGCAATAACTTCTTAACCAATAACGGTAGGTGAAAAATGGACTGCACCACTGTTTCCCTGAGATCGAGCTTGTGTCAAATGATACCCCACATGCCCCCTCCCCATTTAAAAATCCAAAGCTGAATCCAAGATGGCCGTCATGGCAACCATGTCGTGCAATATGGTCCATTATCCACCCGAACAACATATACCATGAACCAAGTGTGAACGTCAAGCCATTCGTGTGCTACTAGGGTGTTAACTGACTTATGCCTCAGCCTGTACAACACAAATAAATACTATTCCTGCGGTGGCTCTGAAGATTTTTTTGCTTATCATCCAGTAATTTGACAAGTTAAATGATTTATCATTACTAATGTAGTATCTCAATGTCAACAATTTAATCATTTACTACTTTTACAGTTATATTTGATCATATTGGTCAATTTGTTTCAATCATTTCACGACAATTACTGTAGAATTATTACATGTCATCAAACTATTATTGAAAATTGTGTACGTGCAGATATCAAGTACAGCCTTGAGACCAACTAAAAGGATGAGTCCAAAGACTGTCTACAGAGCGGTTTACTTAACAAGATCATCTTATTCTTAGTGTGCTTGCCGGACCTTCTGGAATGTCGTCTTCTATCTTTTGCAAGGGTAATGAAAATGTGCGAAAATGCGTCTCTTAAATACGTAAGTGTAAACGACCATGTTATCATTCTCACAGTCAATTTATTTTGTCTCTTTGTTACTGTAGTAAATGATCATGTCAGATAATTGTGTTCCAATCTCCCGATATTGAGAAAAATGTAATCTTCAAATTATTCAGTAAACATGTTTTTGGATTCAAGGTTATTATGACTTCTTTTTTAATGAAATGAAATCTTTAAGTTGTACTTCCTACAATTATGCTGGCTAGGCTAAAGGAGATGGTGTTAAGGAGAAATGAATGAAATGGTGGAATGAATAAAGTGGGAGGAAACGAGAAAACCCACACACATGGTGTTTGTCCACAACGAAGCTCACTTGGCGCGAGGTGGGATCGAACCAAGGACCCTATGAACCAGAGGTAAACGTTCTACCACTGAGCTACAGCGGCCCAAATTTAAAAATTAGATGTAAATAATTAAAGTAAATTGTTTGGTATAGGGAAATTATTTATTATATGTTTAACACATTTAACATAACGTTATATTTTGTCATGTTTTAAACAAATGCTTCACTTTATTATCAGCAATCTGACAAGATAAGTGATTTATCATAATTAACAATCACTAATGTGATTTCTCAATGTCAGTAATTCAATCATTTACTACCTTTACGGTTATATTCAATCATATTTGTCAATTCATTTGAATCATTTTACGATGATTACTGTTCAATTATTAAACGACATAAGCTTCACAGAATACTACCTAGGTATATGACAATGATTCAATTTGCGTCTACAGAAAGATGACTGTTTAGTTAGAGCTAGAAGAGTAAACAATGAACTAGTAACTCGAAAAATTCAGCTATCAGATATTTGTGCGTTTATCCTAGAATATTATGCTTGTTTCGTTTTCACTACTACTGCTATTAAGGGAAACATAACCGGTGTATGAATAAATAAGTTTAATACTAAACTGCCAACACCAAACTTGATCAACACACAAGGCAAGTTAAAAAAAAAAAATCCATATTCAGTAGGAATAGTTCACATACGAGCACAAATTGATTATTGATTGTTATTGATTAATACTTAAATTGATTAGTGATAACATGAGCACAATGTTATTGATTAAGTATGAACTTATGTATGTAAAGTGCAAAACAAGGCTGCACTGCAATAATTATCTTTCCTTTGTCGGTATTGCAATGAACGAAGGTGCAAGAATGGACACGGCACAATACAGAGTAGTGATTCGATTTTTCCTGCAAGGCAAAGCTCACAAACAAATGCATGAGAAAATATCTGCGGCATATGGTGAAGAATATCCTTTGTATAATGCTGTTGCTGATACTGAGTAGTACATATACTTCAAATGTGGATGTACGAACATAAGGGGCAAAGAAAGATATGGTAGACCGTCAACAGCAGTGAGTGATGAGATGATCCGAAAAAGAAAAAGAAAATTGAAACAATCATAAATGAAGATCGCCGGATGAAATATTCCATGATATTCACCTAAGTATTGGGTCAAAGGAAACTATCATACGTGACCAAATGCATATGTATGCACGGTGGATCCTTCGTTTGCGGACAAAGACTGGAATGTTCAAGACAATTGCTGGACCTTGCTAACCATGACACAAATTCGTTTTCTTCCAACTAGTGGCAATGGATGACACGTAGATTAACCACTTTGCTAGAAAAAGAAACAAAAATGAACATTACGACTCTCCGTTTCCTAAGAAGGCAAAAGTCCAAATGTCTGCAAAGGCAATGCTACCCGTTTTCTAGAAGGAACGTGGCATTATTCCCCACAGATTTACCAAAAGGCCACACAATTACTGGGCAATATTCTGGCCAAATTGTGTGACAAAATTAAACATTGCAACGAGGAATGCAGTCCAAAAGTATGTTCAGATGATGTCATCCTACATGACAACGAGCGTGTCCATGCGTTCTATTTTGCCCTTGTCAAAGCACTTAGCCGTGGCTCTATTTTGCCCCATCCTAAATACTCCCCGGGTCTGGCGCCTTCGAACTTTTTTTTCTTCCCCAATATGAAATTATTTTTACGGGACAAACATTTTCAACACGACAATGACGATTTCCGCGACAGAAGCTTGCAACTTTTTTCGACTATCTGAACTGTTTTTTTTTTTTTTTTTTTCACAGACCTTTAACGAGAAATAGAAGAAAGATTTGTAAGATCACAGTAGTAAATTCGAAGTCGTTGATCCTTTGTGTGCTATGTTGTTTTATCACTTTAGACTGAAAGCCTACGTAAGACATAAGATCAGTGGAATGCCAACAAAAAAGAAAAAATCCATGTTAAATTTACTATTTCTCTTGACGTAAATGGTAAACCACTTTTAAAAAATCGAATTTACCAAAGTATATTTAACAACTTGCATAAGTTGCTTGAACAAACCATACAAAAACCACAATTGAAATGACCTCAATGGAGACCAAGAGAGAAGGATGATGGCAATAAACGGAGTCTGTGATCGATCTTTCACGCCTCACGGCAACTGCAAAATGTGTTTTAGTGCACCGCATCATGCATCCCCAGGTAACGAACAGTTAGAACCACACCTGCATACTGCACTGCAGATAATCTGCATCAATGCCGTTAACTTCTCAAGAAAACATTTAAGAACAAGAATTAAAATTTTCCTATCGAAAAGCAGTAATACCTGTACATTCGTGTTAACTATGTAGCAGGACTGTTACGCTGCATGAAATAGTTGAAGAGTCAAAACCGTAAAAAGCATTAGGTATGTCACTCACGACGCGAATTTGAGTCCTGTCTCGGAGAGTCGTCATAGTAATTTGTTAGTGATATCTAATTTAACCTGTAAGGTTCATCATCGAACACAAAACTACTACATCATCATAATTATAATACAATTATTACAATTATACAACTTAGTCATATCACTATTACTTTAAATGGAAAATTATTAGAGTTCTAAACTATGCTATGCATAAATGTCGGAAGTCTTATATGAATAGATATATCCGTCCGTCCGTCTCTCTGTCTATAGGAATCAAAGCAAAAACGCTAACATATCAAAAAGTGGTTTTCTGCAATCGATTAAATGCGCCAATAATGGGTTCCATTCTCTCCACCATCCTCTTATTCAAACCGGATGTAGATGAAATTAACGATTTCCAGTATTAAAGGTTTTCGCTGTAGAACAAGAACGGTAATAGATCACGACAAGCAGAGTTCAGCAATCGATTTAATGTCTCAAGAGGAGATAACATCACCATCTGCAATTCTACCAAAACCGGAAGTACACGGTGTCCAATATACAACGCAACCCGGAGTATAGGATAGTACAAATTTTAAACCTGAAACGATACACAATTAATGGTTATACCAAAATGAAGCCTTGTTCCATAACATCCAAAATTGTCCGGATTATGAAAAGTTTTTTCCACTTGTTTCTACATCGTGATGAAAATTTTCCGATCTATGAAAATTCCTTTCACTTGTTTCTACAGAGCAATAAAACTTTCCGATTCACAAAAAGTTGTTTTACTTTTTGCTTCAAAATGATGAAAATTTTCCGAATCATAAAAAGTTCTTTGTCCGTATAAGACAGCAAATAATTCGATTCCTGATAAAATATTTAACTTGTTCCAACATAGTACTGAAAATTGTCTGAGCCATGAAAATTTTCAGATTCTTTAAACGATCTTTCACTTTTTAACATTTCTATACATGAATTCAATCAATTTTATGATTGCTGAGGAATTGTTACTTGATTACTGATATTTTTTGAACGGAAAATTTTTCGAAAAAATATAGCGGAAAATTTTCCGAAATGGAAAATTTTCCACCTCACATCACTAATTCTACTTTAACTCAAAATCTTACAGTGCTAACATAGCACATACTCTCATAGTCGACGTAAATCATGTGTTACTGCCGTTATAAATAAACGTACCAATATGGTGTTGTTCTCATCAAGGATCATCTTAAAAGTAGTAGAACCTTAATATATCAAGCTAATGTACGTTAATATTTAAAAAATATTGAGATTTTGGATGTCAAAATTCAGAATTTATTTATTGTGATTTGAAAATAACGTTATGAAACCACATATGCACAATTTTGTTCGATTATATTCTGCCGATTTTCCGGTAACACTATAATCCCATCGCTATAGAATTACTGTGTTTTCTGGTCAAGAAATTGAAACACATGGTTTTCAGAGACATCTTTTGAAACTAACTTATCATTCAGGGAATTCTGCAGAGACCGAAACAAATAATCTGACGGTGCTCGGTTCGGCCTATACGGTAGGTGCATTAAATACTCTGTCTCGTTTCCTTAATTTCTGACGAGTCGTTAAATATGTATGCGGCCTGGCATAGTTAGCGTGGCATACGACACCATTTCTGTTGAACAGTCCCGGTCATTTCTTTTGAACTGCTAGGTGTACTCGCGCTAATTGTCGACAGTACATGTCCGAGTCCATAGTTCTGCGCAGCTACAGCAGTTCGTGATGCAAATGATGCCCTTCCAATCCCACCAAATACACAATATAACCTTCCGCGCGTCAGTGTGGGCTTTGTCCAGATTGTGGAACTTCTCGCTTTGACCATGATCTTTTTCGCACATTCCTGTCGTAGGATATCCACTTTTCGTCACTCATGATTAACCTCTTCAGAAATCGCTCGAGTTCGTTAGTTTTCAGTAAAGACTGGCAGATAGAAATTGAAATGAGTAAATGATTTTGAGTCAGATCATGTGGCACCCTAACTCGACTTTTACCAGAATATCATCCGTTTTTGTAGTAATTGGTCGTCCACTGCGAGAAGCCCGTTTGACATAAAAATTTCCACCAAAACGAAAGTGACTGAATCATTTTTTGGCTGTTGCTTTTGTTAATATATCTTACCTATAAAAAGCCCAAATTTCTCCATAGAGCTATGCAGCATTTGCGCCTGTATCGAAATAAAATTGTAAAATATACACCACTTTTTAGCAAAGTTCACTCATCTTCAAGGCGCAATATCTTCCGTCTGACTATAATGAATTCCAACATTTTTTGCACATCTACCAGCTTCAACTGGCAGCTGTTAAATGACGTTAGGCCTGACCTACTACGGCTAATATAGCCTCAGATTTGGAACACTAATGCTATCTCATGTGCAAATGGCAATACTTTTTAAGCTACCTGATAATTTTGCCACTTTTACCTGACTGTAAAATATCACACTGACATGTAATAAAATATGTTCTTAATTTGCAGGTGATTATACAAACACAAATAGCAGAGGAAAACACACAGCTATAATCCCAATCCGCAAGACTTTTGGTGGCAATGTGGGAAGATGGATTAAGAAGTTTTATGAAGAGAGAACTTGGATGGCTGACAAACGTCGCAGGGGGAGGCCCCGCAAGTGCTGTGAATGATGTGAACAGAGAAACAATGAATGAACTCATTACAACTCATCGTCGTGTAACTATCCAGGAATTGTGTGTTGCAATTGTGGTCATGGTACGATGAAAACTTTGTTCGTAATCTCAGCAGTAGAAAAAAAGGTCCGAAATATTTAACATAAAAACAAGGTAAGCAAAGGCTGACGGGAACGTAATGATAGGGGATGAATCCTAGAATTTCCTCTACGAAAAACTCTTTGAATCATACGGCATCGAAATTACCTAACGAAGGTGAAAACCATTCGATCCTCACGGAAACTTACGTGATGATCAGATTTTCTAGGGCTCATTTTCAAAACTTCCTTGAGCATGGTGAAAATAGTAGGCCTACACAGTGTCCGATGGTGTGAAGTTTAAAGTAGTTGTGGAAAGTCAGATAAAGGAAGAAATACCACATTCAACTGAATAGTATTGTAATGCACCATCATAATGTCTGGCCAACACACCAATAGAAACGTCACAACAGGTTATTGCTAAAATGGGGTGAGATGTGATGATCGAACCTTCACAACAGTTCTGATTTGGCTTCTTTAGATTTCCACTTACTCTTCCCTCCGAAAACCAACTTTTGTGGATAACGTTGAGGATGTAAATGACATCTAAATTTGCTACGAATGTATGGGTAACCAAACAGTAACCAATATTTTTCTAGAGAGGGTTTTCACAGTAAATTAGACAAAGGACAATTTTTGAATAGGTTTACATTGTAGAGAACATTTGTATCTATTTTAACACCAACTTTCAATTTTTCTTCAGAAAATAGAGCTATAGGCATATTACATCCATAGCTAACACCAAACTCATAATCACACTTGTTTTTTGTTTGTTTGTTTTTTATTTTTATTATTTTATCAGTTTAGTATATCATACTGATTAACCACGCCTATGAATATTCAGTAGTAAGTACTGCATCCTGGTCCTCGACTAACACAATGAATTTTAATATAACAGCTTTCCTGCCTTTTTAGCTGCCTATATACTACAATAACATGATCTATTTGCTGTAATGACAATGTATTCCAATTTCCCACGAACACAAAATTTCCTTGTAATAACTATAACGCCGTAATTTTCTGCGGAAAACAAAGTAAAAATTACTACGAAATAAAATTTCTAGCTTTACATCCCACGCATATATCCTGCCTAAAGGAGACGGATTAATGAACTACATGGAAGATCTAATATCACAACGGTAATATCTTACTTTCATTGAAAGATATGAACTGGAGACGAAATTATTGCAGATCTTACTGTTTCCGCGCAGACTGATGAAATCATTGATTCTTCTTACACTGAATTAAACTTCTAATAAAATTATGCACTTTTAATGTAATATTTTAAGGGAAGCTGCCTATCTTTTTCTACACTTTAGTATCCCGCTGAAATATTGTTTCTCTCTCTTCTACGCTTCTGGTATATTTGGACATAAATACACTACAGAAAAGCAGAAACACATTTCTATGCAACAGGTACTTGCCAGGAGTCACAAGCACCAGGTATTTCATTGAAACTTGTTTCTTGGAGGCATTTTCTCATTTTTGCTGTGTCACTATCTGTAAGTTCATTGTACGAACATTCATGGTCATTTTTTTTTTTTTTACTTTATTTCTTTTCATATGTTATTAGATGGAAAAAATGGGCTTACAGTACAAGCTACCTATACAACTTAGCTACTCGACTTTCTCTCTTAATATATATATATATATATATATATATATATATATATATATATATATTAATAGATTTGATTACTAGTTGAATGTCATCGAAAGGCCTCTGTACAGTATTTAGATCCCGCAAGACTTAACATTGGAGAGCAGAAGCTAAAAAACACGTTCGCATCCTCCCATTTCGGTGGCCCAAACGAAGACATAAAAACAGAAGAGTAGCTAAAAGGATAACACAGAGATCAACCAGACACACCCACACAAAGAAACATCCGGGACGGCAAAAATTCCAAGGCCTACAACCTTCTCACTTATTGTCGGTTTGTTAAAGTCCACGCCAAGAATGACAAGATTGAAGGCCACCCACGAAGAATACAAATCGTACAGTAAACTTTACTTCGACATTATACGTAAAATGAGTCAGCAAGGTCGAACAAAAAGAATTTGAATAAAGCATTTTCATCTAAAGGTGTAACGTAACAAAAATTGCACAAGCCAAGTTGTTATACGAAAATACATTACAAAGATTCAAAGAACCAAACCAATACTGCCTCCTACAACTTCTACTCAAAGGCCAAGCATAGCTTAGTGTTACAGTTCGGGAGTTGCTTTGACAATAAAGCACGTTACTGACCTAAGATATGAAACTAAAAAAGTCAGTGCCTATATTCGATACCTTCTACTTAACTTAAACTAACAGATAAAATGATGTGGGTGCAAAGGTGCACGTGCATCCCCCCTCGTTGTAAATATACACTATCTAAAATGAGAAGCTAGAAGTGAAAATAGCAACACATCCGAAACTTTCTGCCATCATGTTTCCGTTTGGGGCTTAAAAGAAAGCAGAGCTTTGCAGAAGCAATAGTTTAAGTTGATTTTAAGAAGGTTGAAGGAAAAGAATTCGCCAAGCAAAATATTACATTTGTCAAGTAGGGAAGAAACAGAAGGCAGGAGGAGAGAAGGGCATTTTTGTCCTGCATTCCACTTGCGACCTTTTTTAAAATACTTTCTTTTCTATGCATCAGTGTTGTCAGGGGTAAAGAACATTGTCACATGTTACTTGAAGAGTTTCAGTATGGTTGGTTATTTTGGTAATTATTGGTGCACCCCCTCAGACAATTCTAGATCCGGCCCTGTGTGGGTGTGTCCATAATCAGATTTTCGCATAGAAAGTAGTCATCTAGAGCCACTCAATTTTGTATACAGATACATCTTCACCAGATCTAATCGTGTAAAAGTAGTATTTCATTTTATACCAGGGTTGGCTGGTTTAAACCAGCTGGTTTTTTTTTTTTTTTTTTTAAAAGTTTAAACCAAAAAACGAAAAATAATTGGAAAAGTGTGTGTAAGTGTTCGTAAAATCTTGATGAACGCACATTTGTGGGTTGTCGCGTGTCACTCCCGCATATTATTCGTATTATATTTAGACCTAAATTCCCCATTCATTACTCAAAGAGATTATACTACAAAAGCAACTTTTTTTATAAGTTTATGAATGTGTCTTCTGTGATTTTTTATAGTTTGTTGTTATTGTTATGCAATTGCAATCAAAGAAAAATTCTAAATATTGTTTCGTTTTAATAATGTTTACTATTGATAAAATACATCGAATGACCGTACTTTGGGGGGAAGGGGTCATACAAACCCCACGAGAGGCATTTACTAAAATCAGAAGTATCTTTGGTATCTATTTATGTATAAATGAGTCAGAGCCAAAGTAGATTCAAATAATTCTTCTCTTTATTCACTTTTCTTACTGATATGCAAATTAAGTCGTCGTATTTCTTTAACTTGGACTAATAAAGGTCGTAGTGAACTAATTTCGACTTAATTAGTTCTTCTGTACTCTTCAGTATTTTGAAATTGTCCATTTGTAATTCTGTACAATGGTTTCACTTGTGCAACTGTTTATCTTTTTGTCCTACTCAAATGATTCTTGACAATTATACAATTATATTAAATTTATATAAAGATCAGTACAAAGTATCAGGAGTCCTTCGTGAGTGAGTCGGCAGACGTATCGCATTTGTGACCAATTAGCCCCGGTTTCGAGTTCAAATGGAGGACAATTTGTTTCGGATGTAAGTCGAGAAACGGTTTGGACTCCGCTTTAAGCTTATGTGACCCCTTCCAGCATAACCCGGTTGTTGCATAATAACACTAAGGTGAAGCAAACTTATTTCTGTCCATATGTGATATAAATACATAGAGCAAATTATTTAAACCAAAAAAGCCTGGTTTAAACAAAAAAAAAAAAAAATGCCAACCCTGTTTTATACTCAAGGGTATGGAAGTGAAAATGAAATGTTCGAGCTTCACGTTCCAAAGTTATGCCCTTCAGATTAAAGGAGATGGGAGGGGTGCGTGGGATTGGGATGTCAAAATTTAAAGTGCATAAACGTATAGTGAACCATATTACCCGTAAAGTAGACAACCAAAAAGTTTTTCCTGTCATCCAGATTGCATAACTTCAGATCTTTGAATTCTTTTGCATTAATTTTATTCAACTCCACCGAGAATAAGTTGAGGCATTATCGAAGACATTGCTCTTTATATATTTCATGCATTTCTTTACCTTCAAAGATGATCCATAAACACTATTCTTCCCATGAGAAGAACGGATATTCAGCTAATATTTAATGCTTGCATTAATTCCAAATGCTGGTCAATTTTAAGTTCATTTCTGCGTTTTCGGTTAGTCACACAACTAGGTAAACGAATTATATGAAAACATTATTCCCTGACATGGACACCCATATAAGAGAGCAGCATGGAGCTGAAGTGCTCCCCTACTAGTTCTTGTCACTTTGGTCCATTTTGTACTTGTATGTGTTTAAAACACACACTATTTCTCAGTGCAGTTAGTGAAACAGCTATTACGTAAAATATGGCTCCTTTAGTCTTTGATACAGGCATATAACGAACAAGCATACAATTTAATTATTTCCAATAATATTTAACGGAGGAAATGAATTTTAAAAATCATTAACGTGAACACTATCCGTTAAGAAAATGTCTCAGACTCCTGGTGGCAATCCTGATTATCATATATCTACCACTGTTCGTGCACATAAAGCACATTTTACCTCGCAAAAAGTATTATTATTATTATTCAAAAGAAAAGCAGTAAGACACCCAAGAACTCCTACGAATTTGTCGAATTTTTAAAAACAAGAGCCATAATATATTGGGATTTTTACCTAGTAAATGGTACTATTTCACATAGATTTTGCGTACAACACTCGAGAAAAACATTCTATAAAATTTCCGACACTTACGCACACCATAATATGAAGTGTAATTCCGACACTTGTTCATTAATACAGTTTGGAAGTCTAAAATGAGCGATTTTGAAACTTTATTACAAAAATGACGGATTCGAAGCTTTATCAGAATGTCTGGTATTAACTCATCTCAAATTCATTTCCAAGTTTCTTTTGAGACTATCTATAATTTGTAAGTTTTATTTCCTTTGACGTCAAAAGGTTGTCGTATTATGTTACTTGGCGATGATCCAGAAGCATAAAGAAAAGATGAACATGTGATCTGCATAACGTAACATTATCCTATAAATCCTTTCACATCATTCAACTTTGTATCTGTTACACTCCAAACGAAATGTCTGATGTAATCATACAAGTTACAAATAATACTTAAAAGTAACCAAATATCTAGTTCGTTTGAAGCTCTAAACCATACAACATGAAAACATTTATTAGTATTATGAGCGAAGTCAGTCTATCACAGAGTTTCTCAAACATTTATCAAAAAGAGGCCATTTTATTAGCCAAAATACTCTACGGATAACCTATCTCTTGGCACCTTCGGTAGAGAATTATATATGTAAGTTTTTAATGTTTTGAGCACATATCAAAATGTTTATATTTTAAGAATAATATTAATTAAAATTTCCTTAATTTCACATTGGTACTAGCAGAATACCCGTTTTTCGCACGAGAATAGTTTGATTTTGGACAGAAAGGGCTAAATTTGGATTTAACGGCATCAGATGTGTTACTGTTCGTCTCATCGACTCCGAAAACTATGGATTCGACCCTAATATCGGTTATTTTCGATCAATTTTAAGTATTTCCCTCCTCCCCCTTTCCTACGTTGCACTGTCAAAGTGAAATGATAAAAATCACCCTACTTAAGAACCTCGTCTACATGACAAATTTGATCAAGACCGGTCAAGAGTTATTCAGTTTTAGGCTTCTTTATTTTTATATTTCTCCCCCTTTCCCTAAATTACACTGTCCAAGTGAAATTATAAAAAACATCCCAGGCCCGAACTTCATCTATGCTGAAAATTTGATCGAGATCGGTCGAGTAGTTCACGAGGTACGAAGTAATAAACATATCGACTTTAATTCTTTATATATACCCTATATAAATTAACAGAAACACTAGTCATTAAAAAATGTTGGGTATTAAAAGTATCTTATTACAATACAGTAGACTTCCGACTAACCGTCCTAATGTAGCGGAAGATATGCCGGAGATCTATAATTTTCACTTTTTGCCCATTCATATCATTCGATTACGTGCGGTTTGCTACAACTCGATTTTATTGTTGTTTACCACAGTATTGTTATTATTATCTTGTAATCCTGATGACTGACACAAAATCGATTCATAAGCTAAGGGTTGTCAGATGACTAGAAATGTATTATAACAATCTAATCCATTATAAATGGAATACATACAGACGGCGTCAAACATGTTATCAGATCACTGTACTATCTGCTGAGTTGGTTCAAATAAGTTCAAGCACTCTTAAGATAATTCTTGGGACACTGAATCGATTAAAAAAAAAAAATCTCGATGTATCTTACCTTTCTTTTTGATACCGGTCGATCGACAGACGGACAGACATAGCCGTTCTGTTAAGATTTCCGACACTTATCTACGAATAGTTTTAAAGTCTAGTAAGTAAGATACCTCTGTAAGTGGGATTAAGTGCTCTCTTACGATCTCTCATATCCAGGTTTGACACTATATTCCAGCACAATGGATCCAAAACTGTACCATGTGGTAAGTGCCCTACATGTAAAATAGTTATCATTCGCAAGAAGGTAGCCAGCACAAAGCCTTTTCTCCCTCACTTTTATATATATTTTATTTTGGCAGCGCATACGAATGTCTGTCATGAAATCTTGCTACCCAATTTTTGTGATCATTGAGGACAATAGCTATTTCAGTATATTTAATATATGAAAGTTTTTAAAGTTTTAGACCAGCGTTTCCCAACCTTTTTAAACTTGCGGCACACTATAAGTGTAACTTGAATTCCCGCGGCACACTCATGTAGATATTATTATTATTATTATTTGTAAATATGAAATATAGTGGTAACTTTTTCTTTGATTACTGATCTCCTTCTCACAGGGAAGAAAGCTCGATCACTGATTTCCCCCCGTGGTATATCATTATGCTTATTTTTTTCATTCTAATTTAAAAATAGAAAACAACTGCAATGAGATATGGGACCAAGGCTTTTAAAAATACACTTTTTCTTGAAAACTGTATCCAACCTCTCACTAAGAAGGAAGATCACTAAATAACGAATGAACAAACAAATCTCTTTTACTTTTAAAACACAAATGTAGGTAATTTGCATGCATGTTTACTTTGTCGAAAGGACAGAATGCATTTTAAAA
Source organism: Thermobia domestica (assembly GCF_964235325.1). Lineage (NCBI taxonomy): Eukaryota > Metazoa > Arthropoda > Insecta > Zygentoma > Lepismatidae > Thermobia > Thermobia domestica. The sequence continues at coordinate 122,081,854 of NC_137462.1, read as the reverse complement.
TTTTAAGTTACGAAACAGTCTGCAACAATAAAGAAGCAATAATGGTCATAACAATGATAACAAATACTATTTTCAACATTAAAAATGTACAGAAAAGTAACAGTGTGAAAGTCAAAATTGTAGATACATAGTAGAGGTTCATGTTAATGTTAAATATAAATATACATTTTTCTCTATGTCTTGCAATTTGACTGCTACAGAATTAATAATTTGTTTCGATTTCCTCGCGGCACACCAGCGGCCCATTCACGGCACACCAGTGTGCCGCGGCACACCGGTTGGGAAACGCTGTTTTAGACTAACATTTTACGTTGAACGTAAAATGTATCAATGTATCATGTAGTTTTCCATATTATTATTGAGTATAATAATATTAAGTATACTCATTTCCTAAAATAAAGTCGTCGTCTGTTGAAATAGTCTCATGACAGTTTCATGAGCTAAAACTGGTCAACAATAATAAAAATATGGTTAGTAAAATACATTTGCGAGATTCTGCTACAAATATCTTCCCCTCGTGGTTATATCCCTGTTATTCGATAAATTTGAAATAAATGGAATACTTAATTTCCCGTGTTTTTATTTTTTTTTTTTTTTTCAATTATCCTTAAATCGTCCTTCGCATCAAGTTTCCTTCAAATCATATTCTATTTTTCACCATTACTATTAAAGAAGCATACAGAATTCACCATGATTCATATTAGAAGACTTCATTTTTATTACAGCAGCTGTCACTTTATATCAATCCCCTTCACTCTAACACGTGTTCTACCTTTCCAAATCATCTGAGTCATCTTTAGATTATCATACTTATTAATAGACCTTTATCACAACTAATTAATAGTGTCTTCTTTGAGCAAAAGATAAGGGTTTTTAAATGAAACTGATTTTCAGAAAATACTTTTTACTCTTATATTATTGGGAAGTCATGCTGGAAGCTGCCAATAGTGGACCCGCGTAGCGCAGTCGCTAACGCTTTCGTTTTTGGTGCGAACGGTGCCGGGTTCGATTCCCTATGAGGACATCTGGTCGACAAAGTTGAAAAGCTTTTTCAGGCTAGTCATCCTGAGTGAGATTCTGCTGGGTAAATGTCGGGATGGGATCAAACATAATGGTCCTAGGCCGGTTCCTTTCTTCTCCATTCCTTTCCAATTCCTTAGTAATGTGAGCGCCGAGGGACATCATCGCACAAACGTTAACGGGCTAACTTAGGCATAGATACCAAAAGTCAGAGATTTAATTCCTATTCCTGGAAGTTGTCATAAGCTAGGAAATATCAGGATCTCCGATAGTAATGTCTGAGCTACCAGTAGAGAACAGCTGAATGAAAAAAAAAAAAAGAAAGAAAAGAAAGAAAGAAAACAGAAAATCAATCTAGTCGTGTGGATAAATATACTTAAATATTTTCCACTCCTTGATGAACAATGGAATATAGTCGTTAAGAAAAGGTGTTCTTTAAATCTTAAGTGTAGTTTTCCAAATTTCATGCTTATTCATTTGTTTACTTAATGTCACTGCAAGAATTAAGTGATTTAGTATTAGAAATATTGTGTCACTGTTAGGGAAAATCAAACAGCAATCTGCTAGTTACCATGAATGTTTTTCATAAATAAATACATAATAATCTATTGCAATAGTTTATAAACTATGAACACAACATCAAACTGACAACGGATAACATACCTTTCAAAGCCATAAAAAAATTAAAAGTTTTCTCGATTTACTAGAAAAGTACGGATGAGAAAGAATATCTATCCTCAAGATCTATCACTTTATTCAGCTCGATGTGGTCTATCGATTGATGTGTCTTACCTTTGATTGTCTTGCCTTTGGACAATATTATAGTTAAATAAAAAATTAAAGCCTCGAAGATAATCATACTACATACTGTAGTCTTGCTAGTATCATAATGAAAAGCTTCATTAGTGTATACTTCAGTATCAGTTTCATCTTAATAGATGGCGTAAATAAAGCACACCATTAACTTCTAGGTTTACACACACAAAAAAAAAAGTTTTTTTTTTCGAGTTTCCCGAAAACTACACATGAGGATTTACTCTATCATTTTATTCAGCTCAAGAGATGTACTGATTGGTATATGCCTCAATCTTTGGACATTTTTTTTCTTTTGTTACTTGCTAATTATATTGTAGAATTTACTCGAAAAAAAATCTATTTTAACCCCTGATTTTACTGACAACATGAAAGTTATTCCATCCTACATTTTTCAAAAGTGTAGTGTCAAGGAAGACTTGAAAAATACACAATTTTCACGAAGTAAATCAATGGTTTATAAATAATTCATGAGCTTTTCAATTAGCTCTTGTATTTTATACATAGGTTGTTGTTGTACAGTGGTGAAAATTAATTAATTGTGCACAAATACCTGAAAATGAACTTAAAACTAAAGTAAATTCATGAGAATTTGGTACGAGTCTTAGGGCAATCTACTTAAGTATATCTTATTGTGCTGAATAGTGTTGAGAATTCAGATACTGTAGTAAGTAATGCTATGATGTCACTGCAGATACACAATTAACAAGATTCAGGACACGGTTATGGCAGACAGAAGAATCACCATCAGTTACATCGTGAATTCTACTAGCTTATACAATGAGAATAGTCTGTAACATATTAACAAAACATTTCTCTATGAAAACAGTGTCAGGGGTATCTTCTAAAATCTGACTTTTGAGCATTGCAGTATCGGAATATGTTGAACAGTTCTTTCACCCATGTATCGGAAATACTCAAAGGCTTTTTATCCTATTCACGATAGGGTACGAGAAACGCAAACTGACTACAACGCAAACAAATTATTTTTAAAAAATCATAAAGTGTCAACAAGATGGGTATCTAGGAGCTGGCAGATTAATATCGCATCAGAAAATTGTATTCCAGTGGACTTTCCGACAGGTATCATTAGCGTTGTAAAGGGTCGGAGGGGGGGGGTTTGGGGGAAAAAGAACCTTTTTTTATCGTTTTTCCCAGGGCCGGAAAATAATGAGAAAAAGAAAAAATAGTTTTTACACTTTTTTAAGCAGTTCTTTGTTACACAGTTTTTGCAAAACTAAATCTAAGTAGCAAATTTTGTACAATACCCTGTTCTTCTTGTATGCATCTGCAAATCTACGCTCATTGAAATTACATGAAAAACATATAAATACACAGAATATGCCCTCACCATTCGAAACTTTTACGTGGTGGAGTTAGATGTAAACTAGGGATGGCCAGAAGGATCCGGATCTCGGATATCCGGATACTATAATATCCGGATCCGGATCCTATAAGATCCGGATCTCGGATCCAGATCCGAAATTTCGGATCTTGGATCCGGATATCCGGTTCCTGGATCCGGATCCGAAATTTCGGATCTTGGATCCGGATCCGAAGTTTCGGATCTTGGATCCGGATCCGGAATTTCGGATCTTGGATCCGGATCCGGAATTTCGGATCTTAGATCCGGATCCGAAGTTTTGTATCTTGAATCCGGATCCGGAATTTTGGATCTTGGATCCGAAGTTTCGAATACTGGATCCGGATCCGAAGTTTCGAATACTGGATCCGGATGTTCGGTTCCTCTATCCACACCCGAAATTTCGAAGTTCAGATTCGGACTCCTGATTTGAATATTTTAGGCCTTAGATTAAGACCCAGTACTAAAATATCCATATGTATAAAATTGACTAGGCGAATTTTATCTAACTCAGTGGGAAGACAATTCAATTTAAATGACAAAAGATTACATGAAAATCTCATTTTCACATTTTTCGGGGTTAGACCACTGTTGCGCACACCCCATCATTTAGTCTTTAGTATATCTTTAAACGTACTACAAGTATGCCACTTTCATCTCAAGTCAGTAATTGTATAGATCTGCCTTTTGTTATATATTAATCGAGTTAGGATTAAAACTCGATTGTTTGTGAGACCTATGATAATATTTTCAGAATGAGTTATAACGTTGAAAAACTGCATAGTAATGCTGCATATTTTCTTTGTGCCACATTGGAATTTAATGTAGTCTATCTTATACAGTCGGCTCTTATGATTAATTCAATGATCTGAACTCCTGCAGCATTACGCTAAAATCATGGATGTCTTTGAATTTTCGTCATTATTTCTATTTTTTATTACGAGCAAAATAAATATCATAAGCGGCATTTTACATAATACATATAGACGCAGTTCAGTCAGTTGATTGCTTAAAGTTTATAGCAAAGCTATTACATTTCTAAGACACTGGCGGCTTTAGGACAAAATCCATGGCTTTCCCATAAAATCTTAAATCTCGCTATATAAAAAGGGCAAAGTCCTGAGTGAGTGAGTGACAGATCACCGTACAGGCCAAATCGCTTAAGCTACAAACGTGAAATTTGGACAGTTTATAGGCTTTGTGACGTAGGATACTACTAAGGAAGGACTTTGGGAAATTCGACGAGGAAGGGGGGAAAATGGGGTGGAAAATATTGTTGATTCTTGACGTTAGATACTTCAAATTTGGTATTTAATTTGGATTTCTCATTGAAAATAATTTGATACTTGTTAAAGTGCTTTTTGATATTTAAATTAGAAGGGGCAGGGAAGATGTAGAAAGTAAAAGAACGGGTGGTACTTGCAATTATTGCAATTAGTATAATAATATGCCTATATCTTGGAAACTTAAAGGGTTAGAAACATGGAATTTGGTATTTGGACTTCTCACTTAAAATAATTAGATATGTATTTCAACGTTTTTTTGATATGTGGCCCAGAAGGGAAGAAAAAGGGCGAGAAGAAAATTGAGTGGAGATTAGAATTATTGTATTAATATGTTCAATCATTTAAGGTTAGAGACTTGAAATTTGGTATTTGCATTTCTCATTGAAAATAATTTGAAATGTGTTTCAGTGTTTTTTGACGTTTTAGTAAAAAGGAAAAGAGAAGAGATAGAAAGGAAAGAGGGTGGGGATTGTAATTATTATAATAACATGTCGATATCTGGGAACCTCTGAAGGTTAGGAGCATAGAATTTGGTATTTGGACTTTACATTTGAAATAATTAGGTATGTACTTAAGCGTTTTTTGATGTATATCTTAGAGGGGAAGAAAATGGGCGGAGAGAAAAGACTTTTATATCTCGGAATCCTGGAATGATAGAGAAATGAAACTTGTTATTTGAACAAAAATTCGTTACGAAATCTTTGAGTTTTACGTCCCACGCTTATGCCAGTTAGGCTAAAGGAGACGGTGATTATGAGAAATAAATGAAATGAAGAAAGTGGGAGGAAACGGGAAAACCCCGAGAAAACCCACGAGCACGATGTTTGTCCACCACAAAGTCCACACGGCGCGAGCTGGGATCGAACCAGGGACCCCAAGCACCGGAGGTGAACGCTCTACCACTGAGCCACCGCGCCCTCTTAAAAATTCGTTATGTTTGCAGGCGTATGATGTGCGAGGCCGTAGACCGAGCAAATGTGTGGGCTAGGGGGAAAGCCCCCATGTACTCGCACTGAAATTCGGTATGTCTCGGGATACCGGAATTTTATTACATACAATTTGATATTTGAACTGATTCGGTATGGTTGTAGGTTTACGAGGTACGAGGTCATAGGCCGATCAAATGAGATATCAGAGGGTCTAAGGGCAAATCCCCAGACATTTCTTTTTAAATTGATTATGATTAGAGGCTTTAGTGGTGCGAGGCCCTAGTAACGGGGGTCTAGTGGCGAAGCCCCCAACTAGCCGAGGTCTATTAAGTACATAAATGTATTTGCGTAATGACTGGTAATTGCATGTATGCCTGTGGACAAAATTGCATAAGTAGCCATGAGAAATGACAATCCTTTAAGATAAAAATTTTAAAAAGCTACCAAAATGTACTCTTGAATGAGTTGTATATTATGTTTGCACAGGGCCGAATCCAGAACGGACTCCTGGAGGGGGCGGATGGATGCTTAGGGGGCGGTTGGGGATGCTAGCAGTGAAAAATTACTTAGATGATCTGAAATTGCCACAAATTACTACTAAAGTACACTGTTAATGGTGGCGCTGGGTAGAGGCGAACGACTTTTCGCCCTCCCCCTGCATCCGCCTATGTGTTTACATGAATGATATAGCTCCTTATACAACCTATGCAGAGTTAATAGTAGTGGATTACTAATTACAAAGATACGTGTTACTGCTCGAGGCTCCATATGGTATTTTGTATACACATACAGTACATTAATACATTGATTTTGATACATTAATTGCCATTTAGAACTTCATCTCTACTACAATTCCTAATTCTAACTGGAGTGGTACGGTCACAGAGAAACGTATTTTTAAAGAAAGAAAAAAATCTCATCTAGAGCAAGAAAAGGAAGTTGCTCCTTAATTTGATTTGATCTATATTTTATGGGCTGTTCTATTAGCAATGGCCTAGCCCATCACGACTAGGAAATGGCCTCATTCAGTGATCACAATAACTCAGAAAGAATTAGAAAAGTAAGCAGCCTGAGTCTAATGAAGAAGCTTGGGCTTGAGACTAAGGTTTCATCCCAGCATTTGACTAGTGTTACAGAAAACAAAGGACAAATTTCCATCAGGACGACCGCTTTAAAAAAGATTTACTACCTTTTCGGTCAAGTATTTCCACTAGAATCGAATCTGACAATGAGATTGCTCTCACCTAAGTCGACAGTTTTACTCAATCAAATTTGGAGTAATTGTGACATATTAAGGCACGAAAACCAAATATCAACAGATGAAGAGAACGCAAGGCTGTCACACGATCAGATACCAAAAGTGTCTTAAAATCTTATTTTAAGCATAGGAATGAAAATCACTTTGTCAATAATTTCGAAAATTTTGCTGATTCGGAACACCCGAATTTTCTGACACAGTTTCGAATCCGGATCCAAGATCCGGTTTTTCAGGTCTGGATCCAAGATCCGAAATTTCGGATCCGGATCCAATATCCGAAATTTCGGATCCGGATCCAAGATCCGAAATTTCGGATCCAGATCCAAGATCCGTGTTTTCAGATCCGGATCCAAGATCCGTTTTTCGGATCCGGATCCAAGATCCGTGTTTTCAGATCCGGATCCAAGATCCGTGTTTTCGGATCCGGATCCAAGATCCGTGTTTTCGGATCCGGATCCAAGATCCGTGTTTTCGGATCCGGATCTAAGATACGTTTTTTCGGATCCGGATCCAAGATCCGTGTTTTCGGATCCGGATCCAAGATCCGTGTTTTCGGATCCGGATCTAAGATACGTTTTTTCGGATCCGGATCCAAGATCCGAAATCTTGGATCCGGATCCAGTGTCCGGATATCCGGACCCAAGTGGATCCGGATATCCGGATCCAAAAATATCCGGATCTGGCCATCCCTAATGTAAACCGACTCATATGTTTCCTTTGGTACGTCCCCGCGGTCGCACTAAAAGTAATGTGCTGAAATTATTGTTTAGTATTGTTTAAGTTCAGAAAATAACATACCTGACAAACTTTGAATTATGACCATAATTGATTATTTTCTGGCTGGCACAGACGTAAACACTAAACTACGTGTGAACATTAAATCGAACTGTTACATAACTTATTAAGTATCGCTATTCTTTCAATAATTGTGTTGGTCGAACAACAGTTTATGTGCAATGCACAGTTCGTTCAATTTAGCCTTCCAGTTGTCACTATTTGAATAACTAGTGATTAGTTTCCTGATTGCGATTACAAAAATATGCTCTTCATTGATTTTAATAAGTCGTTGTTATAAGAACAGACTCCATTTAACGTAAAATTTTAATAAGTTTGTTCCATGTACAATATCTTCGTCAATTCTTGTTCTTAGTAGCAACTAATGATTTTTTTTTTTTTTTTTTCAAAAACTTTGCAAAGTTCAAATCCCAGCTTTGATGGCAAATTCATCGGGAAATAAAGATTTGCAAAGGAAAATATTTTACATGCTTATTAACCAAGCCAAGGGCTATCTCCATCCCGAGTTTAGTCCAGACAGAATGTGTTCTGTAGAGCGCATACAGTACATACTGACCTTGAGATTAAATTTTTGAAAGAGGAATCAAATGTACTAGACGGGTTTCACCTTATCATTATCATAGGTATTCTGCCATTATTGGCAGGTCACTTGCGCAACTGAGAAGCTTCCATGCTCCACTGTCTTCAGCTAACTTCTTGGTCTTCACGTATAATTTTTCTGATTTGATATCGTCCGTCCATCAATTGTAGCCTTCTTCACACTCTTTTTCCTGCCACCATACCCTCCAGCACTGCCCTCATGATACAGTTCCTTCTTAGCCAATATTCCAATTAGTTTCACTTCCTTTTCTCAATAATATTTAAAATTGTTCTTTTCTTCCCCATTTCTAACACCCTCTCATTGTTTTTTCACTCGACCTAGCTAATTCTTCCATTCTTCTCTACACCCATATTTCATAAGCTTCCAGTCGTTTTTAATAATTTGTGCGTAATATCCATTTTCTGCAACATATAGTACAATTATAATTCAGAACGTTCAAAAATGCAGAATATTTGTTATATAGAGTGAGGTAAATGATGAAAATACTTTGATATAGGAGGAACAATCTGTATGTTCCATAATAATTTTCACATCTAGTCAGCGTCAGATTGGCACATTCATGGGCTCTCGGCTACCATGTGTCATGAATTTTCCTTACGGGAAACTTTCGTGTTCAGGTATCCATAATAAACCCAATTACTAATAATATATACTATATATTGTGGGGATAACATCCTGGCCTTTTCTCTGTGCAGCTACAGGCATGTAGTTTGAGGCTTAACAATCAGTTGATAAGAAAGGCAAAACTGCAGTTTCGAGACGAATGCTGGTGAAAAGAAAGTTGTTTTCCTATAAAATCAAAAAAGCATTCAATACAGTAACTTTTGTTTCAGCGTATCACAGGAATTTCATTGATAACATCATTCTTATCAATATTCACAAACAAGTCTTGCTCTACATTCATTAATATTACTGAAAACAGTCAATTTTCACTTAATGAAGATCTTAGTTGGTTTTTAATTATTTCAAGTTTAGAAGAAACACGCTCACAAGTCATTTGTGTACTGAAGGGGTCATTACAAATTTGAACACGGTGTATAAATTATTGAACAGTCCAAACTCAGATGCAAGTTCATACAGAAAAGGGAATGAACAAAATAAAACACTTTGATCACTCTCTCTTCTTAATATCTCGATGGACTTCATTCTTTATCGAGTCATTTTCTGTCTCTTGTTCGGTTTCAGAAACTTGATGTAAATCATAATCCTTAACTTTCCTCAGTTGTCTCTGTTGTACTTTCTCTTCTACATTTCCGTGAACAGGGATGAAATTCTTATACTGATTTGCGAAACGCTTTAGTTCTATCAATACATCACTTCTCTTCACTTTCGACAGACAAGAAACAGTAAGCAGACTGGAAAAAAATCATCTCAATACATTTTGGATCCAAGAACAATCAATCAGCAAAGTTCGTTTGGAACAAACCTCTCCTCAATACTCCTGATTGCACAATCGAGAATATTAACATAGGATATCTCGAACTGTTAAAAAGGTGAATACGCTTTAGGGTCAGTCCATGTCAATTCATCCAGGTCATGAAACCCATAGTCTCAGAATGGCATGAGGATTTTTCTGTTTACTCTACTTGCCATCCTTATTGATCACACCAAATGTTAATTTGATATCTTATATACTTTTTTAGTTAAATTTTTTTTTTTTTTTTTAGTTTGGTAAAATATAAGTTTTTGTTGTTGCCGAGGGTTAAAGAAATTACGACATTGATATACTAAAAAGATCATAACTTTGTTAATTCTCATCATATCACAATGATTGTTTCACTAAAATGATCACAATAAGATACAGAATAAGGTAAAAATACATTCAGCTACTTGTACTTGAATTGTTGTAGTAAATATTAGCTCAAACCTGGATATTACGATTTTTTTAAAAGAAAAAACATAAAATTTTAAAATACAGTAAAAACTTAAAGGCACTACATAAACCAAAGTACAGTGAAACTTGCTTAAACCGGAACTTGAATAAGACGGAAATCTGTCTATAGCGGACATTTTTCAAAGTCCCGGCAGCTCTTATGGGAATTCCTTTACAAATAGTTTCTGTAAAACGGAATCTTCCGTAACGCGGAAACGGAAAGCAAAAATAGTCCCAGGGAACCTTTGAAGCTTGCATAAAACGGAATCTCTTTTTCGCAGTGGAAGGCTGCAAAAGGTTACCTTTCATCTCTCTTGTGCGTGTCTTATTTGGAGGTGAAGTGATGAATATGGAATGCCACTTAATAGAACAAGTGAACCCTCCTCCATTAGTTCTTGCCTTTAAATAATGCATCACAAAATACCGCTACAGATTTGACCTCGTTTTCCTATGACGATCTTTTTGCTGTTTGGAAGCACTGAAGCAGATGATTGACAGGTTATTATTGTTCATGTACCATTTTTTCTATCTGCATTTGCTTTCAATCCTCCACCTGTGAACTTGGTCTGGTCTTAAAATAATGTTGGAGTCCACAAGTCTTTTAAAAAAAAAGAATGAAATCTTTATTTTACGTCCCACGGTTATGCCGGTTAGGCTAAAGGAGACGGTGATGATGAGAGATGAGTGAAATGGTGGAATGAGGAAAGTGGGAGGAAACGGGAGAACTCAGAAAAACCCACTAGCACGCTGTTTGTCCACCACAACGTCCAAACGGGGCAAGCTGGGATCGAACCAGAGACCCCGAGCACCGGAGGGAACACTCTACCACTGAGCCACTGTGTGTGTATGTGTGTGTGCGTGCGTGCGTGTGCGTGTAGAGTATGAAAGACTGCATTTTGGAGTTCCACAGCAAATATAAAGGTAAACTATAAAACCATTTCCATCTGTCTTATTTTTGTAGCTATTTTCAGATTTGTATAAAACGGAAATCTGTTCAAAACGGAAACAAAATTTGGACCCGTCGCTTTCCGCTTTATACAAGTTTCACTGTATTTTATATGTATTTATAAGCCTAAAGGCATGAGCTAATGTGTTCTGAAGGAAAAACTGTGGGTTTTTAACTGCAAATATTTTTAAACCATTTATCTTTAGAGTACGGCCAGGTGTTTTAAGAAAATCGTAGACCTTCACGTTGGTAGCCCTAGCGTTGTCCCTAATTGTCACAGGGACATGAACCATATCACGTTACAAAGCTTATGGAACACAGATTCCAACAAGATAACTTCTGTGCCCTCTCGTTTCCAACCCACAGAAGAAGAAAAATGGCTTTTTAAAAAAAAATGTTTTGTCGGACTCTGGCAACACTGTTCATTGTCATACGCAGGAAAAAAAATTCTCGCATACACACCAGACATTGGGTGGAATCATATAAAAAATAAAGGGCCTAGGTACAATAGCTTGCGAGATAAAAATTCGAAACCTCGTATATACTATGGTCAACCTGTATATATTTTACGAAGGAACTGTGGTCTACCCTCAGGTTGGCAACCCTGTCGTCTTCCCTAATTGTCACAGAGACGCGAATGATATCTCGTTGCAAAGCTTACGGAACACTGATTCCAATGAGTTAACTTTTGTGCCCCCCTCCCCCGGTTCCCAACCCACAAAAGAAGAAAATTGCTATTCACTATGAGTTTAATGAATTATACATATTCATCACATACAACAGATTGAATATAATCAGTGAACGACTGAAGTGGTTCATTTACTATTTACACCATAGAGGTCCTGAAGTAGAATTACAGAAAATATTTAAGTAAAACACTAACAACATTTTATTTCTGGGCTTACATTTGTTTCAACATCTTGTTGCACTGATGATTGATTGAACCTATTTCCTTTTCGGAAAAATAATACATTCTTCCGGATGCTTTTGTGACTGGGAGGGGGGGGGGTACAAATGAAATTATGTTACTCATAGGAATCCAGCAAACATCTTCTTTTGGGGGCCAGTGAAAAGATGTAGCAGGCCCATGGGGATGGATAAATTTAATTTTAACGTCTCCTTCATCTTCATGTTTTGGCAAAACTAATCCAAAATACCACCGGTCATCATAAAGGCATGCAATGTAATTGTGCACACCCACATCAGGCATTTTCACCGAATGATTTTCTCCAGAAAAGTTGAATATTGTGCAAAAGTTGTCATCTAAACTTACTCGTTTTGTTGCAGTGGAGTCTTCAGATTTGGGCTCAAAGTGATGAAGACTACGTTTTCCAGGTACTGCCCTGGATTAAGTGAAACGCCCTTCTAAGTTTTTTCGTCCTCTATCAATGATTCTTTTCTAATCATTGTGAACTTTATATTTTCTATATTTTCCTTGCAAAAATAATAAAAAAAATTCGGAATTATCAATAGCATTACCAGGACTACGATGGAGACTTGCTTTTGTCACGATGCGCTTGACAGTGCCACCTATACCGTCACAAGGAGACTTCCAATGGCTAGTGGCAAAAAAAACACCATGTAGCTTTTAATCCAAAGTCTTTTTCATGAACTCATGTGGTTCGGATTCCACGTTAATCAGTAGGTCCACGTCTCATATAGCCTCGCTGCTGAAAGGGACGCTAAACTGAAATCAACTCAACTCTTTTTCATGAACCTGAGGGCTGTAGGATTCGCACTCCTCAAGATACCGAACGAAATTGCTACCTAAACTGATATAAGATTCCAACGAACTGTTTTGATTTGTGAAATACTTTGTGAAACGATCTTACTTTCTAAATACATTAAATATATTTTTAATTTATTAAAAACTAAGACAGTTATCGAAAGCGCTTATGAGTAAAAATAATAAAATTATATTTTGGTTATTTGATTTTAAAGTTTACTGTAAAATCTTATGTGCAGTTGTATTAGTTCTAGAACATTGATAAATTTACTGCAGCTTAAATAATTTAACATCTTCAGCTTGATTAAAATGTCATAATTTTATTACGCCTTACATGTAAATCATTCAATGAGTTTTTCAGAAAGTAAAATGTGCACTATTTTAACCCTTAGAAGATGCCTGGCTCATCCCTTTCTGTTAGCGCCAGTCGGGGGCCGCGGTAGCTCAGTGGTAGAGCGTTCACCTCTGGTGCTTGGGATCCCAGGTTCGATCCCAGCCCCCACCAAGTGAACTTTGTGGTGGACAAACACCGTGTGCGTGGGTTTTCTCGGGGTTCTCCCGTTTCCTCCCACTTTCTTCATTCCACCATTTCATTCATTACTCATCATCACCGTCTCCTTTAGCCTAACGGGCATAATCGTGGGACGTAAAACTCAAAGATTTCATTTCATTTCATTTTTCTTAGCACCAGTACTTCAAACTTCTGTTGCTCGGCTCCTAATGAACCTAGACTGTGCCTCCCCATGCCGAATCCGTAGGAGGAAGTGATTTTTCTTTTATGACAAAAAACAGTGTTGTCAAAGTCCCACAAAAGTCAAAGATGATTTTCATCTTCTTTTGTGGGTTGGAAGCCGGGGGGGAGGGGGCACAACAGTTACCTCATTGGAACCAGTGTTCCGTAAGCTTTGCAACGGGGTATCATTCGCGTCTCTGTGACAATTAGGGAAGTCGCCAGGGTTGCCAAGCTGAGGGTAGACCACAGTTCCTTCGTAAAATATATACAGGTTAACCATAGTATATACGAGGTTTCAAATTTTTATCTCGCAAGCTATTGTACCTAGGTCCTTTATTTTTTATATGATTCCACCCAATGTCTGGTGTGTATGCGAGAATTTTTTTTCCTGTTCAGGTTCAGGTTCAAGGTATTTTCCTTCCTTCTCTTCGGAAGTTTGGATTCTGAAAAAAAGAAAAAAATAAAGTAAATATACTGCTTTTTTTTCATTTAACGTTTTCCATTTTCTTTTTCCACCAAAATTCAAGAAGTTCTTTGGTTTTATCTATTTCTTTCTCACTTAGTTCCCTTCCATTTACATTAAAGCCTAGCCTCCAAGCTAATTTAATCAAATTTCCTTCCTCTTTCACTTCTTCGATCCATTGCCATTTTTCCCTGATTTTTTGGGTTTCTTCACATTTTAACAATAAGTGTTCTAATGTTTCATCTTCTTTAAAACATAATTGACATTTTTTGTTCACTTCTTCCTGTGTATGACAATGAACAGTGTTGCCAGAGTCCGACAAAATTTTTTTTTAAAAAAGCCATTTTTCTTCTTCTTCTGTGGGTTGGAAACGAGAGGGCACAGAAGTTATCTTGTTGGAATCTGTGTTCCATAAGCTTTGTAACGTGATATGGTTCATGTCCCTGTGACAATTAGGGACAACGCTAGGGCTGCCAACGTGAAGGTCTACGATTTTCTTAAAACACCTGGCCGTACTCTAAAGATAAATGGTTTAAAAATATTTGCAGTTAAAAACCCACAGTTTTTCCTTCAGAACACATTAGCTCATGCCTTTAGGCTTATAAATACATATAAAATACTTTGGTTTATGTAGTGCCTTTAAGTTTTTACTGTATTTTAAAATTTTATGTTTTTTCTTTAAAAAAATCGTAATATCCAGGTTTGAGCTAATATTTACTACAACAATTCAAGTACAAGTAGCTGAATGTATTTTTACCTTATTCTGTATCTTATTGTGATCATTTTAGTGAAACAATCATTGTGATATGATGAGAATTAACAAAGTTATGATCTTTTTAGTATATCAATGTCGTAATCTCTTTAACCCTCGGCAACAACAAAAACTTATATTTTACCAAACTAAAAAAAAAATTTAACTAAAAAAGTATATAAGATATCAAATTAACATTTGGTGTGATCAATAAGGATGGCAAGTAGAGTAAACAGAAAAATCCTCATGCCATTCTGAGACTATGGGTTTCATTTGATATTTTAACTGGATGATTTGAAATGGACTGACCCTTTATCATTACATTACTCCCCAAACATTTATTTTTGACAGAAATTCGTTTCTCAGGGAAGACAAGTTCAATCTTAATTTTTCTTTTTCTTTTTTTTTTTTTTTTTTTAAAAAAAAAGCATTAACATCTGCTAAACTTTTATATTTTAGATATAATCTCTAAATCCTTTATCCAGTCTCAATTATGAAGTAACTATCAGAATGTTTGTTCTTTGATTTAGGAAGAATAAGGTTTGTGGAAGGTATTTAGACTAAAACTATATAACTTGTATAAATCTTTTGAGTTTCAAAATAGTTGATGCACGAAAAGTTACGAAAACTCTAGCCCGTTTCATTCTTTGCGCTTACATTTCGTAGAACTGAATGTTATCTTTAGCATAGGTTGCACGGGATATATTTATTAAAAACTTCAAACTTCAATACTCTAAGAGATTTGAAGACCAGCAACAAAACATTCAAGACCCCCCCCCCTATTTCCCCGTTAGAAGTTCTATCTTGCAAAATCTGTCTTATCTGCAACTTAAGGTAAGAGGATATTATTTCTTCAAGATTTCAAAGTTCTGCTTCTAATAGTTTCAGTTTTGGAGAACGCCAGAAAAACTTTCACTCCTTCCACACACACCCTTTACGATCCGAATCTCTTAAACTCCAATCTTACAAGCCATCTGGGTACAAAATTATTTCTGCAAAATTTCAAGGTTCTACTTTTAATAGTTTCGGCGATCTAACAAGTGAATTAATTACTGGATTTAACCTTATAGATATGTAAGTTGAATCAAGATCATTCATTCTTCACTCAATTCCATTATTATTGGCTAGGAGCTTTGATTTCATCATAGTTGTCAAAATTGATGCAAGAAATTTTAAATTTTAAAGTTCATTAAAGACAATGCATATTGAGAGAAATGATATACAAATAAGTTTTTTTCTAATTTTCTAATCTTTCCGAAAAAAAAAACTGTTTTCCCACGCGGTTCAAAATTTCCGGAAATTTCACAACTCTACGTATCAAGCAAATTCACAAAGCTTTCTATTCCAAGTGACGGGGGATGAAAATTGATTTACCACTTTCGCCAAAGTCCATAACAGTTTCTATGCAGTAGTACACCACCTCTTTCCTTCCTCCAAAGGGATTTGAGGCAAAACACTAACCAGAATGCCAACTATTCCACAAGACACGGAGATACTGCTATTACATTATTAACTGAATCATGAAAAAAACAACATACGTTGATACATATTTACGCCAAAATCGGAATCAGGAACAAAAGGAGGAACCTAAGATAAGTATGGTTCTGCTACATCAGGATCACAGAAAACAATGTGTTGCAATGGCTATCACTCATACTCTGATCTCGAATTGGGGGATCAACTGTCGTGCTCATCCACCTTACCATACGTAGCTTTTACCTGTTTCCAAAACTGAAGCGACATGCCTGATGAAGACAGACATTTGTGGATAAGAATGGCACCAGGGATTTATCCGATGTATGCTATTACGAGCATAAGGATAGTTTCTTCCAATAGATCATTGTAGCTTTGTAGATGAACTAAATGTACCGAGAAAGCATGGAACTATGTTCAAAAATAATCGTATTTACTTTCTGTATTATTTTGATTTTTTAAAATGAGCATTACAGGATATTAAATGCCCATCATACGTAACTTTTTCCCCCTGGGAATAAAAGAAAGAAGTATAATATTAAAGCAATTTTTCTTACCCCAGTGGTGCTGCAGAGCTGTATCACAGTTTCAACCTTCCTGAACACGCATTCTGACAGACGTTTCCATTCTTTATCTAAAATGAACAAATAGAAAATACTATTTTAAATATGTAGTAGTTAAACTGCTACTAAAAACTTATTCGATTTAATTCCAACGTATCACAGAAACAACATATTCCAACAAATCAGAATAACACACACGAAATTACTAGGAAGAGGCATATATGCAAGAAATGCTCATAGAACTCATATTGCATGATAAATATCCGTACATATATTCATTGCTGAAAAGTAATAATCTACGGAAGTTCATTTTAGATAATACAAGTTGATGCTGCTAATACCAAAGTAGTAGATCACAACTAATAAAAATTCCAAACCTTCATATATGATTTCACAATTGATCCGTGTTTTCATATAAACTTTAATATACACAAACAAACATTTTACAGGCCACTAGTCACAAATTTAGAAAACTTTTATGGATTCGCTTTAATATAAGAATCCACCTATTTAATGTCTTGCTATCATGTTTCCCTTCTTCTACCTTCAACCACACTTTTTATCACAACCCTTATACTAAATTTATTCTTAACCTAGTGATGCTGTGCATTGCGGAAGCTACCTACTCTCTCTAATTTCAACTTCAAATTATAGGAGCAGTGATTCACGAATTCGAATAATAATAATAATAATAAATAATAATAATAATGGTATGAAGTATTAAAAAATTGGAATATATATGAAGAATATTTGTTATTATTTAAAATAAATATATCCTGTTAAAATCTGACTTAATGATTATGTTAGTTAAAATAACTAATCTGACTCATCTATTTGAATATTCCATTAATAAAATATGTTTGCGTCGCATTGGTTCACATCTTGACAATGCAGGTCAGTTGAAAACTCGAGTAAGTGCATTTTCAATTACATTCATGACTTGACTTTTACTAAATTTAAAATGCCTACTATTGATTACATTAATCAAATTTCAGTAATTAAGTAATATTCATCTAATATAAATAAGAGTTTGTTTGTGTGTCTGTTTGTGTGCGGCCTGGGGACCAGACGAGTGGACCGAGAGTTACCAAAATTTGGTCACGCGTACCTTGGTCCAGGCCCCAGATCAAGGTAAAGCATTTTTTTGTCAAACTTCGAACCAGGGGGCGTTTACCGGGATATATAAAAGTAGTAGAAAATGACCGATATTAGTGTCGAATTCATAGTTTTCGCGGTCGCTGAAATGAATGGTGATACTCCCACAGGCGTTGACTTCCAAATACAGCCCTCCTGCGAAGAATGGGTATATTCAGCTAGTTCTAAATATTTACAAAATTATAACATTATACATGGTCTGTACTTTAAGTAATGAGGATATTTTTGTCTTGACGCGACTATACGTCAGAGTGCGCTGGGACCAGTTGGAGTCGGTAGCGGGAGTTTGACCTTGAAAGCGCTCCAAGCGGCAGTTTGCTGCTAGCTTCCGTTGAGGCATGATCAAGCGCGGCGTGCACATCTGCAAAGAAGTGTGTGCAAGAGCAAAATGCAGCAAAGCATTGAACAACGTTACGCAACCAAATTTTGTGTTCTTCTTGGAAAATCTGGTGCATCAACGCTGGAAATGATTCGGCAAACGTATAATAGCAACAGTTTATAACAAGCCCAAGTTTTTAGGTGACACAAAATGTTCAAAGAAGGTCGGGAGAGCGTAGAAGACGAACCCCGCACAGGTCGCCCGTCGACCTCAAGAACGGGAGACAACGAACTACGTGTGCGAGATTTGCTAAACTCGGACCGGCGTTTAAGTGTTCGTTTTATCGCGGATACGCTAGGAATCGATAAAATGGTTATTCATAAAATCATCACCAAGGATCTTGGGATGAGGAAAATTTGTGCCAAGCTCGTCCAGAAAGTTTTGACGAACGAGCAAATGCAAAACCGTGGGGCCGTTTCGAAAGATCTTTTGGCACGCATTGAAAAAACTCTGTTTTTGGACAATGTCATTACTAGAGATGAAAGCTGGATCTTCGAATACGACCCCGAAACAAAACGATAGAGCACCGAATGGCACACTCCGCAGTAGTCTCTTACAAAACACGCATGTCCAATTCCAGAATCAAAGCATTGCTGATTGTGATTTTCAACAAGAAATGTGTAGTCCACTCGGAATTTGTGTCTGAAGGATAGACAGTCAATGGCGTCTTCTACGTGGAAGTGTTAAAATGATCAAAGAGACGGGTCAACCGAGTGCGACCAGAAATTGTCGCCGATTGGAAGCTCCATCATGACAATGCGCCATGTCATACCTACTTCGAGTTTACAGAGTACCTGACGAAAACTTGCATCACAACGATTCCTCAGCCTCACTACTGCCCCGACCCTGCCCCTGCAGACTGCTTTCTCTTTCCCAGAGTGAAAAAAGTCCTCAAAGGACACCACCCCGGAACTCTGGATACTATCAAAGCTGCTTGACGCGTGCTCTAAAGGCTGTTCCAGTTGTTGACTTTCAGGGAGCGTACGAAGCGCGGAAAACTTACCTGCAAAAGTGTGTTGACGCTCAAGGAACATACCTTGAAGACTATTAAATGTTTGTAGTGATATCTGTAATTTTTTTCAGGATTTATTATCACTACTTAAAACACAGGCCCTTGATTTTTAATTGTAGAATAACATTAATTTTGATTTTCATGCATCATAATGATTTGTCTTTACGAACTGTCGTCCATCTTCAGACATATTGACATTGTTTGTTGGAGAGAATCTGTCTAGTAAGTTGATTTTGCTATATGCCTATAGTATGTTTAAGTAGTCTAGCACGGGCGTCTCTGGGCGGGGGACAGGGGGTGCACGTCCTCCGCAAAAAATTATGTAGAAGAGGCAATGGGAGGAAGCTGAGCGTATTTATTTGAACGAAGTAAAGAAATAGGATGAAAAAATAAATGTCATATTTATTGTTTAGTAGTTTTGCATTGGTAACGACGTTCACCCTCACTTTTAACCCTGTTTCACATCCACTTCTTCCTGGAAACAAAGTGTAAGAGTACAGAAAACAATGCTCACTCAACTTTACCTAACAATTAGAATACGCGTGATAAGCATCTGCCCTCTGTTGCTAACGCTAATTAGAATAACCGGTTTACACATTGCAAAACGTGTTAAGGTTATACACGGTGTCCAAATGTCCCTACGGATTTTCTCACTTGCTATGAAACAATCTTTGGATCTAAACTGAGTCTTTATACTGTATACCTTATGTAGCCCAATCTTTATATGGAGTGTACAATTACAGTGACTAGCAGAATTATTCGGACAGATCCAGTGAAGTACATATAACGGGCTATGGCTTCGAAATGAAAACATATTTTGTACGCAACAATACACAAGAAAAAGGAGCTATATACGCATACCTGAAAAACACAATGAAGCGTGTAGTTGCTGTCAACAGAACGGATATAATTAATCGCAATGAAAATCATACCCAAATTTTCCCCAGCAAAATTATTCGGACAGTACGACATTTGTGAAATAATGTGAGCACTATGAGACGTGGCGCTAGTGCTGAGGGTTGTGTTAAGTACTGTAGTCGTTATCGTGGCAGTTAGATACTATAATTCGTTGTCAACACGAAGAATGGGTCAAAGAGGAAAGAACACGACATTTGAAAAGCGGCAATTAGCAATTTTTCATTATGAAAAAGATAAAAGGTGCAGAAAAATTGCAGAGATGTCGCAAATGAAAAAAGTGCAGTATGTGATATTATCAAGCGATACAAGGTTGAGGATAGAGTTGATTTCCTCCCTAACACGGGACGTCCAAAGACCATTTTCGGACAGACGGGAATCCGCCATAGTCCGAAAAAAAGATAAACGAATCAAGGATCAACGAAAGGATCAGTAAAAAAAGAATCAATCAGCTCCAAAAATCGCTGCCGAGGTTGGAGAATAAATGGGGATGGACGTGAGTCCCGATACAGTTAGAAGAGTCCTGAGGAGAACTAGTTTTCATGGCCGCGTAGCATGCAGAAAGCCTCATATCAACAAAACAAAGAGGAAGAAAAGACTAGTTTTGCAAAATAATACCAGTATATGGGTGCCAACTGGTGGAACTACGTGATTTTTTCTGGTGAAAGTAAATTCAATATCTTCTGTTCTGATCGGAAGGTAATTGTGTGGAGAAGAAACAATACCGAGCTGGAGGAACAATATTTGCAGCCGTCAGTAAAATACAAAGGAGGGAGCGTAATGGTATATGGCTGCATGTCAGCGTCTGGAGTAGATGAGTTGGTGTTCATTGAACAGTCAATGAACAAACACTTCTACCTGCAAATTCTCAAAGATAATTTAAAGAAGAAGGCAGAAAATGGGGATATTAGATACATTCAAATTCTACCCGAAACACAGCTCATATTGTAAATCTGTGGTTACTATACAATTGCCCAAAGACATTCCATCCCCCTCTCCAGTCTCCAGATATGAAACCCATTGAACATTTGTGGGATAAACTAGACAAGCAAGTTCGAAATGTGTGATAAACTAGAGAAACAAGTTCGAAAAATATGCATAACCTCGAAGGCACATCTGAAGGACGTGCTTCGTCAAGAATGGGCCAAGATTATTGTTGCATACACTCGCAAACTTGTGAATGGTATGCCAAATACTCTACATGCAGTTCTTAAGCAGAAAGGACTGCCTACTAGATATTGAGTTTTATATTTTTTGCTCGATAAGTGTCATATCTGGTCAGGTGTCCGAATAATTTTGCAACACCCGAATTCGTATTGTTTGTTTTGATCTCGCTACTTTAGATTGTTTGTTAAGTTATTTTATTTTCGAAGTGTAAATTTGTTTATGTTTGTTGGATGTCAGAGAAAATGATAGCATATTATTTGCATTTCCTTTTTCTTTGAAATAAATCCCATCTTTTGTTCAAACACTATGGTGTCCGAATAATTCTGCTAGTCACTGTATCACCCCTCCTTGAAAAACTCCACTCTGGGTGTATTTGGGTTCTGTTTCAGAAGCTATGCTTGACATGAGTTGGTTCATGCGTCAACATCCCAGAGACGGAGTGAGTCAACAGTATGTGATCCACTGCGACTCACCATGACCTACTCTGACCCACCGACCCATTCTGTTCAGTGCATTATAGACAGCATCTTCTGAACACTGGTGAATTTGTCTACGTTTTATCTTCAAAGCCTCCATTTTCCTTCCCTTTTCATTTGTTTCTATTTACTGTGCAGAAAGAACTTTAGGTATTTTAGATATTGATATTTGTAATTGTAATAATACAAATATGACTTACTACTTGGCTTTCGAGGGTTTCTTTCTTTCTTTCTTTCTTTATGGCCTACTTTACTTTGATTTGAAACTTTCAAATTTAATCCTATTTTCCACTGAAAAGTATCTGTAATTCAATATATTACAATTAAATTGAAATTCATTGTAATATAGCCCATGACAAACAATTTACCATTTTATATCGTAAAAATCAGATCCACTGGTATTGTAACGGAGCGGTGTTGAGCAATTGACCGTAGTAATCCAAATTCCGATTAGTGATAATTTCACAGCCTTGTCATATTACAAGTGTAAACTATTTAGTTAGTGGAGAGGAGGGCGTGCATCATGGGTCAGAGTTGATCATGATGGGTTTGGGTGAGTGGTGGGTCAAGTTTTCATTCACCCACGTCATCTCTGCAACACCCACTTCAATTCCTCAACCACATGGGAAATTGAGCTTAAACTAATTGTGCTTCATCCACTTATTTTATTACTGAGTTGATATTATTCCTATGGAAAGGGAAAAAAAGAATAAGCCGATAAGATCTATTACATAAGAATTTCTTACATTTTTTAATGACTGCACATCTGCATAATGATAAAAGATCAACATTTTTTTTTTTTTTTTTTTTTTTTTTTTACATTTTACGATATTTGTATGTCAAACATTGTTCTAATGTTTATTTTTAAATGGTTCTTTCTTTTCCACGCACTATCATCATCACATGCGAAAAGTTTACTTTCCCTGATCAACATACATTTGACCTTAAGGCATATTAAATATGAAACAAATGTGGCAATATTACACAGTGTGCGTCATACAGCTTCGTGTGTTTACGTAAGATGCCACAACGAAAAAAAAAATACATGTATAAAATGTAATAATAGCTATACAGTAGTGTTCTGAGCCGAACACGCTATTTTCCCCACTGTATCAGTGATATCAACTTTGATCTTTATGTCAGACAATCCAAACAGCCTGTTACTTTCGATTGAAGTGCGTGATCAATTAATAACACACTATACCCTACATGTGGCACAATGATCTATAAGGATGAGGATATTTGATCAGTGGCAGAGCGCTCATTTCTGATGCGGAGGGTCTCAAATTCGATCCAGGATATGAGGGATTGAACTAAACGAGTTTTGTTTCACCCAGGGGCGGATCCAGGGGTGGACGATCGCCCCCCCAGAAGAGGAAACTTTCTTATTTTATATATATAAATAAAACCCATCCCAAAGTTTGGAGCCCTTAAAAGTAGCAGTATGACAACCCACCGCCTCCCACCCCCAGAAGTCGGTCCTGGATCCGCCCCTGGTTTCACCAGTGCAACTACGCCAGACTTTCAAACCATGTGAAACCATGCTGATGTTTGGGAGAGTTATAGTTTCTAGTCTCGGAGACGAGAACGGCAACACTAGTGATGATTCAAGCCCCGATTGAGGTTCGAACCCCACATTAATAGTAGGTCCAGTTCTTCATAAACTCGGCATTGAGTAAGGATACAATACACAAGTCAGAATTCCATATGTAGAATACAATACAACAGACACTATATAATACACGTACGCCACTGAGGTCAAGTGGTTAACGTGCTGCTGTATGTGTGTGGGCGTGATTACGGGTTCGATTCCCCTGGGGTACTTGCTTTGCATACAGACACCATAATGGTTTGGAAACCCACGTTAAACAATTTATTTCATCCTGAAGCCTTCGATGCTGCTGGTACATTAATTAATAGATATGTTTCTCCGAGCTTTTGACTATTCTTTTCAATGAGTTAGTACCAAATAAAATAATGATCCCAATGGTACAGAACTCTTAAGAAGTTTTCTTTTTTGTTTTTAAATATATGTGAAGATACGTATTTTCACACGAATTACAAGGAAATATTGTCATACTCCTAACATTAATATCAAAGCAAGTCAATATAAGAGTCGGACAAAAAAATCCCTCCGGTCGGACAAAATATGTTACCCTCAATATTAGAAAGCAATCCGACCTACCGCATTCTCCCGCACACAGGTCGATCGATGCCTAGTGTGGAAGAAAGAAAAGGAAAAACAGAAACAGGGCTATCCAACAGAATTGTGGGTCTTCTACAAAGTGGAGGGTTATATATTTAATCACATTCGAGAAAGATTAATGGTTTCGAAAATAAATACACGTATTCACTTGTTAGAAGACAACATAGGCATACAGTAGCTGTCGCTAACTCATTAAGTAGACGTTAATTAATGATATCCATAATTATGGGGAAAACTGAACATTACGTCTGCAAATGTAGTGTTTCCTACTATCACTATTCAATCTTGCTCACAGTCAAAGCATCATTGCTGATGTTTTGCACATTCTCTATCACAACTAATGCTCCCAATGCCTGCATTACAATGCACTAGAATTAGAAAAAAGAAAAAATGACCACAGCTGATACGAGGGCCATGCCTCAAGTTTTTTTTAGCTCTTATTGATAGTTTTTCAAAGTACTCTCCACGGACACGAATACACTTTTGCATCCTTTCAAACCACTTAGAAAACTGTTTATTCCACACTCTTTCGTCTATATGTCCACAGACTCCAAATAAGCACCAATCGCGTTATCATCCTATGAAAAGCGACGTCCACGCAAGTGTTCCTTCACTTTGGAAAACAAAAAAAAAAAAAAAAAAAAAAAATCGCACTAGGCCAAGTCCGGCGAATAGGGTGGATGTGGCAACACTGACTCCTTTCTGGTTCAAAAAGTCTACAGTTCTTGCAGCACTGTGGGCACTTGCATTGTCATGATGCAACAGAAGATGACCGAGTTTTGATCTTGGATGTTGGGCCTTCCATTTCTTGAACACAGTGGGGAGACAAACTGTTGAATACCACTCAGCATTCACCGTACGCCGATTGTCAAGTACAACAGTCGCAACATGTCCCTTCCGTGAGAAAAAAGACGCAACCATTTTCTTTCCAACACTCCGAGGTCTCTTCACTTTGGTTGGGGGATCTTCATTTGTCGAAGCACCACACTTGCGACTGCTACTTGGTAAGCGGATCGTAATGATAAATCCATGTTTCGTCACCCGTGATGATGTTGTAAACATCACGACTTTCCCCTTGGTTGAATTTATTCAACATAAATTCACACCATTTTACCCCACCCTCTTTTTCCCTTTCCGTGAGTAAATGGGAGAGCCAACGAGAACACCTTTTCCTGAGACCTAAGTGTTCATGCATAACTGTCTGCGCTGCTGTTGACCCAATGTTGAGAGTCGCTTCGATCTCCAGGAAAGATACATGGGGATCATCTTTCACCATTTGCTTCACAGCTTCGATGTTTTCGGGAGTCACTGCAGTGTTTGGCCGTCCGGAACGAGGTTCATCTTCAAGTGGCGTACGTCCCCTTTTAAATTCCCAAAACCAATTTCCAACACTGGCTCGCGAAGGAGCAGATTCCCCAAAGTTTCAAGGCATTGCTCCATGGTTAAGCCCTTCTTGTAATCGTAGAAAATCATAGCGCGAAAGTCACGTCTTTACAGCTCCATGGCTAACTAAACAATGGATTATGCGCGCTTCCTTCTCTCTCTCATCTCTGACCATGCTATCACAGACTCATTGTTGCCATTGATGGCTTAAGTCACAAAATATCAGTGTCGAATGCAATAAACAAAATGCTGTGATGTTAGATTATTGCGCTGCTAAAAACTTTCGGCAAGGCCCTCGTATAACTTAATTGTACCAAGATTGTCTTCGAATTCTGGCAATTAAGGCACATTTAGTTAACAGTGTATTCCTACGTTAACCAACAACAATTGGCTGAAACAAGCCACAAAATACAAAACACTATCTGCGTGATTTTGACACTATTGTACTTTTTCTTGGCGGGTATTTTTCCTCTGTCTTATAAACTACTTTAACTGCATTATAATTGTAATCTTGCTGCGTTCCATTTACACTGCCTGATTATTATATGGTATAGAACATGTCAAAGATGTGAGTATACATATATATTCATATTATACTAAAAACGTAATTACCTTTACAATATTTTCATATTTTATTTACAATAATATTTCTTTTGTTACCCTACTCTAAAATCCACCCTGCGAAAATGAATTTTCTAGTGTTATGTCCCACAATTGTGATGTGTGAGCTAAACGAGATGATTATTTTTTACTTAATGAAACGGTAATGATGGGAATCAATGTAGTGGAATAAAAAAAAGGGGGAAAACCTAAGCGCAAGCACAAAGACCACCTGGCGCGATCTGGGATCGAACCAGGGACTTCACGCACCAGAGGTGAACACACTACCCTGAATCACCGCTGTCCCGAAACGGATGATTAATGGAAGTAGACCTAAATGATTATGAAAACTTATAGAATGAGAATGTACGAGGAAGCGGGAGGACTCAAATAAACTACGGACACGGGTTGTCCAGATCATACTCACTTTGTGATCAAGCCGAGGGTCCCTCGCTTTACTGAGCCACCATGCCACTTCTCAAATAATGATATGCAGGGGAACTTATTAAGTGGCCCCACGTAGCGCAGTCGTTAACGTTCTCGCCTTCGGTGTCAGTAGTCGGAAAAATATAACAGCTTTTTCACATCAGCCATCCTGAGTGAGATTTTTCTACGTTTTTTCGAATTCACACCAGGCAAATGCCGAGATGGTACCTAATGTAATGGTCCCAGGCCGCATTCTTCCTTTCCCATTCCTTTCTTCCTCCGCAATTCCCCAGGTAGTGTGATTGTCGTGGGTCTTATCCTCATAAGTGAGGAGTTAATACGACCATAATGTCGAAAACCCAGAAATCTAATTCCTAAACTCCTCGTTATATTGTATTTTGTACATACGGTTCAAAAGTCCATAAGATATTTTAAACAGTTACAATGTTGTCCAATTCTTAACTTATCCAGATAGTACGATAGTATCTGCGATAATACGCTGCTCTGATTAGAAATAGTAGTTCAGACACTACTTCACTCATTGTGGTTTATATATAAAAGGTACGTTTCAGCGAATTTATCATATAACCAAGCTTTTTAAATGTTTCAGCTTTTATTCTTAGTGACTCAAGGCAAGGTAGAACAGATCGTAGTCTCACATGATGCTAAAACGGTACATAATGATGAGTCTTGCTTGTTTATAAGGGAGAATGCAGTAACTGTGAGGGTGACACAAAAGACACAAGAATTTTCACTGAGATAGAGGCTGCCGAAAGATAGGCACGACCACAAACCATCAGAGATGAACTGAAAACCATGATTGAAACTGATACAATTTACATTTGTCGGAACTGCAAGAATGATTCAGAGAAGATAATACTGAAATTCGAGACAAGAGTTGAGTTGCGCATGCCTCCAGGAAGATAAAGACGGCCCATTACAACGAAGGTTGTTGACGAGATCGCTGTGGTTGTAGAGGACCATGTAGCACATGTATTCCGCCATCAATGCTTGGGCGGTATCACAGGAATTGTCCACCCCGTGGTCAACAGTGAGGAAACTTCTTAGGGTTATTTTACATTAGTATCCTTACGGGATTCACAGTGCAGCAACTGAAACCCCAAGATCCGCCGCAACACCTTGAGTTTGCCCTTCTGTTTATGCCACGGATAGAAGTAGACGACACGTGGCCGTGAGGTATCTTGTGGACTGATGAGGCATATTTTACACTAGAAGAGGCAGTGAACACGAGAAACTGCCGGGTATGGTGCTCAGATAATCTGCATGTTATGCAGAAATAGTTATTACACTCTGCGTACGTGACTGTGTGGTGTGGATTCACAGGAACGTTCATCATTGACAGTTTTTCTTTGAGGAAATGACACCCCAAGAAGTTGTCACCTGTACCGTGACATCAGTACTTTATAGGGACCCATTAGTGTGACATGTGATTCCTGCGTTACAGGTACGAAACTGTTTTCATGCGAGACGGGGCAACGGGCAACACCGTACATCGGTCACAACTTGAAAGAAGTGTTTTGTGAAAAATTTACTGCATGCTGATCGCATCATCTCCCGAAGTTTTCCAGATGCGTGACCAGCAAGATCCCCCGATCTAAATTTATATGACTTCTGGCTGTGGCGAATTTATAGCTCTTTCAATGTTTCTTATAGACTGAAATAGTGTGACGTCACATCCGTCTCGTTGCCATGGTGATCGTAGTTTTATTTTCTAAACAACATGGCCTAAGAACCTAAGCACAAAGCGAAAACAATAACGCGTTAACTTCCGGATTGCAAAAACAACACTTGTATATGTTTAAAAATATTAAATGAATGAAGCTAGCAATTAGGTAAATAATCAGTTAAAATATGTTACGCGTTGAAAGTGAAATGTTTCCCCTGATATCGTGGATTTTGTGTAGCTTATTTATACATTTGGATGTTACGTTAAGTGCCAAAATATACTTAGCTTATTTATTATTGGATATTAAATTCAAATAATGCTGGAAAATTTTTATTTAGTACCATCACATATCACCATCAATATCACACATTACATTAAAAAACCTTTAGATCTACAGAAATAGTGTTTAAAACTTATGCTGAACCATACATAATTGGATGTTTTCTTGTACTATTAGTATATATTTTTAAAGTAAGTAGGAAATATAATTCAGGTCCTATGCATGTTAACCGATCAGAAATTGGTCCTGATTGAAAATTCTCAGATCAAATGTGTTTGTTATATTTTCACTGTGCCGACAGCTCATCAATCTGTTCCATAGAGTTTTTACATTGGGTATAGTTGCTTTTGTTCATTGTGCATTGAGTGGTAATGGCGCTGGCATCACTTATGCAATTTCTATCTTGTCAGATTACCTAGAGATGTGGCCCCTGTAGAAAAAGG
The DNA here is from genome assembly GCF_964235325.1 of Thermobia domestica. Classification (NCBI taxonomy): domain Eukaryota; kingdom Metazoa; phylum Arthropoda; class Insecta; order Zygentoma; family Lepismatidae; genus Thermobia; species Thermobia domestica. The sequence goes on along the minus strand of NC_137462.1, from coordinate 122,053,132 downwards.
TTCCTTATGTGTTACTTCGTTAATTGCAAAATTTAATTGTAAATTTTCTAAATAATGGACCCATATTCTTAATCTGTATTTTCTCCCTGCCAACTTTACTTTGTACTCAAAATATTCTAAAATTATTATTAATTGCGTGTTCTTATTAACAGTATATTCATTCATTCATTTATTTGCCTGTTTCATTAGCTTACAAAGCATGAGAAATTCTCATGTAAGCATTACAGTTGTCAGAAAGAAAAAAAAAACATACAATATTGTCAAGTACCAGAGGTATACATCATGCATCTTTCTAAAATATAAAACCACATAAATAGGATACACTAAGTATAAAAACATGACAACTTACATCTAATTAGGTAACTGTTTGTACCACACCAGGCATGTACTCACGGGTAAGTATCTGTTACCAACTCTTCAGTTAATGAGTCATTTGAATATTCTTTAATTGTATAATAGCACTTTTCAGTAAGTAGATTATATAAAGTCTTACCAAGAATGGAAACATTGGTCATATTTTTCAAGTACAGGGGAAGTTTATTATACAATCTAACACAATTCATGTACACGGTTTTGCTTATATTAGCATATTTTTGATGCATCACAAATATGTCACTACCTTGTCTTGTATTATGGCTATGAACATTTTTGTTAAAGATAAAAAGATGCTTGTTTTTCACAGTAAAAAGAATAGATTTATAGATGTATAAGCTGGGGAGTGTTAAAATTTTTGCTTCTCTGAAAACCTTTTTACATGTCGATTTTGTGGGTAACCCAAAAATTATTCTAATCGCTTTCTTTTGCAATCGGAAAGTGCTTAAACTATTTTCAGCAGATCCCCAGTGTATTATGCCGAAGTTAATTAATGAATTAAACTTGGCGTAGTAAAAGCTAAGAAGTGCTTCTCTCGATACAGTACCTTGAAGTTTGTATAAGGCAAAACACACGCTACTTAGTTTCTTGTTTAAAGTGGAGATATGAGCAGACCATGAAAGATCATCACTTATGATTACACCTAAAAGCTTTGTTATGCAAGAATATTGGAGTAAGTTAGAAGATATTTTTATTCTAGGTGATATACGCGGTTTCCCTGGAAAATGAAAATGTAAGAGAATCGACTTATCATGATTTATAATTAACCTATTCGCTGTTAACCATTTTACTAATTTGTCCGTAAAAATGTCAGATTTCCTCTCAACTTCTTCTATTGATTTTCCTGATATTATCATACTGATGTCATCAGCATATAGAATACATTTTGCTGGATGCATAAATTCTAACAAGTCATTTATATATATCAGGAAGAGAATAGTATACCTATCGGTTCATGCATTTGTTTAGAAAAAAAAAAAAAAAACATAGCGATCACCATGGTAACGAAGAGGAAATGACGACATCACTATTCCAGTCTATTTTTCAAAGGACAAAATTGTCAATATTTCCACACTTTCTTCTTTAAGGGTTTGTCTCCTTTCCGTGACTACGGAGTTGTATTCTGAAAAACATCTTTCAAAATCAACGTTGGAAGCTGGCAATGAAACTGCTTCAAGAGCACATGCAACAAAATCTCAGGGGCAAACTTTCACTAACCAACCGATCTAAAAATAACAGGACTGATGTTCTTCTGTGAATTACATTTTGTTGCAAAGGAAATTTGTGTTATTTTATTAGTATTACCGGCTAACATGGCGATTTCGCGAATCTATCACCTTATGCAGTGCATTTCGGTGTTATTTTGAAAAAAAGTACCAAATTCGCGTTATTTCGCGATTTAAACATCAAAAACGGCCTTTTAATATATATTTAGGTATGTCTATATATTTTACTTTACCTTTTCAAGTTTTCAATGTTATCGTTAAAAACGAAAACTTCGCGTCCCTAGATATAAGTCTTCGCAGTACAGACCGTTAATACCATGAATTAAATAGCAAATTCATTTTGAAAATACAAGGAACATCTGACTCGACTTGAAGAAGAAATAAATAAAACCATACCATTAAAATTCTAGTTCATCTCAATAAAATTAGAAAAATAATTAAGGTGGAATATGTACCAGACACCGTTAACCAACATTTTTTTTTTTTTTTTAATAATTTTAGCCTTTCTATTTTTTTCTCTATGCTTCGACAACGATCTAATCTGATTAAAACATTTTATGGTTGGAATATCCAGTTTTTAGTGTAAACGCTTTCCTCGAAGAATGAATGAAATTTATAGTTTAATGCCCATGATTGGACTCAGCAAGAGAACGCAGACTGATGATAAGCACAAGGGGTCGATACTACAAGAATTAGTGAAATAAGAAAGTAAGAGGAAACAGGAGAATCCCAGAAGCCATCTGTCCGGGATCGAACCAGAGTTCTTTGATCAGAAATTAGCACTGCTGTGCTACTGACAACTCCATGTGTTACTTTAAATAAATTTTCAATTATGAATGTTATAAACCCGCTCTAGTTTCTTTATTCTAACTACGAAATAGTGACAGAAATACATAAATAAATTTACCTACAAAAGACACGAAAAAGAAATCAGTCGGAAAGACGAAGGAAAGTAATTTGTATGACTACAACTAAAAGAATGTACAATAAATTAAGAAACAAACCTTTTGTTGAATGTACATTTGCACTTATCAATGCGACGTAAGTATTACACCAGAGTCAGTTTCGATACTTACTTACATCTTCTTCAGTCCTGGTTAGATTCAAATTCACTTCGACATATCGAAGATTTTCTCAATAAAAATTATGCTAAAACGCTTCATTACTAAATATAGGATTTGGTAATACTGATTTTTCGGGACTGCTTTTGACATGGCATCATTTAAATACTGAAAGTTACATTAAAAATAAACAAAATCTGATTAAGGCAAACCCTTACTATTACTAATTTGTGTTACATCTTCCGCAATATGGGCCTATCATTGTCTTTCTCATACATGTTATATTTTTGAACCTAATTTAAAATTCAGAACTTATATAAGTGGAAGGAATACTTGGTTGTTGGACGAACTCCCCTCTCATCTTCTGAACTATATAAGCTGTAGCTTTAGACGCTTCTTTCATAATGATGTCTCATAAAGGTAAGATATATTATTGAAACTCTAACACAGACAGATTAGTAGTAAGCTTTTGCTTGGTCAGGTTCTACTGTTACTTAAGTTATACACGTAGTTCCGAAGCTAGAATGAGCAGTATTCTTACAGTTGCAATGCTAATAGTGAAGACTCATGTAATAATTTGAATAAGGTGTATACAATTATACTCAGGAGTGGCTGGTATAATGATGGTCCACTGTATTCATACGTCAAAAATTCATTTGGCGTTGTTTATATGCTTTATCAAATATTAATTTTTCTTCTAACCTATAAACAGCAACAAATATATTAATATAAAAACGAAAGATTTGAGAAAGTTCAGAAACTTCAAAAAGGAACATTTTCATACCAATGCATGGAGTGCATAATTGGCATTATCATGTTTAACTGTAAATAAAATGGAATTGATGCTTTCAGTTATTTATAATGAATTTAAAACAACGCTTTTTTTTAAACAAAAGTTTTCACGTCTTAAAAAGCTTACAGACTAGTCTCGTTAGTACAAATTTTTATTAACCAAAAACTAACGTAAACTAAACGTTGAAGCAACAATTAAAACACTGGGTTTTTCTCCTCAAAGTTTACTTCCAAACTAAATGTATACATGCTAACCTAAAATCTAACTTATTTTCACATGACTAACAATGGAGCATAGGTTTCATTAAAATTAATTTTGCGCTGTTTCGTTTTTAGTATAGTAATCGCTCACAGCTTCAAGATCGTCAATCACTTTGTCGTAATTAAACGTACATGCTGTTTCTATGTATAAAAGAAATTCTTCCAGTAAACCTTGTCCACGTGGAGAATGCTAACTATTTTTATTACTTTCACGACAGAAAATTCATTCAAGATATTTGGGTGCACGAAGCTTTATACAACGATGGACATAATGATCTATATAGTTTTAATTCGTGAAGCAACTGCATTGCACAAGGTAGATATACTTTACACTGTTTTCCAGCTTTGCATTACCATCATCTTCCTCTTTTTCATGTCTATGATCATATTTGTCATTATCAGCTTCAACACTTACAATATCCTCCTTTTAACATATTGGTTGACCATAATCCTTACAATAACCAGCAAATTGAAGCAGTTCCTCTGAAATTTGTTATTTGCCCACTTTACAGCTAGGGTATTTTCCATCAGTATTTATATTAATCTTACAATCACTGTTATTATATATATTGAAAGAACACAATAACATCTATCTTCTACGACCAACAAAACGGAACTGGTATTTAGATAACTGACTTTTACTATCGGAATAAAAATTTTGCTCTTTGACGTAACAACGGATGAGAAATGCAAGTGTGAAAAGATAGAAGAGAAAAGCATAACTTCACATCAATTATTTACAGTTTTTTGCTCAACAAATTGAACTCAGCGAGTAGATTTCCTCTTCCTTTTCATTCGGAACATAAACTTGCGAAATATATACACATAAAACATGGACTTCTTCTAAGCCTTGGTCCCAGAACAATGAAGTTGAAAAGTGCTCTGCCTTTCCATAACAATAATAAACTAGAAAGAAATGTTTTTTTAAAATATCGCCGGCTTCCCAATAGCGACAGTTTAAAAGTCAAGTATAAGTATGATTCTTATATATATATATATATATATATATATATATATAACTGACTCATTAACAACAGATACTATGAAGCAAAATCACGCAATGTTCGAGGTACAATCACCTATCCAACCCTTTGATGCTGATAAACTGAAGATTAAAACGTTCAATTTTAAAAATGTAATTTATTTTCTATCCAGATAGAAGTTAGCTAGAAATATTTTTCATGTTGGTCTGCTCTCTGGGGTTTAATAGGGCCCACCAATACCTAAAATTGGGGTGGCATCACCGTGTATTTGCAGGGTAGCAGGCTAGACAGTCCGCCCTTGATTACACCTTAATTCTTGTAGTTACGCTGATACCAACAATTACTATAATACGATATGCACGTAGCAGCAGAAGCAGATGTAAGGTAACAAGTGGAAGAATTTGCACCTAATCGGTACTGATGATACAATCGAATACCGAAATATTCACTAGCATAATAGAACTATTGAGCACTAGAAAATACAACTTTACTCTCAATAGCAGAAAAAAAATCATTTGTAGTTTTCGTTACTTTATACAAACCTTTCAAATACTTAAAAATTAAATTTGCTAAATAATATATTAAAAATATAAGAAAACCATAGAAAGATGAGATGTCAGTCAACAAGAGTACATTACAAAATCAATGAAGAGTTCCCAGCAGCACAATAAGTACAATTATTAATGAAAGAACTTTTAAATATGATTAACAAAATCTATATATATACACACAGTAGACTCCCAACTATCCGGCCTAGTTTTAAAAGGAAAACTGCGTAATAAAATTGGAATTTTCCTTTTTGAACAATCTCCTCGAACTGTAACCTGATATCATCTGCTTGCATTACGATGAGAACCCTACGATGCAGAAGGGGACTAAAACGGAGAAGCATCCATCTAGCTTATCAAGGACTTTTTAAAAAATTAAAAAACTTTTGACACTTTTTATCTTAGGTTTACCTTTTCACATTTCTGTAATCATTTACCAATGAACAGTGAAGTAAGTTTAAATCGTTTTCTTGTTAAAAAATTAGGCCAAGCCTCACGTTAATAAGTGGTATAGATTCATACTACACAGTGTACATAATATTTATGTTCTCTGCAATTAAGTTCAGACATATGATGAAATTTACATTAAAACGTGCATTTTAATATTTTTATTCTTGGATTTCCTATTTCTTGCAGTTAAGTATTAAAACGTGCATTACAATGCATAACAAACATTTATAAAATATTGGTCTGTACTAAAAGGTCAAAAAATGTGACTAAGACCGGGTTTCCGATATAAAAAGTTTTTTTTTTTTTTTTTTTTTTTTTTTTTATGGTGTTGGTGAGGCAAGTAGTGAATGATGATAAAACTTCCGCTGTTATCTGTCCTGATCTTCTGCCACACTAGGTCGGATAGTCCGTAGTATATAGTCCGTGAGGGTCCGTAGTATATATAGGGTGTTAATAAACTATACCGACAAACTGTAAGGGGTGATTTTTCACATCAAAATAAGTGAAAAATTTCATATGGACCTATGACGAAAAGTGCATAGTTTCAGAGCTAAGGCTGTGCAAAATCGCGATAAAGCTAAATTTCAAAAGGCCCTATTCCGAATTCCAGAAACTGTGGATGGTGGTTCGTATCATTTAAAGGAAGCCATGCATACACAATCCAAAAGTGCATATTTCATCAATTGTCAATAGGTGTAGAGAGTATTCCCAACAGGGTGTAATTCTCCAATATGTGTTGAATAGAGTTTTCAGATATACAATGATTTCAAGAAGGGTCCAAAGTAAGCAGGAGGTAAACCTTGACAACAATGGACATCCAATGCTTCGGAGGGAAGACAGAAGTGTTAGGAACCGGCAGCTCCATGTTACTTTGTGTTCAGGATAACGTGTGATATGTATTTCGTCACGGTATATTACACGTTTTCTTCACTTATAAGCGTGAAAAAAAATCGCACCATGTGTTTTCCCGAGTACGAGAGACCGTGCCGCTGACGATCCTTAACACTTCCAACATCGCGCCAAAGGATTCCGTGTTCACTGCTATCAAGGCTTATCGTTTACCTGCTTTGGACCAATCATAAAGTCAGAGCGTATCTCAACATTCGGTTGATGGCATGTCTGGGACTTTCATCCTGCAAGGAATAACCTGTACACCCACTGAACATGAATGATATATGCATTTTTGGATTGCGTATGCGTGACTTCCTTTACGCTAATAAGAACCACCATCTACAGTCTCTCGAATCCGAAATAGGGCCACTTGAAATTTGGCCTTTTCGCGATTTTGGACAGCCTTAGCTCTGAAATTATGCACTTTTCGCCATATGTCCAAATGAACTTTTTCTCTTATTTTGATGTGAGAAATCACCTCTTAAAGTCTGTTGGTATAGTTCATTAACACCCTGTATATACAGGTATATATGTATATCGCTTGCATGTTTTCAGTATTTTCTACTGAATACGTAGTGGAAGGTTCACAAGAGTAAATTTTAGCACCTAGAATGCAGGAAGAAAACAGTATACTCAACTTTACAGGGCACGCATGTAAAAGTTAAACAAGATTTAACCAGAAACTCAGATGCTAATATTACCAGCACGAATTCGGGATTCAAAGAAGCATTTAAGAAGAATGTTTCATCTACAGAGGACGGTGGAAATCTCCACAGAAACAAGACACATTTCTGGGTAAGCCAATTTTTCTTTATCTTAAATATTTTAAATCTTATCTCTTAAACATTTTAAATCTTATACAGGCAAACATATTAAACACGGATATTTTGCATCATATTACATGATCAGTTATACCAGAGGTTATCATAGAGTTATCTTCCGGATCGCTTATCATGGAGTTTAAAATGGCACATTTACATAAAGGCAAAACTAATAAAACAAGCAAGAAAAATTAAAAAGAAAAATATAATGTAGTTAATAAATGTACTAGATGCTTCCAATATTTCAAAATAAATAAATAAATAAAAAAAAAAAAACATTCATCAAACATCAAGTTGCCGAACAAAGGAAACCAGCTAGTGCGGGACAGAGACAAAAATGTAAAATATTTGGGTGAAAGGAACCGAACAATCGTCGTACATATGATTTATGAAGTGCTGTAAACATGAAAAACTTGAAAATATTGCAATCATTAGTTCTTATTGTGGTAACTCTACTCTAATTACGAGAAAAATATCCGATATTCAAAATGCAGTATTTAAAAGAAAATGAAATAATTCAGAGCAACGTCCCATGATCATGCCCTTTAGGCTAACAGAGACGATTAAGGCAAATGATTGATGATGGAACAATTGGTGGAATGAGAAAGTGGGAGGAAACGGGAGTATCCCGAGAAAACTTACGAACCCAAGAGTTGTCCACCACAAACTTACTAGGCCGGGGATCAAACCAAAAACACCATACACCGCAGGTAAGCGCTCTACAACTGAGCCAACGTTTCAGAAAACATTGGAAGTATGAGCTAGATGTCACATATCCATTTTCGTTCTAAAGTGGAATGCGCCAATCAATAGGCATTCCATCTAATGACAATGATGGCGGGAAAAGAACTTTATGCACAACAACTGAGTGTAATTTATGTTACAAATCATCTTACACCAGCACTTAAAAAAAAAGAAAGAAAGAAAGAAAGAAAAAGAAAAACTGAAAATGTGTTAGGAAGCACTTAATACAACCCTGCCTTGAAAATCACCGCCTTAAATTTATACAAAATGTTCAAATCCTGTAATATGTACACTCATGTCCAAAATTAATATCGCATATCTATAAATATGTTGTTGTAGGAGTATAATTTGATAACGAATTCACCCGGTATTTTTTATAATGTTAGGATGTGTATAATCGGCAAAGACATGTACGTGGAAAATTTCATGTCAAAAGAGCAGTAAATAACAACAATAAAACGAAAATAAAATTTCCTTGTCCATTTAGCAACATTTTGTTTTACTCTTTCTAATTTTTGTAGTTATAATTCTTTTACTATGAATTTTAGCACAGATATAAATTTCACGATTATACACATAGTATCAGTATTAAAAATACCCTGCAAAGTCATTATCAAATTATATTCTTACGACAAGACAGTTTCTAGATATGCGACAATAATTTTGGATACGAGTGTACCAAAATATATATTTTTTTAAAAAAATCAACCTACACCAAGAGGTTGTCTTGATCAATTTGGCGAGAAGAACTACATCCACAAATTTGCTGAGGAAAAACAAAATATTTGAGAACTACAAATTTACGTACCCGTAATTCTTTCTTTCAATGCAAATATGTTTCCAAACACCTTCCTCCCCTCAACCGTAGGTTGCCGAGCAACATGGAAATTTTAAAACTTTTCTCTCTCTTGGGAGAGCTGTTTTATACTATGATAAGGTCTCTTCTTCATAACTGCATCTATAGACATTCTATCCTTGGTCTTCCCAACATCAGTACTAAAAAACTCCACTCTGGTCAGCATATATTCGAAAACTTAGCAAGTTTTCCTATAGCTTACAGGTTAGAGTTTTCGTGCAAATTAAGGATTTGTGTACTACAGCATACTGACTATATATATACATATATGCAGGGCAAGTCAAAATGATGGGATTGATTTCAGAAATTTGTTCTGTGAAATATACAAATTAATGAACATACGTTATAATAAGAGATGTGCTTCGGAAGATTTAGTTTCCACTTTCTATCGCTAAAAGTCAGCAGCTAGCATGAAATGAATTACTAATATTGACCGCAACATGCTACAAAAGTTTTGGTGTGTGTCATGTTACGCGAGGTGTTCACCCAGAACACTTGTGATGTATGAAGAAAATTTTGACTAGCATATGATTCACAAATCACATATGCTCAATTAGATTTCTGAAATGGGGTCCATAATTTTGACTTCCACTTATAATGTTATCTTGGAAAAGTGCCGTTTCTAATGCCTTTAGATATTGTACTCCATCGGCGTATTAGGGGGGGTCCGGGCTTAAGCCCCCCCCCCCCCCCCCCGAAATCTTACTATAGTAAAGTATATGAAATATCTTGCAGAATTTCCTATTTTCAGGCAAAGCCCCTCCCCCCCCCGAAAGTTAGCAAAGCCCCTCCCGTAAACAAAATCGTAAATACGCCACTGACGGCGCATATAGACAATGATCATACATACACTGCCCTATTGATAAAATCGATAATGTCATATATTCTGATCTTTAACATATTTACACGATTTTCAACTTACAGACATGCTCACACGTCAGTATTTGTTCCTAATTAAATCAGCGGGGAAGATAAGAGCATGAGCGAGTATAACTGAAGGTTTCGGTGCCGAAAGCTCAGAGACCGAAGATATTTGACGTCATTATGACTTAAAAGTATGTTGGCAAAGCGCACAGAAGGTGTTAAGAGGGTTTGTACTTTGTACAAGCTCTCCTCTTGCGAAAGATTATATGGTAATGATGCATATATTATATATATTACTTCAACTTTTCTACTTTAACTGGGACGAACGGCACCTGTGTCAATGAGTTCCTTAGATACTAATCTTTCCTTGTGAAGTAACACATTTTACCTGTAAATTTTGCGAATAGTGGCACCCAAATGCATAATTTGTACCAAGAGCTATCCTATACATTATAGTTTACGAACACAACACATATGTTAAGCAGAAATTCAAGAAAACAATTATTTGCATACAGAAGAATATCTCTCATTGAAAAAATATGCTTTAAAAAAATCGTACTTTAATCAAGTGGTAAATAGAGCCGGTCACTTCAAATACAGTACCGGTATGTAGAGCATAATCGACGATCAAAGCGAGACACGCAAAACTGCAACCTCTCTCAACAGAAACAGCAATTCCGAGTTACATCTGTTATAATTTTATCTTGTAGTTCTATCTGCATTCTTACTCTCTCGCTATTATTTCTTTCCTGAATTTTCAAAGCAGGTTATAAACGAATTATAGTGTTTAAATACTGTAGTACTGTACAAATATGCACCAAATGTACAAGGGCAACACGCCGACAAACCATTAAAAATAAACATAACGGAATTCACAACAGTTTGCTGCTATTTGAAGGTCAATCTACAAATCAACAGCATAACAAAGTAACAATAATCTTCTCTGCTGCATTCCGGTCCTGGCATAATCTCATGTCTGACCTTCACGAATGATTCCGCACTTATTTCTGCACCGTAAGGCTAGGTACTTACTGCCCGTTCTTTACGATTTTTATGCAAAGAACATAAACAAAGTATTCCCTGTTACGTTCTTGCACCTCCTTATATTTGTTCGGCTTAAATTCAACTAAAATATTATCAACCGTAACATAATTGTGATAATTTTTGTTCATTTCCCATCTAACTTGTTCAAAATACGCAGGAAGTTTTTATTCTTACCTTCCTTGCCAGTATTTCAGCAAAAAATACAGACGTTTGTAAATGCCGTTCACAAACACTCACTGAATATACAAACACAGCAAATTATCACAAAACTGTTACACCTATCACAAAACACATACAATATCGACAACGCACTAAACATAAAGTTTACATCCTGCGCACCCGTAAAAATCAACACATTCTCACCAGCCAAAGACACTGCACAGAAAACAGCATATCCATCCCATCCAACTGCTACTTGCTAGTTGTTGTTACTTGGCTAGCCGTTTCTGACGTCACGTCAAGCTCTTTTCACAGTAAACCGTGCTGCTATCTAGTGAATGAGACAGAAGTACATTCATTCATAAAATTCTGTTCTAATATTAATGCGTGCTACGTTATTATGTCTGTCGAGCTTGCAGTCTTGCGAAACGTACGTACGGTGTGTGTACAAATGTTAGCGTATCGTACTCAATAGAAACTGAAGAATCAAAATTTCTCCTTGATTTCCGCGTTTCTGTTACAATGATATACAATAGTGTACGTAGTAAGAGGTGACAGGCCCGTATCCAGGAGGGTCTAGGAGGGCCGGACTCCCCCTAAATTTTCGCTGCCACCTAAAATTTTCACGGTAGGCTTCAAATGAACTATAATATGATTGGATATCCGCCCCCTAACTTCGCCCCCCCTACATTTTTGGGCTGGCTACCGGCCTGAGAGGTGGGGGGACTGATGTTAAAGTACCTCTCTCCTTTTTATTTTTAGAAAATCATCATTTTCAAGTGCAAGGAGTAAAGATTGAGTTTTAAAAAAAAGAAAAAAACTAGTCGGTAAAATACAGTTTTGCCCGAAAGCCAATGAGTGAAAATTTCCTGTTGCAATATATACAAAAAGTAATGAAAAACAAAATGCAAGTAAACTTCTCTATATAGAGGAGTTTCTGACTCGTCAAAGCTTGTCAAACTGATTAACCTAGAAACTTGCAATGTGGCCGAATTTTGTGACTTCGAATTAAGACATATTCTATTTGATACGTGCAGAAAGAATAACGCGAAATATTGTCCACTGTAACACGTCGGGGTACTTATTAGGGATGGCCAGAACCGGTTCCTAGTGGAACCGGTTTTCGGGTCTGAACGGATCCGGTTCTAGAAGATCCGGTTTTTCGGATCCAGTTCTAGAAGATCCGGTTTTTCGGATCCAGGTCTAGAACCGGTTCTTCGGATCCAGGTCTAGAACCGGTTCTTCGGATCCAGGTCTGGAACCGGTTCTGAATCAGAACCGGTTCCGCTGGAACCGAAACTTTGTGACCATCCCTACGCTAAACCCAAGCTCCTGGCAAGCTGTGAACAGTATGCTAGATGAAATGGTGGAAGCGACAGGCAGGCGCCCAGGCGGCGGCAGCTTGTCTCATTTGGCTAAATAAACTGGGTAACTGGCAAACTCATTGGTTAAACAGGCAAACTGGCCAACTCATTTGGCTAGACACCCACTGGTGGACCAAATTTTTTTTTCTGGGGGCACAAGCGTGTCTGGGCGAGGAAGGCACAAGCGCATGGTCCTCTTTGCATTATTTTTGAAGGTGATCTTTATGCCTCATTTCTGGGTCTTTGGGGGCTTTCGGATCCAGGTCTGGAACCGGTTCCTAAGATCCGGTTCTGGAACCGGGTTTTCAGATCCAGATCTGGAACCGGTTCCTAAGATCCGGTTCTGGAACCGAGTTTTCAGATCCAGATCTGGAACCGGTTCCTAAGATCCGGTTCTGGAACCGGGTTTTCGGATCCAGGTATGGAACCGGTTCCTAAGATCCGGTTTTGGAACTGGGTTTTCGGATCCAGGTCGGGAACCGGTTCCAGAACCGGTTCTGAAAACCGGATCTCCAAGAACCGGTTCCTCGCGGAACCGGTTCCGCCGGAACCGAAACTTTATGGCCATCCCTAGTACTTATCAGTACTGTATACGCTCGAATTGATCTTTTAGTGTGCTGTTTATCCTTTTCCCAATAAATTAGCTTTTGAAAGTAGAAATAACACATTTCAGAAAGTAAGAGCTTCTTTGAAAGTCATATCTATTAACGTGTGAGCAACTGGAAAAACTTATTTGCTAATATAATTCAACAAATAGAATGAGGTCCGTAAACTGTTTGTTTATCGAAAGAAAAGGGAATAAACCTTCATATCATAACAAATAACACAAATTGAACACACTACTTTAGATAACGGAAACAGAAGTTAATAATGCAAGGGCGGGGAGGTTAGAAAGGTAAGTGCAATTGGACTACATAATTTCTTGTTTAGATGAAAGGTTTTTAGTGCACCAGGATTCCATGTGATTTCTTTAGTACCTTAAGATATCACGTTCCAATAGTCACATCCAGTGACGATTTCAGGAAGTTCACTGGAAAATTTACCCCGGAGCTAGGGAAATTCCTCTCAGGCTAATATCTTCGATCATGTTCAATATATATAGTAGATTACTAGTAATTTAGCAATATAGTACACTTCCCAATTATCCGAGGTTCGATGAAGTTATACCTCAGATACGAAAGCCTCATATAATAGGATGGTGAAATGTGTTTTGAGGTTACTTTCTAAATAAGTAAATGAACATCTTTATTATCAATACCTCCATAGTTAAGTCTACAGAAAAATGGTTTTAAAGAAAAACAGTTTTAAGAATGATACAGTAAAATGAAATCGTTCATGAACTACACAACTTTACGAAAACTAAATTTAAATTTAATTACGGGTACTACAGGTGCAGGAGGAGGGGATGTCTGTAACTACACGAAAAGGCTTCAGATTGGGCGTAAGAGTCTGATCAGGACCAGAGCCGTAGTTAGTGGGGACAGGGGGGCGGTCGCCCGGGCGCTGATAGCAAGGGGGCACCGAACGAGCAAGAAGAAAGAAAAGGTTGGCCAAGAGCAAACGACGCGGCGGCGTCCCGTATAAGTATTAGCGCCATACCAAATCAATATTGTAGTCGGTTTGCAAAAAAAAAAAAAAAAAAAAATGCTCGCTCCGCTCGCAATCCACACGTTTCAATGAGTCACAACAAATTATTACTTATTACTTTGATTTGTTAAAAAACAGTGTGATATATGAAGTGCCGAGTAATAACTTATTGAGTACACAGGAGCGGTTTCAAAATCGAGAACGATCGAAGTCTGAAATACGTGTTCGCCGTTGTGATGGTGATGAGTTTGCTTAGTTAATTACGCTTTTCTACCCAATCGAGTTAATCACGATGGTGAGAATAAAGGTATGAAAATGAGAGAAGTTAAGAGACACATGCAAGTTGCTGTTTGCGCGGGAATATTAGCACTAGAAATGAACGTAAATAAGGGTAACAATAACATTTTCGAACTTGTAGAATAGTGGCTTAAGGGGTCAGATCTTAAATCAACGAATTTCGTCTTTTTCAAAGGCTGATAACTTCGAGTGATTTTTCTTTATTCCATTGACATACATATGTATAAAATGCTTCCAATTTGAAGGAATTTATTGGGATCATTTCTCCATCAACTACCTGTATTGCCAGGATTTTTTTTCTGTGTATACCTATCTACCAGGCAACAAAGAAAGTTCGTGCGGTTTTTACACCTGCCTCTAGTTTTCGTGAGATAGCAATCATTTCCGCCGCCAGGGTTTGTTTAGTACGCAGTAATCAGGGTTTGTTTACTGTATGAGTTCAAGTTGGGCACAAAAGGCGCGGAAGCAGCAAGAAAAATATGTCCAGCGTTTGGGGAAGGTACAATTAATGAATAAGCAGCTTAAAAGTGGTTTCAGACCACCTATATCCTTTGTCTGTGTTTCAGACCTTTTCGACGGCGATGAAACACTTGAAGACAAACCTCGATCGGACAGACCAAAATCTCTCGATTTACACCAACTCAAGGCAGCAATTGAAGAGGATTCAAGTCAAACGTATCAAGAACTCGCTCAAAGATTTGGGGTAAGCGATGAAACCATTCGTGTGTACTTGCATGAGCTTGGAAAATCGTGGAAACTGAGTAAGTGGATCCTTCATGTGCTGACTGCTGCGAACCGTCTCCAACAACTCAACATTTGCTCTTCCTTGCTGACTAGGAACAACAACTGTCCAATTTTGGACCGCATTTTGACGTGTAATGAAAAGTGTGTAATGTACGATAAAAAAAAAAAAAAAAAAAACGCTTGAACCATTGGTTGTCAAATGACTCAATCCATGCCTCTAAGTGCAAAACCTGCTCTTCATCAGCGGAAGATGATGCTGTGTGTATGGTGGACTACCGCTGGGATTGTGCATTATAAGTTCTTGGAAAGTGGTAAAACCATAACCAAAGAGATGTACTCAGCACAATTGCAGAGTAGCCGAACAGCTTGCAAAAAAAAAAAAAAAAAAAAAAAAAAAAAAGCACTAGTGAATAGGAAGGATGTTATTGTCCACCAACACAACGCTAGACCTCATACAGCAAAGATGACCCTGTAGGTGATTTCTTCTCTCGGCTAGGAACTTCTGCCACATCCAGCGTATTCACCAGACATTGCTCCATCAGACTACCATTTTTTGTCTATGGACAACCATATGCGCAATCGACAATTCAAAACTCGAGAAGAGGTTGAAAATGCGGTGGCGCAGGTTTTTGAGCCCCAACACAAAGATTTCTTCAAAAATGGCATCTACACGATTATAAAACGATGGGAGAAGGTTGTAGAAGCGGATGGTGGATATTTTGAGGAATAAACAGAAGGTAAACGCCATTTTTTGGAACTTTTTTTTTGTACTGAAACCGCACGAACTTTCTTGGTTACCTGGTAGTTGTGTTTTGTTTTATCTATCTACATACATACAATATACAGGGTGTTTCAGAACAATACCGACAACGCTCGGGAGACGATTCCTGACACCAAGATAAAATAAAAAGTATAGACTAACCTGGGTGCACAAGTGCATCCTTTCGGAGTTATATGCCACCGAAAACATGAAAAAATGAACTTTAAAGGCCCAAGACTATGGGGTCTACCCTAGTCGAGTCAAGACTTTATTTAGGAACTAATATGTGCCCTAATCAAATATCTATGTTTCAGAATCCTGTGGTACTTCCGCAACAACTTTTATAAAGGTAGTTGGTGAGTATTTCAAATTATATGCCCGTAGCCAAACTGCCTCTATAAAAATTATTCCGTGAGTACCTTAGGATTCTGAAACTTGGATTTTTGGATAGGGCTCATATTAGTTCCTAAGTGAAGTCTTGACCCGACTACGGTAGGTCTCATAATATTGGAGCTATGGACCTTTAAAGTTCATTTTTTCATGTTTTCAGCAGACTATAACTCCGAAAGGAAGTATTTGTGCACCCAAGTTGTGTTATCTTGGTGTCACTATTCTTATTTTAAGGATTTTAGTGCGTAAACGGCGGGCACTAGGACAGTGACAGCCACTGGTGCATTTACCGTACTATACGTAGGTGACAGAACAGTAAAGTGAATTCACGTTTGTTTACCGACTAATTTGATGAAAATTACTAATTTGTGTGAGTATGTGTGTCAGTGCTACTGTTCACAGGGACCTTTTGGATTTTACTTTCCTTAATTCGTTAGCTGAACACAATTCTTTTAAGACAGTGAAGAAAAGGGAGATTTTATGCTTACCTGTTTCCTAATAGATCACCTTAACAGTAGTAATCTTACTACATTATTACATATTCAATGCACTTCTAGAGCAAAAGAAGCATTCTAGAATAAAAATGTTTCAAATAAAATTTTCCTATTTTCTTCCGTACATTCTAAATCTTGATTTTAAAAGTTGCCACTTTCTTTTTTTTTTTTTTTACTATCGATTTCCGATCTTTTTTGGAAATTCAAAATATTAGCAGTTAGTGATTCAGTTGGGGGAAAATGTTTATTACAACTCATCAACTTCCGGGTCTCCATATTTGTTATGGGGACACGATAGCTCAGTATTAGAGCGCTTATCTCTGATGTGTGGGGTCCTTAGTTCGATCCCTGGCCAAGTAAATTTTTTGGTGGACAGCATCGTGTCCGTGGGTTCCTCAGGATATTTCTGTTTCCTCCAACTGCTTCATTCCACCAATGATTCCATCATCATTCACTTGCCTTAATCATCGTCTCCCTTAGCCTAAAGAGCATAAGCGTGGGACGTTAAACTAATAGTTAATTTCATTTTTTCCATATTTGTTACTGGACTGCAGAAAATCTAAGACGAATATTTTCTGTAACAGCATCCGGTGTTCAGGTCCAACTAAACCACCACACAACAGTAAATTTCGAACGTTTTGAGTAAGAGGGATGCAGTGACTCAGTGGTAGAGTGTTCACCTCTAATGTAGGGGTCCCTGGTTTCATCCCAGCCCGCGCCAAGTGGACTTTGTGATGGACAAACACCATGTACACTCATGTCCAAAATTATTGTCGCATGTCTATAAATATGTTGTTGTAGGAATATAATTTGATAAGGAATTCGGAATTTGATAAGGTATTTCTTATAATGTTAGTATGTGTATAATCGGCAAAGACATGTATGTGGCAAATTTCATGTCAAAAGAGCAGTAAATAAGAACAATAAAACGAAAATAAATTTTCTTGTCCATTTAGCAACATTTTGTTTTGCTCATTCTAATTTTCGTATTTATAATTCTTTCTCTATTAAATTTACCACAAATACATTTCCCGATTATACGCATAGTATCAGTATTAAAAGCACCCTGCAAAATCATTATCAAATTATATTCTTACAGGAAGACAGTTATAGATATGCGACAATCATTTTGGACATGAGTGTACGTGGGTTTTCTAGGGGCTCTCCCACTTTGTTCATTCCGCCATTTCATTTCTCATCATTACCGTCTCCGGACTGGCATAACCATGGGACGTTAAACTGAAAAATTCAATTTTTATTTGTTTTCAGTAAGACTCTTGCTTTCACATAGGCATCAGTTTCCACAAATTTTCAGTACTTTTTTTGTTTTCTGCATGGTGAGTCAAATGCCAGTTTACATAGAGATTTCTTATAGTCATGTTTAATATCTCTACACCTTTAGCATCAATGCATTTGTCTAATCAACGTTTCCAGTTCTGGGAACCTTTTATATGTTCTGCACAATGCGTGTCTTTAGGCCCTGGATATTCTGAATCGTACCTGAGTAGATTGCTGCCTTGAAATGACCCCCAAAACATATAAATTCACCGATGTTAGATCTCGAAACTCAATGAGATCACAGTGTTGAATCCCTGAGTCAGGAAACTGGACATCAATTATTTATTGAGAAAAAGTGTATTTTGGTTCTTCGTCATGTTCTTCTAAGCAGTTCGACTGATTTTAAGCAATTTCTTTTTATAGCTATCAGGACTGTTGGTGGCCAGATATAATAATAATAATAATAATAATAATAATAATAATAATAATAATAATAATAATAATAATAATAGCAAAGCATTGGCAAAAGATATGCAGCTATTTAATGTTCGTTACTGCTGTTGATAATTTAATATTACTGTTGTCCACGAGATGAGAAATAAGGTTTCCTTGTTTCGCTTTGTAAATCTATGTACGAGAGACATACCGAATTTTTTGACAAGAAAGCTATATCATAAACAAAAAAAAAAAAAACAATGTCATAACAAAATACAATCTTTTGGTTATTTTCCCACAGAGCCGCCTCCGCGACTGATACTTTGTAGTACCAAAAATCAACTTTAGGAACCCTTCAGGTAAAAATCAGTGCTCAGCGATTCTTCATAGCTTGTTGCACTTCTTCGTTGCTTTCAAAGTGTTGTCTCGATAGTGCTGACTTCAAAACAGGGAAAGGGAAAGTCTGTTGGGGCAATATTGAGGCTGTAGGTCGAGTGATTCAATCTATCCCATCCCAGACGATAAATGTGTTCTGCAATATCTCTTGAAGGGTGGAGTCTTACATTGCCATCCAAGAACAAAAGTCTTTGACTCAAGAGCTCTGATATCTTGCGAAGAATGGTGGACTTTAGTTTGCTTAGTGTGTGGCGCAATAGTGTGCCGCATTGACTGTCCCCGTAGTGAGGAAATCAAGTAATACGACATCTCTCGAGTCTCAGGAGGACATTGTGAGCATAGTTTTCCCTGCAGACTACAGCATTTAATTTTTTTCGTGATTGGTGAGCTTTGGTGTTTCCATGTAACTGAGACAACCTTGATCTCTGGAATAAAATTATGCACCCATGACTCTTCGGCTGTGATGGTCCTGAACAAGAAGTAATTGCCCTAACACTCGTACGGTATCAGGTGTTCGAGATTTCTTGTCCCTCGTACAGTCTTGTGATCAGGAATGAGGCCTCTCGCACCTATCTTGCCGACTGTTGGGTGAAAAGCGTTAGCTAATACGTGAGTGGGCGGTACGTTGTTAGGGAAGTTTTATGTGTAAATAATATAGGCCTAGATGATTATGTCGTGAGTTTTGAGTTAAGTTTTAGATACGAACGATACTAAGAATTGCAGTATAGTAAAGTTGAGATTTAGTTGTGGAATTACGAATATGATTTGTGTTGTTTAAGAATCACTAGGGGCAAAGAAAGATATGCAATAATTATAGGAGGAGTCCAAGTTCTGTGGTCTGTCAGGTACAGAGAAAATGTAAGCCAGTTAAATGGAGTATAAACATATGTAATAAAACATTTTGCTTTTACATACCGACATCTTCCGATATCCCAACACGGTATATATTATGTGGTGGGCTCGAGCATGCCCAACATCCAATGGGGATACTGCATCGAACAAAGTTATGCGCCTGTTGGTAATCACCGTTTCCTGCACTCTGTCCACTTTTGTTGCAGTCGTGAAGTGGGAGGGGCGCCCAGATTGGTCTTCAACTTTCACACTCTGCCTTTCTTCATTGAACATTGTACACAAGCTTCCAACTATTTGACAGGACATAACGTTGTTTCCATAGATGCTCTGTAGGCGTGGATGAACACTATTCTCACACGTTTAATTTTTTTCATATTTATTTTAATCTCAAATAATTTTCACAAATTTTCTTTATTATTATTATTATTATTATTATTATTATTATTATTATTATTATTATTATTATTATTATTATTATTATTATTTGATATCAAATTGATTTTCAATCTAGATTCCGGAGCGGAACCATATCATGTGAAAAGCAAATATACAACGCTCTGTAATCGTTTACCAAACATCGTTAGGGTCATCAAGTCTAGGAGGCTCAGGTAGACAGATCATGTAGTCAAAATGAATGAACGAAGGAAACCTCTCAAAATTTTAACTGAAAATCCAATCGGAAAACATCCATTAGGAAGACCTAAGCCCAGATGGGAGAATAATATTAAGATGAATCTCGCAGAAATAGGAGTATAAAGTAGAGTTGAGTTGATTTTGAGTTTAACGTCCCGTTCAGCAGCGAGGCTATATGAGACGTGAACCTACTGATTAACGTGGAATCCCAACCACATGAGCTCCCGGAATATAAAGTAGAAACTGGATCCAATTGGCTGTGGACAAAAGTCAATAGAGAACTTCTGTGAACGTGGCATTGAACCTCCGGGTTCCATAGGCCATAGAGTTACCTGGGTAGTTAGGTCTTATACCATTAATCATGTATTACAAAATCAATGTTTGAATCCTAACATTTGGTGATAGCTAGTGTTACCCAGGAACCGAGAAATTTATCTTCTTGTGTGCAACACTATTTAATAGAAGTTTTCGTAAGATTCGCTGTTCTCTCGGAATACACGTGTATCAAGTTCATCATATTGATACCTACATTAGTAACCTTCCAAAAATCGACCTCAAGTGATGAATTTATTTTATCACGAATGCAAGAAAATTCTTTGAAGAAAGTTTAACCGCTTTGCTCCAACTGTTACGTATAATTTTATTCAGAAATGTATATATATATAATGATCATCATATTTAATAAATAATAATAATAATTTAAGGTATTTTCGTAAGTAAAAAAAAAAAAAAAAAAAAGATGGACGTTCGGAACTTTGTGATCAACACTACGAAAGTGATTTAAGAAAAAAAAAACGAATACACTTTTGAATAAAACAACGTCACTTGCAATTTTTAATATTTTAGAATATATTTTTCCTTGCCGTTTCTTAATTAGTCCACTGGGAACACGTGACTCAGTGGTAGAGAGCTCTTCTCAGATGCGTGGCATACCTGGTTCGATGCCGGACAATTAATTTTGTGATGGACAATATCGTGTCCGTAGATTTTCTCTGGATACTCGCGTTTCCTCCTCATTCTCATTCTATCACTATTCACTTGCCTTAATCATTCGTCTGCCTTAAGGTTAGTGTAAAGGGACAAGTTTTGCCGATAGATGGCACTACAGTCTTCGTATCTCTTCCATGTATTTTTTACCTTTCACGAAAATTTACAATATCTTTTACAAATTTCAACGTAGAGACTTCAAATTTTTAGGAAAGGAACTTCATAACCTATTAAAGGGAACAATCCGTGCCGATTTTTTATTTAGAATTTTCTTCATTGTTGAAACAGTTCTATTGTTAAAGGTTTGGATATCCACTTCAACAATCAAGCCATTTCAACAATGAAGAAAATTCTAAATAAAAAATTGGCACGAATTGTTCCCTTTAATAGGTTATGAAGTTACTTTTCTAAAAATTTGAAGTCTGTAGGTTGAAATTTGTAACAGAAATTATGAATTTTCGTGAAAGGTAAAAAAATACATGGAAGAGATACGAAGATTGTACTGCCATCTATCGACAAAACTTGTCCCTTTAAACCAACCTTAACATGAATTACATAATCATGGAACGTTAAACTGGAATATTTTATTTCATTTTCGTTTCTAATTAATTCAAATACTTCTCAAAATAAAGGATTTCTCAAATCGTGCTATAGAATGAAAAGAAAGAGTTTCTTTTGTTAGTAATACTATTGCAGTTAAATTACTACATCTTGTGTTGGGGAAGGGGAGGGGGTGCTGTTTTCATGACAATCATTCATGGATATGAAAATTTGTGATCGCATTGACTATTCTGTTTTCAAATATTTCATTTTTACACAATTAGCAGAGCCTGATTTCGAAATTAATGAAAAGACAATGTGTCATCGAAGATAAGCACGCTTATAAAAGTGTAAGGAAATAAGATTTGAGTAGCAAATAAACAAACTAAACAGGCACAATATTTGATCAAAACTAATGCACATGAAAATGAAGTTAAAAAAGGAAAATTGTGTAAACATGCAGCGAAAGAAATGTTGGATGTTTCATTAGCACGAAGACTAGGCACAAACTTTCGACTATTCGGCTCCGTGTATACTGACACAACTCACCACCCACTTGTAACGTATTATGTTTCAGAGATCAAATTCCAAATCAGCATGATACGCCCCCTATCACCAAGAGAAACTTAAGAAGCAAACCATGGACTGTTATCATACATTTCTCTGACAAAATAAAAGAGAGAGTGAGAAAGAAGCAAAGAAAGAAAGAAAGAAAGAGAGAGAGAGAGAGTACTGTTAGAAACATGTACTTACTCCATACTGATTTGTATGTAACAATAACTGCAAGAAGTATGGATCTATTTGATTAGGGTTACCATAGACAGACTTAAAAAAATATATATTTCATCAAAAAAAAAAAAAAAGAGAGAGAGAGAGAGAGAGAAAGGGAAAAGAGTAAAGTAAAAGAATGCGAAAAAAAGATATGTACTTCGACAACTTTCAATGGCATAAGAGAAAAATAGAATTTATACAAGGAGGAGGAAAAAATCCTATTCTTAGGGCGCTAAATCGATTGAAAGAAACCGTTTCTCGATATCATTTAATGTTTTTACTCTGTAGAAATCAGTATTGACACCGGAAATAATATAAAATATCACTTCCGGTTTTGGGAGAAATTGCGAATAATAACGATATACTTCCTTGAGATACTAAATCGACTGAAAAAAAAAGACCGCTTGTCACTATTTATCATCGTTTTTGTTCTACGGCAATAAACGTTTAAACTGGAAATGGTTCATTGAGGCTCAGTTTGAATAACAGCTTAACGGAGATGACAGGTTCTATTTTTGGGACATTGAATAGATTGTAGAAAACAGCTTCTTCCTATCTCTTACCATTTTTACTCTGATATCTGTCAATATACTGACGAACGGACGAATAAAGCTGTTCTATAGTACTTCCGAGACTTATGCGTAGTAATTTGAAAGTCTAAAAAGTGTCAGCGATATCGAGAAACGGTTTTTTGGAATCGATTCAACGTCACAAGAATAGATTCCTTCTCCGACTGGGTTTCAACATTGATGACCATAAAACAATAACGGTAATATATAGGGTGTTTCAAAACAACACCGACAACGGTGATTCCTGACACCAAGATAAGACAAAAAGTATATACCAACTTGGGTGCACAAATGCTTCCTTTCGGAGTTATAGGCTGCCGAAAACATGAAAAAATAAAGTTTAAAAGTCCATAGCTCCAAAACTATGGGGCCTATCGTAGTCGGGTCAAAACTTTACTTAGAAACTAATATGTGTGCTATCCAAAAATACATGTTTCAGAATCCTAAGGTACACACGCAACAATTTTTATAGCGGGAGTTTGGCTACGGGCATATAATTTCAAGTACTCTCCAACAACCTCTAAAAATTGTTGCGGAAGTACCGGGGGACTGGGAACCTTGGGTATTTGGATACAATACATACTAGTTCCTAAGTGAAGTCTTGACCCGACTACGGTAGGACCCATAGTTTTGGAACTATGAGTCTTTAAATTTAGCTTTTTTATGTTTTTAGCAGCCTATAACTCCGAAAGGAAGCATTTGTGCACCCAGGTTGGTCTATACTTTTCGCCTTATCTTGGTGTCAGGAATAATCTCCCAAACGCTGTGAGTATTGTTTTCAAACACCCTGTACAGAGATACGTTTTTTTTTTCTGTAATTGATCGAGAGTCTCAAGAAAACGTAAAATCTCCGCCTGTAGGCCTAAACCTTGTAGTTTCAATATTGAATTGCCTAGAGAAAAAACGGTAAGAAATATCGAATAGCGTTTTCTTTTTTAATCGATTCCACGTCTCAAGAATGGATTTTATCTCGGTTAACTCTCCAAACCAGAAGAGGTAGAAATCAACCGTTTCCGGTTTCAACTTTAATAGCAATACAACCAAAACTATAACAGTAAGTGACAAGCAGTTCTTTGTAATTGATTCAATGTTTCAAAAAGGGATACCCATCTGCACCCTACTCGTATTATTCTGCTTAAACCGGAAGTAGTAAAATTTACTAGTACTTCTGGTATAACGTTGATGGTCATACAACAAAAGTGGTAACAGATATTTGGAGTCAATTCAGCGTGTTAAGAAAATATATTATCTACTGGAACTGGAGATAATAGAAATTTAGTAATACTTCCGTTTTCAGTATTTATCTCCATGAAATAAAAGCTGTAAAAGATATCGAGAAGCGGTTTTAGTAATCGAATCAACTTTCCATGAAAAGATACCATCTTCATCTATATTACTGTACTAAAACCAGAAGTGGTAAAATAGACGAAAACATTACTAGTGTTTTGGGTTTCAACGTTGATTTCCATACAACAAAAGCGGTAATAGATAGCAACAAGAGGTTTCTTGTAATCAATTCAGTGTCTCAACAAACCTTACCATCTCCACCCCAAAACAGTCTACTAAAACTGAAAGGGGTGGAAAGGGCCTGTGACACATCCATAAGGTGTCTGGGCCACAACAACAAATTTTGATGAAACTTGGTAGACTAATAGGACACCTTGCAAAACTAATGTAATTAGCAGGAATTTGTCGAAAAAGCTGTAGTTTCTGAGATACAGTCGATTCAGTAAAGATGACATTTGTCGTGATATCTCGAGAACGGATCCACCGAGATCAAGCAAACTTTGCAAGCCATAGTAGATACATGATAGCCTTGAAACGAAATTAAAACGAATTGTCTGCACCTGCGCAGAACTGCGCAGAATGCGCAAATAGTTGTGCGCATGCGTATATCTCGAAAACGTGAAGACTGCGATATATTTTTCTCTTGCTTAGTTTGAACTATACGACGAGTATAACATAATGCAAGAAAAAAAAAGACTTCAAGCAATTGAGGTGAGAAGATGTTGGGGTGGTCTGCCCCCCGGACACCCGCCTCTAGTTACGCACTCTGTCTGGCTTCTCAGTCATACATTTCCATTACACCTGTGTAGAAGTAATATAGTTAACGTTAATAGTCGCCATATTCGGGTCGTAGTGATATCAAGTACTGTAAGTCATCAATGTTGCACAACAGTAACACAGTATTAAGAGAGCGTAAGGATAAACTATGAGGCCTATAGTCGCGATCTATTGAAACTAGTGATAGGCACAAAAACAGGTTTTTCGGTTTTCGGTTTTTAGGAAAACCGAAACCGGGTTTTGAAAGTTTCAAAAACCCGATTTTTCACCGAAATCGGTTCGGTTTTCACCGAATCCGGTTATCCATTTTGTACAAAGCAGGTTCGGTTTTTCACCGGATCCGGTTTCGGTTTTATTCAAACCCGGTTCCGTTTTTTTCAAAATTGGTTTTATTTCTGACGAGAATAGTATCCGTTATTCTCCGGAAATCGATTCCGTTTCCACACAAATAGTTTTATGTTTTACAAAAGTTTTCACAAAAATCAGTTTTGGTGATAAACCGAACCGGTTTTGAAGGAAATGAAACCGGGTTCAGTGAAAAACTGAAAAGGTTTTGGTGAAAACCGGACCGGTTTTTGGAGAAAACCGAAATGTCGGTTTCTCGGATTTCGGTTTTTCTAGAAAACGGTTTTCGGTTTTTTATAAAAGAAAACGGTTTTCCCCATCCCTAATTGGAACCAGGCTATACTTTTTGTGACGAGACTGTTTCACGCGACGAAATGAGACAACCCCAAAGATCTCGCCTCATGGCCACACTAACTATGTATAGGTAACCCTATGATTTTGCAAGTTTCTTTGAAGCCTGCATCACACTGACGTGTTGCAATAGACCGCGACAATGGGCATGACAGTTTATCCTTATGCTCTCTTAATACTGTGTTACTGTTATGCAACATTGATGACTTACAGTACTTGATATCACTATGGTGACTATTAACGTTAACTATATTACTTCTACACAGGTGTAATGGAAATGTATGACTGAGAAGCCAGACAGAGTGCGTAACTAGAGGCGGGTGTATGGGGGCAGACCACCCCAACATCTTCTCACCTCAATTGCTTGAAAACGCTCACCTTTGAGTCTAGTTTTTTTCTTGCATTATGTTATACTCGTCGTATAGTTCAAACTAAGCAAGAGAAAAATATATCGCAGTCTTCACGTTTTCGAGATATACGCATGCCCACAACTATTTGCGCATTCTGTGCAGTTCTGCGCAGGTGCAGACAATTCGTTTTAATTTCGTTTCAAGGCTATCATATATCTACTATGGCTTGCAAAGTTTGCTTGCTCTCGGTGGATCCGTTCTCGAGATATCACGACAAATGTCATCTTTACTGAATCGACTGTATCTCAGAAACTATAGCTTTTTCGACAAATTCCTGCTAATTACATTAGTTTTGCAAGGTGTCCTATTAGTCTACCAAGTTTCATCAAAATCGGTTGTTGTGGCCCAGACATCTTATGGATGTGTCACAGGCCCTTTCGTAGTGTACTTCCGGTTACAATATTGATCCCAAAGAGGAAAAATGGAAAGACATATCGAAAAGTGTTTTCTTGAAAACGATCCACAGTCCAAAGAATAGATTAATCTTATATTCGAACTAAAAGTGGTAGAAATCATTCATTTCCGATTTCAACGTTTAACGCCATAGAACAAGAACGGAAACAGATAACGAAAAATTGTCATCTACCATCGATGGAGCGTCTTAAGGAAATATTCCATCTTTGTCTGTATATTTCTACTAAGACCAGAAGCGGTAGAAATTTACTACTTAACAAGTTTCATCTTTCAGCATTACTCGTATTCCTCGATTGCAGCCGGGAGTTATAGAACTGTAGCAATATTGAATTGGTAGTATATAGTTTGGAAGTCTATCGTAATTCCACAACTGTGGAACAAAACACATTAGTTAAAATAGTATTATTAAACTGTCATTATATTGGTATTTATAAAAGAAAATACATATTGGTCATTAAACAATTTGAAGGTTATTTAGAATAAATATTTTATATAATAATAATAATAATAATAATAATAATAATAATAATAATAATAATAATAATAATAATAATAATAGATCTATGGCTATATATATAGTACAGCTATTAGAATTTGTATAATCTTTATCTTGTAAAAGTATATAACCTACCTATTTATGATCCTTAAGTATAGTGCGTAATACGAAATTCACTTGAATTTTTATATGTAAAATGAAATGAAATCTTTAAGCCTGACGTTTCACGCTTATGCCGGCTAGGCTCAAGAAGACCGTGATGATGAGAAAGGAATGAAATAGTGGAATGGTGGAAGAAAACAAGAGTATCCCTAGAAAATCTACGCACACGATGTTTATCTCCCACAAAGTTGACTTGGCGCGAGCTGGGATCGAACTAAAAACCCCATGCATCCCAGGTGAACGCTCTAACACTGAGCCTACCACAGTTAAAAAAGCTAAACTTCTAGTCACGAGAGTGTATAAGTAGAGACCTTGGTTATATTTCAATTTGCTTCGGTGTACACACGGAAAAGAAAGTATTTGATAGTTGACAAATTTGCTTTTGCCATTAACTCGGGAACAAATGAATTAATTTCGATACTTTTGTTGTTATCCTTAGAATAGTTATAATTTGATAACTTGCCAAAATCGGTACTCTAATAATTTAATTTATTCTTGAGTTATTAGGGAAAGAAAATTTCTCAACTGAAGAATACTTTCTATCATGACTACTAAAAAAAAAAAAAAAAAAAAAAAAAAAAGTGAGTACGATAGGCTACGATTCCTAAAGAGTAGAAATAGTAAGTAACGTGTCGAAGTTTCCGTTTGTGTTTGAAAACAGGATAAACAGATATCACACTGTTGAAAATGGCATAGGTCTAGGACAAGGGATGGGGAATCTTATTTGTTTTAAGAGTCACATTAATAATGTCCATTTCTCAAGAAGGCCACATATGATACTTTTGAATAGATGCTTTTTTGTAGTTATTTTACAGTTACTAGTTACAGGATTACATTAATATTTTACATGAAAAGGTACAGGTATAACACAATAACATATTAAAGGGATAATATAAGAAATATTATCATTTATTTGCTTTTTGCTATTTATTATCATCTATATTAGTTGTAATAAGAAGTGTGAACGTGAAATAAAAGCAAGGATAGGAATGGCGAAAGAAGCCTTTAGGAGGAAGAAAAGTCTGTTTTGTGGGACCTTGAATAAAGAGTTGAGAAAAGACCCAGAAAATGCTTCGTGGAGCACTGTGCTGTATGAGTCAGAAGCATGAACATAAAAAAAGATGGAAGCTTTCGAAATGTGGAAATGTGAATGTGGAGAAAAATGGAGAGAATTAGATGGGTCGAGAGGAAGACGAACGAGAGGGTCTTAGAAATGACAGGGGAGAAAAGAACGATTTTAGACAGAAAGAGAGAAAGATAAAATGATTAGGGCATTGGCAAAGAAGGAACTGTATCATAAGGAATGTGCTGAAGGGTATGGTGGCAGGAAGGCCGCACTTTCTGACTGAAGACTGAAGGTAGAACTAGAAAATGCTTTTTTACAAAACCAAAAGTGTTATGAGTTTTTTAAGTGGGAGGAGGTGAGAGTACTGTGGGAAAATCCATACATACGAAGTTGCTCCGTCGTAACACTCACATATTCTAGAATTGATCTCGGATCCTTGTGTGGAGAATAGATGAACGCTATAGCACTTAATGATGTTCAAGGTTTTCATGTTAACAGCGTGCGAAATCCTGGAGTGATGGGATGATTTCTCTCACTTAAATAATAATAATAATAATAAAGAAAAGACCACAACTAATAAGTAACTGGGGGTGAGTAAAGTGATTTACAGTTGTCAGAAGTTTGTAAATTATTTACAGCAATTCATATAATTAACGGATGAACCAGTGGATAGCGGTATCCTTAATCTTACATAGTTTAATACTTATGGATATTCAATTATGTTTTTTTCGATATATATTTTTTTATATTCCTATTTCCTACTTACTTCGACACAATGAGGACGTCAGCTTTAATTTCTTGGGGGAAGGGAGTGGAGGAACAGATAAATTTTTGGTGTAACTATTCTTTTTATACCGAAAATAAGTTTTATATTACTGCACATACTGGTACGTAGGCCCCTATTTGTACAGTACCTTATAACACAATATCTGGGGAACAGTTGGGAGGTGGAAAATGATAACGGGAGCCTCCCGTCCCCTTCCTCCCCTTTTTGCGACGTCACTGCTTCGACTGTGATGATTTCGCACCTTTGCATGTGTATATCAGGTAATATCCTAATTAAAAGTCTCGAGTAATATTTCATAACCTATTCATAATGAGTAATTATCGCCCTTTAGCCTTGTAAGTGTGACAGAATATCTGAGAAAACCAAAGAACGTTGCAACTCTATGGTAACAATCTCTATGACACGCGTGTACTCAGCTCTGAGATACAATTAGACCTAATTAAGAACATAATAGAAAAAAATGCAAGGGCATTGTTTCTAATTTTGTAACGGGAAGTAAAAATTAGAACAACTATTCATATTTAGATTGAAGTTTTTTTTTTCTTCCTTTCATTTTCGTTGTACGTACGTTTTTCGGTGATGTAAGAAGCAAGAAATAGTAGGAATGTGTGTCAACAAACTACGACTTATTTATTAATAGACTACCACGAAAGACGGAAGCCGTCAAGGATGAGTACGCTACGAACTACGGATAAAGTACAGAAAGAACGTCGCAGAACTTACAAATGATAGTTATATACCTGAACACTAATAGCACATGGCCTTCACTCCTGTGAACTGTCTGCGTAACATTTTCACATTTGCTTAGGAGTTGCGTCACGTGGGTACGCTGTTAGATTTGTAGATCTGGTTGACGATTTCTCATCTTTCTTGCCTGTTTTTTCTCGTTTCCGACCAATGGCGTAGCTAGATTTATTTTTCTAGAGCTGCCTTCCCACACACTATTGCACTGTACCAACAACAGTTAAAGACGTTAATCACTTCAAAAATTAGTCCATTTAAAAATATGTTTTCCACTGCACAATCCAGTTTTAAATTCATTGCTTCTTATATTGATAACTAGTAGTGATGTATACAGAATGCCATCAAGGGAGGGGTGGGTCCGTAGCCAAGAGAAACGATATCAATTTTGAAAGTGCTGACTTGAGATTAACCTTATTCATACATATATACCAAGGGAAACTGAAAGTTATAGGGGGGCTGAAGGTGTTCGCAAGGGGTTCAGGCCCTTGTCCACCCTCTCATACGGACCTGAGGGAGTACAAGCATCCAAATTCAAATCACTTCTGGACATATGTATTTTTCATTCATATTTTAATATAGTAATTTATATCTTTTCATATCGTGTAGAACGAACAGGTTAAAACCTAGGGTGACCAGATTTTTTTAAATCCAAAAGAGTATATATACAGTATATATATCTATGTAAAAAAAAAATTGACACTAAGTATAAAGTTAAACACAAACAAACTATTTGCTGAGCAAAACAATATATTCACATAAAAAACTACATGCGTGTTACAGTTTCGCCAACTAACATTTTGGCTTCAGTTGGGATGAAGCCAAAATGTTAGTTGGCGAAACTGTAACACGCATGTAGTTTTTTATGTGAATATATTGTTTTGCTCAGCAAATAGTTTGTTTGTGTTTAAGTATATACAAAGCAAAGCTTCTACTTATGGATAATATTAAGTATAAAGACAAGGTGAATTACAGTATTTTATCTAATGCGCATGCAAATGAGTTAAATACTTCACCATCATTCATACTTCTGCGACAATCTTGCTTTCTTGTGTAAGTTAATGTCATCCTTTATTGCCAGTCTGAACTCTTCACAGATCATGCTTACACTGAACTTCACTTTCATCACTTGTTCCAGTGTCGACACTGTGAGTTGACTTTTTTCCTCGCTCTAGTGTTAATAGCATTGAAGAGCCTCTCACAATCAACATTAGTGCCCGGTAAAGTAAACAAGAATTGCACGAGTGGCACAATCACTTTTAAATTTGACCCACCCCGCACTAAATCTTTGTACACTATTTTCCATTTGCCCATCATTGTCTCTCTTTTCTCTCCCCATTGTTCAAGGTGTTCTTTAACACATCTGGGCAAATTTTTGACACTTACTGGGTATTGCACAGTAAGTGTCAAAATTATCATTATCACTGAATTCCAACGAACTGTCTACATGTTTTACCTGCTCATAGAAATATACAAACGACTCCTGAAATTCTTCATAGGTAACTGATGTGTCAAGTAGTAAATATTTCATCTTGTTTACTTCTCCGAAAAAACGTTGTGACCACATCTCTAAGTATGTTATCACTGCAAAGTAAAACCTTCTTGACACTAAGTAGGCATATTCCTCTTTTACATTCCCTTCTTTTACAAGTTTCGTAAGTAAATTTCTAGCAGAAAACGAAAAAAAGTTTTGTTCAATTCTATCTTTGTATTTCCTCAGAAGTTCAAAATATTCAACAGAAACTTCAGTCGCTGTTATATCCTCTTTCTCAATTTTTGTAATTGTTTCAGTGAACAAGATTAGCTGAGTATGCAGGAATACAGCCACAACTCACGTGTTTCGTCTCGAAAGAAATTGACTATAGCTATTGGAGCATTTTCATCACTCAAAAAATACCCCTTAAGTGGTTCATACTGACGTATAGTTTTTTCTACACACGGAAGCAGAGACAAGAATCTCGTCTTTGAGTGATACAAAAGACCCTCATAATGACAACCAATGAACTCACAAAAGTTTTTCAAATTTTCTGTCCTTACAGTAAAAATACTGAAATGGTTGCATATTTTAAAAACCAAATTCTCAACATCGATCGGTATTACTCTCGAACACGCCACAGAAATTTCATTGTGAAGGATATGAGCCCCACACCCGATAGGCAAAACATTTTTCTTCAACCTGAACTCTAGTTCGCTATGCACGTTTCCTGTTGTTTTATTTTCTATGCTTCCAAAATTTACTGGTGCATTATCAGCTACAAAACCGATGACCTTATTTTCCAAACAAAACTGACGTAATGTACCCATTAATACGTTCGACACAGTTTCCGAGGTTTCATTTGACATGCTATGAATTTTTAGAAGACATGTTTTTACATTAATATGAGTATCTACTTCACAGTACCGCACTAAAACAGGCATGAGTTTGGTTGCTTTACGATTGGAAGCATCACAAGCAACAACAACGAAAGGAGCCTTTTTAACACTATTACTTAAAATATTTTCTGACCACACTCCCACCACATTTGTTAACAAAGCCTCCGTTTTCGTTCTCGCACATGCAAATTTTTTATTCACTGTTGATTTCAAAAGTTTGCTAGTGCAGTCCATGTTTCTAAAAGAGTGGTTATGTTTAACATTATGGTATGACCACACAAGTTCTAGTCGAATTAAATCTAGCTCTTCTGAAGATTCTGTGGTGAAAAAAAAACTATCCAACTTACCTGCTTCGGAAGTTGATGAGCATTCAGTGTGTGACTTAGATTTTATACGTTGTTGTATATCATATTTACCTTTATTTTTTTATAGAGAACTCCTTCTTACATACCGTGCACCATGCTTTGTAAACATCGTTACTGCGGGCCCTTATAATGCAAGGATAGCTTATTTCAAACGCTTGATTATACTGGCATTTTCCTCGCGACATTGTTAATAAAATAAATCATTCCAATCCTCGAATAATATAATTGATTGAGTGTACGTACGCACGTTAATTAGAATAATAATCACTGCTGATTCCCACTACCAAGAACTCACTCACTTTGAAGGGAAATTAAAACCCCGTACCATGAACTGTAGGAATACCAGATATAAATTCCGAAAATCTAAATCATTCCAGGTACTCAAATCAATTTAATTAACAATTTAATAATTAAAACGTTGAAAGTTTGGATAAATCGATCACTTTAATTTTGCCGTCTTTACTATAGTTTTAGTACTAACTAATAAAAACAGTTTAGTTATATTATTATTATTATTATTATTATTATTATTATTATTATTATTATTATTATTATTATTATTATTATTATTATTATTATTATTTTGTTTTGCAAAAAGAAAATCTGGCAACCCTACAATGCAACGAGGACGAGAAACGCAGCACAGCGCAGCGGGTCTGCTACTACGAAGTACTAAACAGTGCTGTCAACGTCCAAGTTTTTACAGGAAAAAAAAAATGCGATTTTCAATGGGAAAATGTATTAAACGTTAAATGAAATTGAAAATGCCATAAAAGAGTATAATTCGATATTTTTGGGAAGAAAAAAGAGTATAGAGTATATGAACCTCGAAAAGAGTATAATACTCTTAAAAAGAGTATGTCTGGTCACCCTATTAAAACCTCTCTTTTGCACATGCCACTGATCAGGTACGGAGGAAGAATTTCATTTCGGGCAGGAACAAGGATATGAAAATCTTTCGAGGTTTCTGCTTCAGGAACTTCCTTTTTTGCCTATAGGACTGAACATTCCGACTGGGAAGCACACACACCTAAATTTATAATTCATTAAATATTAATTTATCAAACATCTATCAGAAAAAAAGAAAGAAAAATCCTTTTCATTTCTCTTTAAAGTATGGACATACACTTACTACAAAACGCAATGAAAAGAGTTCATCTCCGTTCACAAAAAGTTTTTTTTTTTTTTAATTTTGATTTATTTATTTATTTATTGTCCGCTAGTGGTCATAACATCTTTTCAACATTAGGTGACAGGTGGGAATGGATTGATAGAAACTTAAGTCCTGTAAGCCGCTCCCCAGACATGATGTTTCGGAGACATGACTTGATTCTGTACATTGAAGAAAATGATCTCAATTCTCCAGCAAAGTAGTTGAAACAGATACCAAGCTAAGATATTGAGTAGCTTGCTGATTGTTGGAAAGAAGGCTGGATTACAGGCATCCAGCGTATCCATAATTTTGGCAGGTTCATGATGACATTTTTCACACCACATACTGTATTCAACCTCAAGGATGGATTCTGAAGCATTTTCAGTACTATTTTTTAAATATGTAGGAACAAGTGAAACAATTTTTCATGAATCGAAATATTTTCTGTCTTCTATGGAAAAATTGAAAAACTTTTTATGAGTCGGAAAATTTTCATCAATTTGAAGCAAAAAGTGAAACAACTTTTTGTGAATCGGAAAGTTTTATTGCTCTGTAGAAACAAGTGAAAGGAATTTTAATGGATCGGAAAATTTTCATTACGATGTAAAAGCAAGTGGAAAAACTTTCATAAGCCGGACAGTTTTGGATATTACATATAGTGATGTTAGTTGGAAAATTTTCCACTATATTTAACTTCACATTGAGATATAAAATTCAATTCCTGTAGAGGAAAATTACACAGCAATTATAATTTTCCAATTAGCTTTCGGGAACCAGAAAATTTTCAAATATTTCAACTTGTGATGTAAAAATTTAGACAGTGTTTCTCTCTCTCTCTCTCTCTCTCTCTCTCTCTCTGTGTGTGTGTGTGTGTGTGTGTGTGTGTGTGTGTGTGTGTGTGTGTGTGAAGTGTAGGGAACATTTATCGAGTTCGTAGAGAACAAATATTTCATTCCAATATTTAAAATTTAACAAGAAATCGAAAACAAACCTTTGTGAATTTATCAATTATTTGAAAAACAGAAAATTTCACTATTTCTTCACATATAGGCTTCTGTAATGAAATAACTACATGAAAGTTCATGATGAAGATTATATTCGTAACAGAAAATAAGAAGAAATGCTTCGATTTTATTGTGTTTAACACTCGTAAATCATAATTTTAATATTGGAATTTTGTATAATCAACATCTTAGATCAGATATTTGTATTGTAAAACTACCATTATTATGTATAAAAATGTATTGGAAATAATCATGATTCGATAGAACAAGTACATACATATATAAGAAAGAAATGTGTTTTTTTTTTCACTTTGTAAATTAAAATGAAATTACTTGTTGCTTTTAGAACGCAGCGCTAATAGTGCAGCTTTTTACATTTCTTTTATTGTTTTATTGGAAGAACAACTACACAAATCAGCTTCCTTATTAGTTATATTTCACTTTCTCTTCTGAATGAATATATGAATAAATAAATGTTGATTTCCAGAAAATGGTCAGTATTTGTTTTCATGAGTTACTTAAACTCGAATTTTGGATAGTCAAAAAATTTACAGTAGGCACTTTATATTATCTCTACTTATTTATAAATGTTGCAGTATGTAAATCTAGAAAAGTAGTAAAGCTATTAGAAAACTTCGTTTTACGTGTGTTAAACTGACGAAATATAATTTTGTGAGATCAAAGGTGGATTCTGAGGGAAGAACGCATTGAAGTTTTTGAAACATTTTTGAAGAAATGAAGAATCGTTAGATTTTCACTTCATGAAACTTTTTAAGACATTATTTATTACCAATAAAGTTTACAGCTAGCCAACGATGTACAAATAAGTAAAGTATGTTTTTATGAATCGGAAAATATTCAAATATTCATCACTTTTAATAAATTTAAATTTTAAGTAATAAAATGGGATATTTGTACGCTACGAACTCGATGTATGTTCTAGGCTCTTCACACACACACACATTATATATATATATATATATATATATATATATATATATATATATATATATATATATATATATATATATATATATATATATATATATATATATATTTGGTCTAGGAATTAATTCGTGCGGTTGGTACGCACACATTGAAGCTGTAGTACAAACACAAAATACATACATACCTTAAGAAAAATATTGTCCATCGCTAGCCACCACTTTCGCCCATCTGTCAGGCAATGTACGGATTCCGTGGCGAAAGAAGTCCTCATCCTTGGAAGCGATCCAGTCAGAGACCCATGTTTCGATATCTTCTGAAGAAGTAAACCGCTGTCCAATCAAATCGTTGTTCATGCAATCGAACAAGTAGTAGTACGAAGGAGCAACGTCTGGTGAATACGGCGGGTGGGGTAAAACTTCCCATCCGACATTTTCTAAATAGGTTTTGACCGGTTTTGCGACATGTGGGCGAGCGTTATCATGTTGAACAATAAGTTTATCATGTCTGTTCTCCCATTCTGGTCGTGTTCTGGCCAGAGCTTGCTTCAAACGCATTAATTGTCGTCGATAACGTTCTCCATTCATAGTTTCACCCGGTTGCAGCAGCTCATAGTACACCACACCTTTCATATCCCACCATATGCACAGCATAACCTTTGCACAGTGAATATCTCGTTTTGGTTGTGATGGACCTGGTTTACCTGGTTTCACCCAGACCTTTTTTCGTTTAGGGTTCTCGTAATGGATCCACTTCTCATCACCCGTAATAATTCGATGCAGAAACCCCTTTCTGCTCTGTCGTTGAAGCAGCAATTTCGTCTTTCAACGTCTCTGTCTTTCAATTCATGTGGAACCCAATGTGACATCTTTTGAATCATTCCCATGGCTTTCAAGCGTTTGGAGACTGTTGTTTGATCAACGCCTAATGCTGCTGCAAGTTGTTCCTGCGTTTGACACGAATCCTGCTCGAGCAATGCTGTCAATTCTTCGTCTTGAAATTTTTTTGGCTGTCCAGCTCGCTCTTGGTCTGCCAAGCCGAAATCACCACTTCTAAACCGTGCAAACCACTTCTGACACGTTCGCTCAGCTAGAGCATGGTCACCATACACTTCCACCAAAATACGATGACTTTCAGTCGCACTTTTCTGCATGTTAAAGTAATGCAGCAGGACACCCCGCAAAAACACTTTATCAGGCACAAATTGCGCCATGTTCACTTAACTACAAACTGGTGTTGTTGACGCTTTAATCCACTGCCCTATACTACGAACGATACGTGATGACAGGGGTTTGCAACACATGTGTGGATACACGGAACTGTGGGACGCTCCGTTCGTTGCGCCATCTCTTGTCCACCCGCACGAATTAATTCCTAGACCAAATATATATATATATATATATATATATATATATATATATATATATATATATATATATATATATATATATATATATATATATATATATATAGAGAGAGAGAGAGAGAGAGAGAGAGAGAGAGAGTTGAATTGAATTGATTTTGAGTTTAACGTCCCTTTCAGAAGCGAGGCTATGTGAGACGGAACCAACTGTTTAACGTGGAATCCAAATTACATGAGCTCCCGCCGGAAATCGAAGCAGGTCTCCCATGCCAAAGGCGCATATGCTAACCGCTTAGCAACGAAGGGTCTTGCAGAGTGAGAGAGAGAGAAACACTATGTAAACTTTTACTTCCCAACTTGAAATATTAGAAAATTTTCCGTTTCCGGAAAGCTACTTGGAAAATTATAATTTGTTGCTGACTAACTTTCCTCTACAGAAATTCAATTTTGTAGCTCAATGTGCAGTTAAGTATAGTGGAAAATTTTCCACCTAACATCACTATATATAATATCCAAAATTGTCCGGCTTATAAAAAGTTTTTTCGACTTGTTTCTACATCGTAATGAAAATTTTTCGATCTATGAGTATTCCTTTCACTTGTTTCTACAGAGCAATAAAACTTTCCGATTCACAATAGGTTGTTTAACTTTTTGCTTCAA
Source organism: Thermobia domestica (assembly GCF_964235325.1). Taxonomy (NCBI): domain Eukaryota; kingdom Metazoa; phylum Arthropoda; class Insecta; order Zygentoma; family Lepismatidae; genus Thermobia; species Thermobia domestica. Next base: position 122,015,264 of record NC_137462.1, on the reverse strand, counting down.
AATGATGAAAATTTTCCTACTCGTAAATAGTTCTTCAATTTTTCCATACAAGACAGAAAATATTTCGATTCATAAAAAATTGTTTCGCTTGTTCCTACATAGTACTGAAAATTGTCTGAGCCATGAAAATTTTAAGATTCTTTAAACGATCTTTCACTTTTTAACATTTCTATACATGAATTCAATCAATTTTATGAATACTGAGGAATTGTTACTTGATTACTGATTTTTTTAGAACGGAAAAATTTCCGGAAAAATATAGCGGAAAATTTTCCGAAATGGAAAGTTTTCCACCTCGCATCACTGGTACTAATACAGATCTCGCTCGATTTTCACTGGTTATTGCACCCCTTTGTGATTAAGGCAGTTGCTAACGCAGTGTTTTCTTTCTACATAATACAGGATTCGATTCCTAGTGGGATGAGAGTAACGTTGGCGATTTCAGATCACGCAGTAGGACTCGTCTCATATAATCTCGATGAATATTCGAACCCAAGAGGATCGGAAATGGGGAATGGCGGAAACTTCACAACGAGGAACTACAAAATTTATACGATTTACCAAACATTGTTAGGGTCATCAAGTCTAGGAGGCTCAGGTGGACAGGTCATGTAGCCAGAATGGAAGAAAGTAGGAACGCTTTCGAAGTTTTAACTGGAAATTCTATCGGAAAGCGATCGTTAGGAAGACCAAAGCGCGGATAGGAAGACAGTATTGAGATGGATCTCAGAGAAATAGAAGTACAAAGTAGAAACTGAATTCAATTGGCCAAGGATAGAAGTCAATGGAAAACTTTTGTGAACGTGGAATTGAACCTTCCGGTTCCATAGCCCCAATCGAGTTAGTTTGTTTTATGTATAATGTAATTAGTTTTGTTACTGTTTGTATGAATATTTACATTTCAAATTTTCACCTTTTTCCCAATATTTTCGACTTTTGAAACCAAGATTTTGCACCTAAAATTCAAACTCTAATCATTATTACATGTCCTTCAGGCTTTAAAAATGATTTTCTCTTAAATTATCTCGAGTACGAAATCACGTATACTATATAAAGCGCAGGCGAAGAGCTTCAAAACAAACATTCTCGATCAAATCGGATATACGTTCACTATACTACGTAGTATAAACGGATGTATTTTTCAGCGTTGAGAGGTATCACGATAGTTCATTAACAGTTATCCTACGTTGATAATGGTAGTCTAAAACTAATACGCTGTTTGTTTAATAGAGTTAAATTGTTGAACAATTAACTAATATTATTACACTTAATTTTTCAATGCGTATGTAGGTGTGTGTATAGAAAGTTGAGTTTTTTTTTTTTTTTGAATGGTCGCAAGTTCTGCGTTAAGGAAAGAAAATCCGCCTCTACTTGATGACGTTTCAGGAAGTTTTCTTTACGGGAAAAAAATTGAAAAGAAAAAAATAACATCCTGTTTACATTTATACTCGTATTCTTACACAATAAACATACGGATATATGCAACATGTTATGTAATGATAGGAAATTAAAGGAAGTCTAGACTACGTACTCTCATACTGAATTTACGCGTACAGCAGGAGCGAGAAGTGACGAATTCAGACATTTTCACCCTGGAGAGAATGTAAATTTTTCTTGAGCTTCCTCGTGGTTAAGCGGTTAGCATACGTACTTTTGGTGTGGGAGACCTGGGTTCGAATCCTGGCGGGAGCTCATGTCGTTCGGATCCCACGTTAAACTGTAGGTCCATGTCTCATATAGCCTCGCTACTGAAAATCAAATCAAATTATTCTTGGAGTGGTGGGTAGGAGAAGAGATATTTTCTCACCTGTGAATATTATGTTTGATAAAACATGATCTACAGCCAGTGATGAAAATTTTCCGATTCATAAAAACATTCTGCACATATTCCTACATCGTTGTTTAGCCGTGATGTGAGCTGGAAAATTTTCTTCTATATTTTTTCCGGAAAATTTTCAATTCTTAACAAATATCAGTGATCAAGTAACAGTTCCTCAGTATTCATAAAATTGATTGAATTCATGTATAGATATGTTAAAAAGTGAAAGATCGTTTAAAGAATCTGAACATTTTCATGGCTCAGACAATTTTCAGTACTATGTAGGAACAAGTGAAACAATTTTTCATGAATCGAAACATTTTGTCTTGTATGGAAAAATTGAGGAACTTTTTATGAGTCAGAAATTTATCATCGTTTTGAAGCAAAAAGTAAAACAACTTTTTATGAATCGGAAAGTTTTATTCTCTGTAGGAACAAGTGAAAGGAATTTTTATGAATCGGAAAATTTTCTTCACGATGTAGAAACAAGTGATTTTTTTTTTTCATAATCCGGACAATTTTGGATATTATGTATACACGACTCCAAAAGTGCATTACCACCTGCAATTCTCCCTTTCCTGCAATAGCAGGCAACCCAAAAAGCTCAGCGCTTGGGTTGGTTGCACATTCGAAAGGCGTTGGGCCAAACCTCAATTTTGTTACAAATATATCAGTGTGGCAAACTGCAAATAAGAGAATAAAATAAATTGTTAAGACTTACCATTTTATTATCGTGATGGCAATGGATGACATAAAAGTTACAAAATCATCTTACCTAAGCAGTTCAAACAAGGTGAATGGTAAGAAACACACATAAGAGGAAAGCAGTTTCTTTCCTTTTCCAAAAGAAAATCTCGTAAAAAAGAAAAAGATTTTATAATGTAAAGGTTTAATATAAAAGCCTAACACCCCAAAACAAACATCCACACGACACAGAAAGAGAGAGAAACACAGAATAAGGAACACCAATGGTTTAGCTGACTAGCGGGCCTCTCATACAAGATAAAGAGATGGAACCCTAGTTGTAAACCTAATTGTTATAATAATAATAATAATAATAATAATAATAATAATAATAATAATAATAATAATAATAATAATAATAATAATTATTATTATTATTATTATTATTATTATTATTATTATTATTATTATTATTATTATTATTAAAAATCGTCTACTTTCCCAATCTCTGACCTACCTAAGAGCATGTCTGTATATAGCGGTCATGTGAGTACCTTTTGTCAATGAGTGGCCCTAAAGGTAAAAGGGATGCAAATCTCTGAGAGAGAGGAACAAAAAACTTTCTTCTGATAAATTCCAGGGGAAAGTTCGAGGAATTGCTTTCGACGGGTGCTTTCTTGTTTTTCGGGGACAGAAAATTGTATCGGCTAAGAAATTACAGTATATAATATTGCAAATTTGCAAGTGCATTTATTTACAATGCAATTTGAGGTAATAAAGAAATTGAGGACTTCCGGACAAACGACTTGTCAAGTCCAAAAAGTGAAACTATAAAGGAGATAGCTTCACAAGGATTTCTATTCATCTGATTTTCTTCAAACTTGGCACATATATACTAGACCGAAAATAAATGTAAACATGTTTTTTTTTGTTTCTTTCGGAGAACAGGTTAAAGGAGGCAAAGGGTCCCTTTTAAAAAAAGGGTACCTTTGATTTAAAAGGACCAAATTAAAGGAACGATACTCTGCCGATGCAAAGATGACTTCAAAGTACAAAATACGGGTTTTGAAGTTTTTTACAGAGAAGTTTTGCAGAGGCAATGCTCCTTCGAAATGAGAAAGGACTCCGAACAATCTTTATGGAAATTGGATTTCGGTGGAATTGCTTGGAACCGTGTTATGTTGTAGATATTATGTTCCTGAGAAAAAGTCTCAATGGACACAACCAAAAATCGTTGGCCGTTTGGCCACCATGAGGCCACTTTCTTAAAAAAAGCCGAAGAAAATGACATTCGAGATTTTGGACAAAAATACTAAAACCGTGATGTTGTAGATATTGTGATTCCGAAAGGTCCTAATGGCCATAACCACCAAACACTGATATTTGGCCACTACAGGGCTACTTTTTTGAAAACAGCCAAAAATAGTGATATTCTGGATTTCAATGAAAATCAGTAAAACTTGATGGGTTGTAGGTGTTGTGATCCTGAGAAAAAGTCTCAATAAGCACAACCACCAATCACTGACCGTTTGGCAACTACAGAGCCACATTTTTGGCAACAGCAGAACTTAACGTTATTTTGGATTTCATAGCAATTGCTTGAAACGGTGATATGTTGTAGATATTGTGATTCTGGGAAAAGGTATTAATGAGCAAAACCACTAATCACTGATCGTTTGGCCACTACGAGGCCACTGTTTTGAAAGTAACCGAAGATGGCGATGTTCTTGATTTCGGTAAAAATGACTAAAACTGTGATATGTTGTAGATATTGAGATTTTGAGAAAAGGTCTTAATGGGCACAAACACTAATCCATGACCGTTTGGCCACAATGAGGCCACTTTCTTGAAAGTAACCGAAGATGGCTATGTTCTGGATTTCGGTAAAATCACTGAAACTGTGATATTTTGTAGATATTGTGATTCGGAGAAAAGCTCTTAATGAGCACAACCACTAATCACTGATCGTTTGGACACCACGAGGCCACTATTTTGAAAGTAAACGAAGATAGACACTTTCTGGATTTCGGTAAAATGACTGAAACTGTAATATGTTGTAGATGTGGTAATTTTGAGAAAAGGTCTTAATGGGCACAAACACTAATCAATGACCGTTTGGCCACAACGAGGCCACTTTCTTGAAAGTAACCGAAGATGGCCATGTTCTGGATGTTGGTAAAATCACTGAAACTGTGATATTTTGTAGATATTGTGATTCAGAGAAAAGGTCTTAATGAGCACAACCACTAATCACTGATCGTTTGGCCACCACGAGGCCACTATTTTGAAAGTAATCGAAGATGGCGATGTTCTTGATTTCGGTAAAAATGACTAAAACTGTGATATGTTGTAGATATTGTGATTCTGAGAAAATGTCCTAATGGGTACAACCAATAATTACTGACCGTTAGGCCACTTTTTTGAAAGTAACGGAACATGGTGATGTTCTGGATTTCGGTAAAAATGACTGAAACTGTGATATGTTGTAGATGTGGTGATTCTAAGAAAAAGTCTTAATAGGCACAACCATTAATCATTGACCTTTGGCCACTACAGGGCGACTTTTTTGAATGTAACGGAACATGGTGATGTTCTGGATTTCGGTAAGAATGACTGAAACTGTGAAATGTTGTAGATGTGGTGATTCTAAGAAAAGGTCTTAATAGGCACAACCATTAGTCACTGACCTTTGGCCACAACCAGGCCACTTTCTTGAAAGCAACCGAAAATATTGATGGCCTGTATTTCGGTAAACTTGACTGAAATTGGGATATGTTGTAACCATTGTGATTTGAGAAAAGTCTTAATGGGCACAGCCAATAATCACTGGCCGTTTGGACACTACGAGGGCACTTTTTTGAAAGTAACGGAACATGGTGATATTCTGGATTTCGGTAAAAATAACTGAAACTGTGATATGTTGTAGATGTGGTGATTCTGAGAAAATGTCCTAATGGGCACAACCAATAATTACCGACCGTTTGGCCACTACAGGGCCACGGTGATGTTCTGGATTTCGGTAAAAATGACTGAAACTGTGATATGTTGTAGATCTTCTGATTCCGAGAAAAGGTCTCAATGGGCACACCCACTAATCACTGACCGTTTGGCAACAACCAGGTCACTTTCTTGAAAGTAACCGAAAATGGTGATGTTCTGGATTTTGGTAAAAATTACTGAAACTGTGATATGTTGTAGATCTTGTGATTCTGAGAAAATGTCCTAATGGGCACAACCAATAAATACTGAGCGTTTGGCCATTACCGGGCCACTTTCTTGAAAGTAACGGAACATGGTGTTGTTCTAGATTTCGATAGAAATGACTGAAACTGTGATATATTGTAGATATTGTGATTCTGAGAAAATGTCCTAATGGGCACAACCAATAAATACTGAGCGTTTGGCCATTACAGGGCCACTTTTTTTAAAGTAACAGAACATGGTGATGTTCTGGATTTAGGTACAAATGACTGAAACTTTGATATGTTATAGATCTTGTGATTCTGAGAAAAGGACACAACCACTAACCACTGACCGTTTGGCCACTACAGGGCCACTTTTTGGAAAGTAATCCAAAATATTGATTTTCTGGATTTCATTAAAAATGACTGAAACTGTGATATGTTGTAGATATTGTGATTATGAGAAAATGTCCTAATGGGCACAACCAATAATTACTGACCATTTGGCCACTACCGGGCCACTTTCTTGAAATAACGGAACATAGTGATGTTCTGGATTTCGATAGAAATGACTGAAACTGTGATATGTTGTAGATCTTGTGATTCCGAGAAAAGGTCTCAATGGTCACACATACTACTCAGTTTCCGTTTGGCCATTACAGGCCACTATCTTGAAAGTAACCGAAAATTTTGATGTCCTGGATTTCGGTAAAAATGACTGAAACTGTGATATGTTGTAGATTGCTGATTCTGAGGGAAGGTCCTAATAGGCACAACCACTAATCGCTGACCATTGGCCAGAAGCAGGCCGCTTTCTTGAAAGAACTGAAAATATTGAAATTCTGGATTTCGGTAAAAATGACTGAAACTGTGATACGTTGTAGATATTGTGATTCTGAGAAAAAGTCTTAATGGGTACAGCCAATAATTTCTGGCCGTTTGGACACTACGAGACCACATTTTTGAAAGTAAGCTAAAATGGTGATGTTCTGGAATTAGGTAAAATGACTAAAACTGTGAGATGTTGTAGATATTGTGATTATGAGAAAATGTCCTAATGAGAACAACCAAAAAATTACTGTCCGTTTAGCCACAACCAGGCCAATTGAAAGTAACCAAAGATGGTGACATTCTAGATTTCGGTAAAAATGACTGAAACTGTGATATGTTGTAGATCTTGTAATTCTGAGAAAATGGTACAACACCTAATCAGTAACCGTTTGGCCACTACAGGGCCACTTTTTGGATAGTAATCGAAAATGTTGATGTTCTGGATTTCGGTAAAAATGACTGGAACTGTGATATGTTGTAGATCTTGTGATTCCGAGAAAAGGTCTGAATGGGCATACCCACTAATCACTGACAGTTTGGCCATTACAGGGCCACTTTTTTAAAGTAACGGAACATGGTGATGTTCTGGATTTAGGTACAAATGACTGAAAAGTGATATGTTTTAGATCTTGTAAGGTCTCCATGGGCACACAAACTAATCACTGACCTTTGGCCACAACCAGGCCACTTTCTTGAAAGTAATCGAAGATGATGTTCTGGATTTCGAAAAAATAAAACTGTGATATGTTGTAGATCTTGTGATTCTGAGAAAAGGGCACAACCACTAATCACTCAACGTTTGGCCACTACAGGGCCACTTTTTGGAAAGTAATCGAATATGTTGATTTTCTGGATTTCGCTAAAAATGACTGAAACTGTGATATGTTGTAGATGTGGTGATTCTGAGAAAATGTCCTAATGGGCACAACTAATAATTACTGACCGTTTTGCCACTACCGGGCCACTTTCTTGAAAGTAACGGAACATGGTGATGTTCTGGATTTCGACAGAAGTGACTGAAACTGTGATATGATGTAAATCTTGTGATTCCGAGAAAAGGTCTTAATGGGCACACACACTAATCAATTTCCGTTTGGCCATTACAGGCCACTTTCTTGAAAGTAACCGAAAATGTTGATGTCCTGGATTTCAGTAAAAATGACTGAAACTGTGATATGTTGTAGATATTGTGATTCTGAGAGAAAGTCTTAGTGGGCACAGCCAATAATTTCTGGCCGTTTGGACACTACGAGACCACATTTTTGAAAGTAAGCTAAAATGGTGATGTTCTGGAATTAGGTAAAATGACTAAAACTGTGAGATGTTGTAGATATTGTGATTATGAGAAAATGTCCTAATGAGAACAACCAAAAAATTACTGTCCGTTTAGCCACAACCAGGCCAATTGAAAGTAACCAAAGATGGTGACATTCTAGATTTCGGTAAAAATGACTGAAACTGTGATATGTTGTAGATATTGTGATTCTGAGAAAAGGATTTGATAGGCACAACCACTACTCACTGACCGTTTCGCCACTACAGGGCCAATTTTGGAAAGTAATCGAAAATGTTGATTTTCTGGGTTTCGGTAAAAATGACTGAAACTGTGATATGTTGTAGATATTGTGATCCTGAGAAAAGGATTTAATAGGCACAACCACTAATCACTGATCGTTTCGATACTACAGGGCCACTTTTTTTTTAAAGTAAGCGAGGATGGTGATGTTCTGGATTTCTTAAAAAAATAACTGAAACTGTGATATGTTGTAGATCTTGAGATTCAGAGAAAAGGTCTCCATGGGCACACCCACTAATCACTGACCGTTTGGCCACAACCAGGCCACTTTCTTGAAAGTAAGCGAGGATGGTGATGTTCTGGATTTCGGTAAAAATGACTGAAACTGTGATATGTTGTAGATCTTGTAATTCTGAGAAAATGGTACAACACCTAATCAGTAACCGTTTGGCCACTACAGGGCCACTTTTTGGATAGTAATCGAAAATGTTGATGTTCTGGATTTCGGTAAAAATGACTGGAACTGTGATATGTTGTAGATCTTGTGATTCCGAGAAAAGGTCTGAATGGGCATACCCACTAATCACTGACAGTTTGGCCATTACAGGGCCACTTTTTTAAAGTAACGGAACATGGTGATGTTCTGGATTTAGGTACAAATGACTGAAAAGTGATATGTTTTAGATTTTGTAAGGTCTCCATGGGCACACAAACTAATCACTGACCTTTGGCCACAACCAGGCCACTTTCTTGAAAGTAATCGAAGATGATGTTCTGGATTTCGAAAAAATAAAACTGTGATATGTTGTAGATCTTGTGATTCTGAGAAAAGGGCACAACCACTAATCATTCAACGTTTGGCCACTACAGGGCCACTTTTTGGAAAGTAATCGAATATGTTGATTTTCTGGATTTCGCTAAAAATGACTGAAACTGTGATATGTTGTAGATGTGGTGATTCTGAGAAAATGTCCTAATGGGCACAACTAATAATTACTGACCGTTTGGCCACTACCGGGCCACTTTCTTGAAAGTAACGGAACATGGTGATGTTCTGGATTTCGACAGAAGTGACTGAAACTGTGATATGATGTAAATCTTGTGATTCCGAGAAAAGGTCTTAATGGGCACACACACTAATCAATTTCCGTTTGGCCATTACAGGCCACTTTCTTGAAAGTAACCGAAAATGTTGATGTTCTGGATTTCGGTAAAAATGACTGAAATAATGGAGTGTCAGTGGGTCAATTGGATTAAGATTTTTAAGTGGGTTGTGGGTCAACAGGATATGACTCACTGCAACACACAACCCACCGTGACCCACTTTGACCAAACAATCCGTTCTGACCCACGCTGACCCACCGAACTACTGTGACTCACCAACCCATTCTGCTCAGTGCATTGTAGACAGCTTCTTCTGAGCACTGGTGAATTTGTGTACGTTTTACTTTCAAGGTTTTCTTTTTTCTTCTTTTTCACTTGTTTCTATTGAAGAAAGAACTTCAGGCACTCTTGCAGAACTTTAGGAAATTGATCATATTTGCAATTGTAATAATAGCAATAGGACTTACTTCTTGACTTTTCAGACACAGCCTAATAGTTTTTAGAGGAGCTAACTAAACTAACTAACTAACTAACTCTATGGCCTATGGAACCCGGAGGTTCAGTGCCGCGTTCACAAAAGTTCTCCACTGACTTCTATCCTTAGCTAATTGCATCCAGTTTCTACTTTGTATTCCTATCTCTGCGAGATCCATCTTAATATTATCCTCCCATCTGCGCCTAGGTCTTCCTAATGGTCGTTTTCCTATGGGTCTACCAGTCAAGACTTTGAAAGCGTTTCTACTTTCTTCCATTCTAGCTACATGACCTGCCCACCTAAGCCTCCTAGACTTGACGACCCTAACAATGTTGGGTAAACCGTATAAACTATGTAGTTCCTCGTTATGAAGCTTCCGCCATTCCCCATTCTCGTTCCTCTTGGGTCCGAATATTCTTCTCAGGATCCTGTTTTCAAATACTTTCAGTCTATGTTCTTCCCTCAGAGTAAGCGACCATGTTTCGCAACCATACAGAACAACAGGCCTGATTATCGTTTTATATATTTTAAGGTTCAAATTCCTCGACAGAATTCGCGACGACAAGAGATTTTGAACCGAGTAGTAACACGAATTCCCTGCTTTTAGTCGACATTTAATTTCTTCGTGAATATGATTTTCGTCTGTTAATATTGATCCTAAATATTTGAAAGTATCCACTTTATCAAAAGCATCATTTAATATTTTAACGCCTCCACAATTTGCCGTATTACGGTCCCGACGCACTTCCATGTATTTAGTTTTCTCTGCATTTACTTCTAAACCCATGTCCCTGCAAGCGTTTAATAAGATCTCTGCATTTATTTCTACTGTTCTCCTATCCTCCCCTATTAAATTTACATCATCAGCATATGCCATAACCTGGTGAATGCCGTTCAACTCTAGGCCCTGGTTGCTATCTTTGATTTTCCTTACGGCGTATTCCAGCACGAAGTTAAATAATAATGGCGACAACGCATCTCCTTGTTTCAGGCCATTTTCGACGTGGAAGCTCGTGGACAACAATTTTCCTACCCGGACTTTACTTTGGGATTCACTTAAACATATATTAATTAATCTAATTAGCTTTCTCGGTATTCCAAGTTCTGTAAGAACGTTGTATAATGTTTCTCTCCTAACCGAGTCGTAAGCCTTTCTAAAATCAATAAATAGTTGATGTACCGGGGTATTGTATTCCCACTTCTTTTCGAGTATTTGGCGAATGGTAAATATTTGGTCGATAGTTGATCGATTTCGTCTAAATCCGCACTGATAATCTCCAATAATTTCATCTGCGTATGGGGTCAATCTTGCTAACAGAATATTTGAAAGGATTTTATAGGATGTTGACAGAAGAGAAATGCCTCGATAATTATTACAGTCAGTTTTGTCGCCTTTCTTGTGAATTGGAACAATAATTGACTCTTTCCACTCTTGTGGCAATTCTTCCTTGTGCCAGATAAGGAGAATGAGTTTGTGTATCTTGTTCCACAATTTTTCGCCTCCAGCTAAAATTAACTCAGCCGAAATTTCATCTACACCCGGAGATTTGTGTTTCTTTAATTTCTTTATAGCGGCTTCCACTTCTATTCGATTGGGTTCTGGAATATACGGTTCTGCGGTGTGTATCTCCTTTTCTCCACGCACATTAGTTTTTGGCTGCGTGTTCAGCAAATCGTCAAAGAAATCTTTCCATCTATTTAAGATGCTATCCGTATCAGTGAGAACTGTTCCGTCAGATTTCTTTTAGAGGAGCTAACTACTTGTTTTATTTTGAATCATCTATAATGTATGAATTATTATATAAAAATCTAATATAACTATGTATGTGTGATCATCAACATCAAAGTCAACTGAAATTACATTTGGCATATACATAGTTAGGCCCTAATCTCAATATCATTTTTTAAAACTCCCTTTTGTTGGGGGGGGGGGCATTTTCTATATATAGGATTGATTTCTAAAAATAATCGAAAACGATCGATATTAGTTGACTGCCTAATATTGATATTAGGCAGTCCTTGATATGAACCACCGTGACTGCCATGATATAAATTTAACTTCAACTGCTTCTTCAATGTTCTTCTTTTTAGTTTTTACTTTCTATGGCTAGAGTCGAGGGTGAAAAAAGATATGCTGTTCAGAAAATGCTGTTTACAATGCAGTGAGCAGAGTGGGTCATGGTGGGTGATGGGTCACGGTGGGTGGTGGGTCACATGCTGTTGACCCACGTCCCACTCAGAAAACTCGACCCACCGACCCACTCACCCACTCCAACTCTGGTTAACGTTTCGGCGTCTGGAGTAAACAAGTTCTGCCAGGGAACTTTTTTCTTTCAAAATGTATTTTTATATGTTCATATTTATTATTATTATTAATTATTTTCTTGTATTTTTTCCTACATTATCTTAGATTAGTGACCGCGGTTTAGGATAGATTATGTAAAGTCAAATACGGTTATGTATATTTACATTTTCGTTTCTTTCTTTCAAAATGCACTCCTATCTGTTCACGTAGTCCAAACGTAGGCATACACCTCTGTATTGATCAACTATAACATTCTAGTGTATGAGTTTATTTGCTTCGGCTCTTCTGAGCTTAAGATGTAAGTAAAAACATATTAAGAACAAATAATAAAGAAACTAAGTCTACCTGATGGATAAAAATAGGAAATTATATAAAATGCAATGAGCTGATCAGTACGGTACTGTATACGTACTTTTGGGCCACCCTGTATATTATTAATAATTTATTTCTTGCATTTAATAATAACTAGCTGAAAATAACCACTTTTTGCATGGGTCAGATAAAATATCTATGTAAACAAACTGAACAACGAAACGAAAAAATATCGGTAATTTTCTACTACTTTTACATAACGCGGGAAACGCCCCTTGAGACCCCCTGGTTCAAAATTTAAAAAGAACGCCTCTGGCTCCCAAGCGATGGGATCTGTATTTAGAATTCAACGCCTCTGGAAGAATCACGATTCATCTCAGCGACCGTGAAAACTAAGGATTTGATACTAATATAGGTCATTTTGGAGTATTTTTACGTGTTTCTGTACATCTCCCCCTCCCGGTGACCCCGGCCCGCACGCAATGGTAGCTGATTTTGAAAGTCATCGCTAATTGAAGTGTCACCATTGATCTCAGTGACCGTGAAAACTATGAATTCGACACAAATATCGGCAATTTTCTAATATTATTACATGTCTCGGTAAACGTCCCCCTCCCCTGAGACCCCTGGTTCGATTTTTTAAAAATAAAAACCACTTGGTCCTGGTCTGGGGCCTGGACAAAAGTATCCGTTATTAAAATTTAGTAACTTTTTGTCAACTCGTCTGATCCCCAGGCCGCACACAGACAGACACACAAGCAAACTCGAACAAATAGAACAAACAGCGTTCTTTCGCATAGAATGTTGTTGCTTCCACCCAGCCTAAGTGCCGGAGGGCTTCTTTTATACGTAAACACGTCTATTGAATCTGCCTCTTCTATCGAAGTAATGGGTCACGTGTAGTGCTAGTATTAGCTACTTTGTTGTTATTGACCTTGAAGAACTAACAAATGGTTTCACATCAAGTCACAAGTCGCTTTGGTCCGTGAAGTTGATATACAGTAGAAATGACCTATGCATTACTCACCCGGTGTGAAATAGAAATATTATGTTGGTTTTATCTGAACACCCACAAATCTGTTATAGCAAGAGGCCTTTCCACAACTACTTCCAATCTAGATTAAATTTCACGGCTAACTTTTTGAATCATACACAAAAGTATCATTGATATGTTAGTATTAATAATATTTATGGAACCAAAGACAGGTTTTAAACTACCAAACTGTGCTGTGCATAAAGTCGGAAATCTTATAGAGTGGTTTCATCCGTGTGTCTGTTGATAGATACCAAAGCAAAGACAGAAAGTGATATAGAGACAGGGGCGGATCGCCCCCTCAGAAGAGGAAACTTTCTTATTTTTTATATATAAATAAAATCCATCCCAGAGTTTGGAACCCTTAAAAGTAGCATTATGACAACCCACCGCCCCCCCCCAGAAGTCGGTCCTGGATCCGCTCCTGTATAGAGAAATGGTTTTCTGCTATTGATTCTTCACCCAATGAATAGAATAGGTTCCATCTCATCCGTTAACTTTATATTGAACCCAGAAGTGGTTCAAATTAGCAATTTCCGGTTCTAACATTTAACCCATAGATGAAAACGGTGACATACATGAAAACGTTTTTTTTTTTTTGTAAACGATTGCGCGTGTATAGGCAACATATCATGGTCATTCACAATCTCGACTAAAATGGAAAATGGTTTAAATTTATTATTACTTCCGGTTTCAAAAACAGTTTCAACTTTCATCGTCATAGCATAAAACGGTAACATAGCGAGAACTGATTTTTGAAAACGAGTTATCATCTAGAGTCAACATCATGGGTACACAAAATATTCTACCGAAATTATAAATGGTTGAAATTTACTATTACTTCCGGTTTCAATTTCCAATTTCCACCTAATAGAAATAGTAAATGCTTCAAGATGTGGTCTTTTGCAATTAATTCAGTATCCAAAGAATATATTTTATTTCCTCCGTTAACCTTCTACTCAAACCGGAATTGCTTCAAATTAGCCATTTCCGATTTCAACGTTTGTCGATATATAAAGAAAATGATAACGGATAGTGAGAAGTGGTTTCTGCAAACGATGTAGAGTCTAAAGACAAATATCTACAATACTAAATTCGTCTGTAGTTAGAATTTATTATAACTTCTGTTTTCAATAACGGTTTCAACGTTTATCGCTATAGAATGAAAACGGCAGCAGATAGCTAGAAACAGTTTTAAGCAAACGATTCAGCCTCTCAACAAACATATCGTTACTATCCATATAACTCTACTAAAACTGGAAATTATTCAAATTTACTAGTACTTCCTGTTCCAATACTGATTTCCGTAGAGCAAAAATGGTAAAAGATATTAAAAAGTGACTTTTTGCAATCGATTCATCGTCTCAAGAATAGCCTCCTCCATCTCCGTGGCAGCTTTGATCAAACCAGAATTTATTAAAATTAGCCATATTATGTTTGAACGTTCCTCGCCATAGAGCAAAAACAGTAACAGATAGAACATTTTTGTCCAAACGATTTACCGTCTCTAGGCAACATACCATAATTATTGTCAACACCCTACCGGAACAGGAAGTGGTTCAAATTAACTATTACTTCCTATCTCAATTCTTTTTTCCATAGATCAAAACAATAGGAGATATCAGGATACGTCTTTTTTTTTACGATCAACAGGAAGTGGTTCCAATTAACTATCATTTCCTATTTCAATTGTTGTTTGCAGGAATCAAAACAATAGGAGATATCAAGATACGGCTTTTTTAAATATATCAGAGTCGTAAGGAAATGTTCCTCCAAGAATTCAGCATCCCAAGAATACTTTCCACCAATTCCTATTCAAAAAAGAAGTAGCTGAAGTTAGCCAAGCTCGGTTTCAACGTGTATTGCTACATTTTTAATCTATGACTAAAAGTTTCAACTTGTTGCATATATTAGAGGAGTTACCAGTACCAATACCAAACTAAAAGAAGTGAGTATCGTTTCACAGTATGAAACGAAGATTTCCAAACAATATGAATTCAATAGTGAAACTTGAAGTAGTGTTATCATCTGTCACAAAAGAAAATGTACGTTTTTCGCGGGATAGTATGTTTCTATCACCTCTCGATTTAATTAAATGTTTTAAAGGAGCAATCCCTAACCATAAATCGATAAACGTATTACCTCTCGTTTTGCAGCTCAGACAAGATACGATAGAAATATCGTAAACCTTAATAGAAAGACAAAACAGCTACGTTCTTTTACAAGCTTGAAACTTACGAATATTAGCAGTATATATTTACAGAGTAGGGAGTTTCTGCTACGTTATTCCGTAGTTCATTGGATCCGTACAGAACTACCACTCAGATGCTATGTGAGCTTTGTGGTGGACAAATACCGTGTGCGTGGGAGTTTCCGGGGTGGTCCCGCTTCCTCCCACTGTTTTCGTTCCACCAATTCATCCCATCATCATCCATACAGCCTGAGCCGTAGTTACCTAAAGAACGTATGACAAAGTCAAGTACTTGACCTACTAAGTAGAATTTGGTACGCTACCTTTAGACCACGGAGGCCAAAACCGTGAACTGGCGTGCTCATAAAATCAGTGCAATTTGTAGTTATGTTCAATTAGCAAGCCAAATACCAAATGATGTTACATGTTCCTGTATTCTTTATATCATAGTATGATACTACAAATATAACAAAATATTATGATAAAATAAATCACCAAGACGCCAGGGCGGATTAGGTGTTCCTGGAACGGTGGCTCAGTGATTGAGCGTTCACCACTGGTGGATGGCGTCCCTGGTTCGATCCCAGGTCTCGCCAAATGAAATTTGTGGTGGACAAACACCGTGTGTGGGGGTTCTCGACGTTCTCCCGTTTCCTCCCACTTTATCAATTCCACCATTTCATTTCATTTATTCCACCATCATCACCGTCTCCTTTAGCCTAGCCGGCATAACTGTGGGGCGTAAAACTCAAAGATTTCATTTGCATTGTTTTGTTTTCGTATTACTAGTAATAGCAGTAGTGGTATTCGCTGTCGTATTAGTATAGTAATAAGTAGTAGCAGTAGTTGTAATAGTAACAGTAGTAGCAGTGGCGGCAATAGTGGAATTAGCACTAGCATTCATAATCGCAATAGTAATAATAGTATTAGCAGTAGTAGTTGTAGTATTAGTATCACATACGGTGTAGAAGTTTTACATATCTTCTCTGTTACTTGTAATGCATTAATGAGTGTAGTATAAGACTTTTACGTCCATGAGCTGTATTATTGTATAATAAACATGGCTGGACAGAGCAAGCACAAATAACAAATAGACAGACAGTATAGGGATATAGAAAACAAACCTGGGGTAACTTTTCACACGATTTTCCTATTTGAGAAGGACAAATAGACAGTGCAATATTATGACGACATATTTCTCATTTTCCATTACATATTGAAGGATTGACTTGATTTATCAACTTGGTTGTTCTCAGGCCGGTTACGCCCGGCCCGTTTAGAGCCCGGCTCCTTTGTGCCCGGCCAGTTTAGAGTCCGGCCCATTCTCTGCCCGGCTCGAGATTCGGGCCGGATCGGGTCGAGACGGACACAGAATACAGATCCATCCGGGCCGTCTTCGGACCTGGCTTTGCAGGGCTCTGGTCTACAGACACACGGATAAAACCGTTTTATAAGACTTCCAGCATTTATGCACAGCATAGGTTTGAAGGTCATTTCTATATTAACTTCATGAATTAAAGGGAACTTGTATTCCTCGAAAGGCATTTGTTGGTCCTTCAAGGTCAATCGAACAGTGAAAAAACTGATACTAGGAGTATTTTAACACGCCACTCACTACAACGATATAACAATGCTGCCTCCGGCTGTTAATAAAAGGCTTAACTAGCTGGAACTCGCTAGTACAGGAGCAATGTTATATGCCAAACAACGTTGTACTATGTAAGAAATGCTAGGGGTTGTTCTGTCTATGTGCGCCGCCTCCTTGGTGTTCCCTGGTTAAAGCACTCACACAAATAATCTTGTCAGGGCGCTGCAGGCAAGATTTTTAGTTTCGAAACATAATAAACATAATAAAATAAATATTTCTCTCTTGACACTATTAAAAAATAAACAATTAAAACATAGAGATGGGAGTTAAAATTTCTAACCTCTAAAACATAATTGATTGTTTCAAATGTGTTTTTGCAAAGGCAACCAAGGAACACACTAAGTTAGTCACTTTATACTTTATGTCCACAACAAAATCCTTGCAGGGGGCGCGGTGGCTCAGTGGTAGAATATTCACCTCTGGTGCTTGGGGTCCCGGGTTCGATCACAGTCCCCGCCAAGTGAACCTTGTGGTGGACAAACACCATGCTCGTGGGTTTTCGCGGGGCACTCCCGTTTCCTACCACTTTCTTCATTCCACCATTTCATTCATCTCTCATCATCACCGTCTCCTTTAGCCTAACCGGCATAACCGTGGGACGCAAGACTCAAAGATTTCATTTTCAAAATCCTTGCAAGTTCTTTTTGCAATATCGTTAAAATTATTTTCTTTTATGATGATATTTTCATTTTAATTTGTATGAATGTAGTATTTTCTTTTAGTAACGTTTGATAATATCACTGCCTCTTGCACTCATTGTGCATCATGTAAGTTGTTGAAAATATACACTAAATACCACGATTATATATGTTGGGAATATGCATTACAGGAATTAAACTTGAACCCGGGTTTCAACCTGTTTCTTTACGTTTAAGTCAGCCGTGTTACCGACTGAGCTAGGACAGTCCCAACCTATCCTTATATTACCGGTATATTTTACTTTATCACAGAACAGCCCTTTATGACAGTGTTCATAAAAGATTTTAACTAAAAAGAAATCAATCAAAAAAAATCGAGACTCCCCTGAAAACATATAACTCGTCCCGCCATTTATATGCACCCACATACATTTTGGAAAGTCGGCGCCGTTGGTTCTATCTGTTGTGTTTGAAATCAGTGTTTCTTTCAGAAACTATGTTCCGGGGGCGGGGCACACTTCGTATTCCGGGGGCACTATCGATAACTTTCTAGTTTTTATTATATTATAGATGTATTATTTTGGTCTCTTCCGGGGGGCACTCTCAGAGCTCCGGGCAGGCAGTACCCCTAAAAACACTTCTGGAAGAAGCACTGTTTGAAATACACCTAATCTAATATAAATAAAATAAAAACTTGTTTGTGTGTCTGTCTGTCTATATGTATGTATCTGTGTGCTGCCTGGAGATCACACAAGAGGACCGAGAGTTACCAAATTTTGATCTTGGGTACCTTGGCCCAGGTTCCGGATCAAGACGAAGCGTTTTTTTTAAATCGAACCAGGAAGTCTCAGGAGACGTTTACAGGGATATGTAAAAGTAGTAGAAGATAACCGATATTAGTGTCGAATTCAAAGTTTTGGCGGTCGCTGAGATCAATGGTGAAACTCCGATTGCATTAACTTCCAAATTAACCCCACTTAGTTGAGGGTCGGGGTACCGGAGATGATAACTGACATGTAAAAATAATCCAAAATGGCCGATATTAATGTCAAATCCAAAGTTTTCGCATTCGCTGAAATCAACAGTGATACTATAGAGGCGTTGACTTCCAAATACAGCCACCATGCGAATAATGGTTTTTTCTGATAGTTATTAATAAATGCAAGAAATAAATTATTAATAATAAATGGGAACAGATAGGAATGCATTTTGAAAGAAAGAAACGAAATTGTAAACATACATAACCATGTCTGACTTTACATAATCTATCCTAAACCACGATCACTAATCTAACAAGAAGAAAGTAGACATTGGTAAATTAACTTCGGGGTCATTTTTCGCGAGGTAGTATTGCACATTTAAAATATGAATATTTAGGGATGCGCACGAGTCGAGACATGTCTCGAATCTGGACTGAAATTCGAATTGACACACTTTGTAAAATTCGAGACGAGTCAAGACAAATTTATTTCTCGACTCTAATTTTCGAGCCGAGACACGAGTCGAGTCGAGACTTTTCGTAAAAATCTCGACTCGACTCGAATGTGTCGAAAATCTTTCTATAATTTTTAATATTATTTTGAAGAAAGTATTCAGTCAGAAACAGCCTTGAAACCAATTCCAGTATTTCTTACTTTAGAAAGGTACCGAACGCATAAACTTAATGGTTAATCTTTCGAAATCAAGATTTAATTTTCAGCTCAATTCCGTTAATTAAAACTAATAATTAATGTCGTGATATTTGATTGTACTTCAAATATTATAATAATAATAATAATAATAATAATAATAATAATAATAATAATAATAATAATAATAATAATAATGCTCTGGGGGACATACACGTGAGCATGTATCTAGTATAGCTCGAGCAAGGCACAATGACGGCCGACGCGTATCGCACACTGCTTGCAGACTACGTACACCCCTTGATGACGACCATGTTTCCCAACGGTAGTGGCATTTTTCGACAAAATAATGCACCATGTCACAAGGCTAGGAGTGTGATGAAGTGGTTCAAGAAATGTTCAACAATGTTCTATATCTGTTGACGATGTGCGAATTACAAGGGGGATGAGGGAAATCCCCATTGGTAATACTATATGCTCCTATAGCCAAAGGAGATTTCCCTCCATGTCAAAGAACTATGTGCTGTGTAATTAAAATGTATGAGTTGTTTTATCTGTTGTGTGTATGAAATAAATTATTAAAAAATGCAACAAATAAATTATTAACAATACATGTGATCTCTATTTTGAAAAAAAGAAAAGAAACGGTAAACATACGTAACCGTATTTAATTATACATAATGTGACTAAACTAACCGATGGTAACTAATCTAGAATAATGTAGGAAAGATACAAGAAAGCAATTAATAATAATAAATATCAATATATAGAAATATATTTTGAAAGAACAATGTTTCCCAGAAGTAACTTTGTAAATTTAGGATTTAGGATTTTGATTTCTGGGCTTTCGGCATCTGAGACCATTTAACCCGTCACGTTCGAGGGATGACATCTCTAGGCGAACACACTTTCCGAGGAAAGGGAAGGAAGAAAGGATTGGGGAAGAAAGGAAGTGATCTGAAACCTAAGGTATCACCCTGGCATCTTCCTGGTGTGAATGTGGAAAACCAAGGAAAATCTCATTCAAGGTGACTGGCCTGAAAAACTTTTAAATTTTTCAACCGAGTGCCCCCTCCAGGAATCGAACACATGACCGCCTTCATGTAACCATATAAACGTATGTTTGTCTATTCCATTACAATGCGAATAGGCGAAATTGGAACAATGTTGCATCGGAGTCAGTCAATTAGTTCGAATAAAATCTGTTATTCATAGCACAATCCCTTCGAGGACATTTCCAAGATCGAGGCAGTAACCCACATGGTCGAAAGTAGTGTTTCCACGAGATGAGACGAGAGAAGACTTCAAGCTGTCTAGTCTCGTGAGACGAGACACGAGAAATGTCTCGTCTCGTGGCAACACTAGAGCGGATGAGGCCCACAAAAAGGAGCTGTTATACAAAGTGGTTAAAATTACAGCTTTTAACCACTTTTGTTTGGTTATCAGCACAACACACAACACGACTACAATCTTCCAATCAGTGTTTCTTTCAGAAAAAATGGTATATTTAGGATTCCGGGGGTACTGCTGGTATTATTCTATTATAGATGTATTATTTTGGTCTCCCCGTGGGGGGTACTCTTAGAGTTCCAGGGGCAGCACGCCAAAAACATGTCTGGAAGAAACACTGCTTAAAACAACGACTACTTAGTTTCGACCACGGGCGCCCGAAGGGAGGGGGAAGGGGCCCGGCCGCCCTTGCTCACGAAAATATATGTGTAATATAGCAAACTACGTATATTAAATATCAGGCGTAATATAGCAATCAAGGAGATGACCCCCTTAAAAATTCTTCGGGCGCCAATGGTTTCCAGTAATGAATTATTACGACAGGAATATTTGTCAATATCGTCGGTACAGTCGAAATCCTTCCCCACTTATTCTGAAATCCTTTTTTCAAAACCTCTGGCGCCACTTCAAAATATAAGAAGGCCCATGTGACTTTCTGATTTCAAAAATGACTTTGGTTCGAATAACATCATAAAACAATAAAACGAAACTAAATTTTATTGTCAAACCAGCATCCTTTAAAACTCAGTACAGGAAAAGGCCTACACGTTTCTGTCTTTGTTCGGAACGAGAAAACTCATGAACAATGGTTAGTTGCTGATGAAACTGGCATTAAGAGAACTTGTATTTCTATAAAGGATTTTTATACATAGATATAACCACCAGCCCTCGGAATGAAATATTCTGAAACACTGATCTCAAAGAATGGTTTAACATTTTACTTGAATCTGGAAAAGTATCACTAAATATTTAAACTTGAATCGGTTGGAAAATAGAAATGAAAGCTGTTTGTAAGAATCATTTAAAAAATAACTTTAGGTCTTCCTTGTTCTTTTAGGATAGTCCTCATTTGAAATAATAAACGCTGGTATACTTTCGAAGGCAATAATTTATTCCGAGTTAATAAATTTTTAAACAATTTCAAAAACTGTCTTTTCATTTTTGAGATATGAGACGATACGAGGCATTTCAAGAGACGTCTCGTCTCGTCTCGGAAACGAGACGGGACAAGTAGTCTGTCTCGTCTCGTGTCTCGTATCAAAGGTTTCTGTCTGGTCTCGTGGCAACACTAGTTGAAAGAAAGAAACTAATGAAATCTTTGGGTTTTACGTCCCACGATTATGCCGGTTAGGCTAAAGGAGACGGTGATGATGAGTAATGAATGAAATGGTGAAATGAACAAAGCGGGAGAACCCCGAGAAAACCCACGCACACGGTGTTTGTCCACCACAAAGTTCACTTGTCGGGGACTGGGATCGAACCCGGACCCCAAGCACCAAAGTTGAACGCTCTACCACTGAGCCGCCGCGGCCCCAAGAAAGAAACAAATATGTAAAGATACATATATGAGTACACACACACGGATAAAGTAGTCATACATGTATTTTAATCTTCTGATTACTTAACCCTGACTAAGATTGCAAGAAAGTAATTATTAAGAAGAAATATAAACATATAGAAACGTATTTTGAAATGGAAAAAAAGCAAACCGTACCAGCCGTGATATGAATCTGTGTTGCCCACTCAACAAGCAGACACCTTACCGAATTATCTGCAGAAGAACTTGCAATTTGTGGTTTTGAAGCTTTATTTATACTGTGTGTTACGTAACGACGCTACGGAATGTCATTACCAGTGCGACCACCTCATTCAAGACCCTTTTTGTAAATTGTTTGAGGAAAAAAGAGTGATTTCGTAAATCAACAAGACGGATCTTGTATATAGAGGGTGTAACTAAAAGGTACGACAAAACTTCATGGGTGGATTCCTTATTGGTAGACAAGCAAAAACGTTCCGATGACCATATGTCGGGAAATGCATCCTTCCAGAATTACGGCCTTTGAGCTGACTACTGGTGTGAAATAGTCACATTCTGGTCGCTCCTTAATGTGTCTCAATTTAAACCTCAATATATCAAACTCTGATTAAGATAGAAAGGTAATTTTAGTAGCAACGTGTTCTGCAAAAATTAAGCTTTCCGCTGATACGCATTTTATGAGTATATCCCCAAGGAATGCCATCTCCAAAATGCTGATGCAAAAATCAAACAAAAAACAAGTAATTACCCTCCCATGTCCACCGTGGTACTCCCACACATACATAAAATATACAGCGTGAGTCCAAAGGCCTTGGACACCTGCATAAGTGAAAATCGACGGGAAAAGTAAAAAGTAATGATGGGAACAGAGGTTTGATGAGGGGCCGCAACTTTTGAAGTGTATGTCATCTTGAAATCCGCCATTTTGGATTCACGTCATTTTTTAAATGGGAAGGGGGTGTATGACCCATCAAATAACACTAGCTTGAGCTCAGGAATTTTGTGGTGTAATTTGTTTTTCCTATCTAGTACAGTTTAGAAGTTATGAATGTTCAAAGGTGGGAAATTACCCTGATACTGAATGCTACAACACATGTTCTACGTGTTGTCCATTTCGTGCAATGCACAACTGTAGTCCCTGCAACCACTCTGACTGGAGTCTCACACGGAGGAGATGTTTCTTGAAGTTTGGTCACAGGCTAGTTGGATGCGTTCCTCCAGGTGTCTCAATTCACGGATTGTCTCAGCATACACTATCTGCTTAAGATGTCCCCATAGATAAAAATCAAGGGGCGTTAAGTCAGGGGATCTGGGCAGCCACTCCACGGGACCACGGCGACCAATTCACTTCCGTGCCAGTTGCTCATCCAACCATTGACGGACACCAAGTCTATAGTGTGGAGGGATCCATCGTGCTGAAAATAAGATGGGAAAATGCCGTCAGCGTTCAGTGTGGCAGGGAACACAAAGTCCTGCAACAGCATCAGATACTGTGGTGCAGTTAAGGTGTTGTAACTGAAAAATGGCCCAATGATGCGGGTGTCCCATATGCCACACCAAACCATCACCTTCGCTGGACTATGTTCTTGACTCGGATCAATCCAGATCGGATTTACGTCACACCAGTGTCGACAATTATGTTGATTAACCTCCCCGTTCAAAGTGACATACACCTCGTCACTGAACAGTATGCCCTTGACAAACGCAGGATCCAGTTCGTGTTGTTCAGTAGCCCACATGCAGAACTCCAACCGGCGATCAGGGTCATCCTCGTTCAGTTTATGTTGCATGTGCAGCTTGTAAGGATGCCACTGATTGGTGTGGAATATCCGGATAACGGAGGATTGGCTTATTGGACATGCTAGGGACACACGACGGGTACTTCGTGTAGGACTTTTCACAAACGACCCAACAACTGCCGTTGCAGTTTCGTCATTGGTGGCAGTCTTTGGTCGCGCACTACGTGCCCTATCTTGAACAGAGCCCGTCTCTCGGAATTTGGTGATTACGTGAGCCACCATGCTGTGCGATACCGGTTCTCTGTCTGAGTACCGTCAGTTGTAGTCAGCTGCTATTGTTCGGTAGCTGCGTTCCACTGATATAAGGATGATTTCGATCTTCTGTTAACGTGTCAGACCTATTTTAGATCACCTGGAACAGAGAGAACTGGGTCAGTATCAAGGTAATTTCCCACTTTTGAACATTAATAACTCCTAAACTGTACAAGATAGAAAAAAACAAATTACACCACTAAATTTCTGAGCTCAAGCTAGTGTTATTTGATGTGACATACTTTCCCATTTAAAAAAAGACTTGAATCCAAAATGGCGGATTTCGAGATGGCGGCCATGAATTACAGACTCCAAAAGTTGCAGCCCCTCATCAAACCTCTTTTCCCATCATCATTTTTTACTTTTCCCGTCGATTTTAAAACTTATGCAGGTGTCCAAGACTTTTGACTCACCCTATATATATAGGCGGAAAGCATCGTCCTTTAGAAATACATAGATGTCAAAAATATCTTCCTAGGTTAATTAGGGTCTGAGTTATTGAGGTTTAAATTGAGTCACATTAAGGAGCGACCAGAATATGACTATTTCCACCATTAGGCGGCTCAATGGCCGTAACTCTGTAATGATACATTTCCCGACATATGGTCATATGAACGATTTTGCTTGTCTACCCATAAGGAATCCACCTCTGAAATTTTGCCGTACCTTTTAGTTACACCCTGTATATATGTGTGTTGGTGCAACAATAAGTTCGCAAGAATATAGATTAATTCATTTTTGATTTTAATCTACACAACAAATGCTTTTTATGAAAGCAAGGAGCCTGCGAGTTAAAGATGGTTAAAGACCGTAAATAAAATTGAAGATCTGAATTGCAGAACATCCGAAGTCCACCGGAGTACTTTTTTGTTTTTTGAAGAAAGACAAGAAGATTATACTTGGAATGCTATTCTGTTTAGCTGAAATTATTTTGATTTTTTTTAAAAAAAGTTTTGACTTGGACTTACGTATTATGCAAGTGAATAACCCTGAAACATAGATGCTAACATAAAAAACAGAAAACGAAAAATACGAAGAAAAAGAGTGGACTTGGGATGTTTTGTAATTCAGGTTTTCAATTCAAACTTCAAATGGAACTGGGGTAACTCGCAGACAATGGCTGACTTAACACTTTGATAATAGCTGGTGTAATGGCTGGTTTGAGAACACAATTGATATGGCCTCTGTAGCTAAGTAGACTCCCACCCTTCCCCCTCAACATTGGATACGGAAATGAAAAACTTATTTAGAATTTGATTGTTGATTCCAGTATATTTCAAGCATCACTTCTCGAAATCTGGGCCTGTGATATGTCAATATATCGCTATCATCGATATCTATATTATCATATATCAACATTCGATATCCCAAATATATGGACATGAATATAATCATTCTAAATTTTCGATATCGATATTCGGGGAGTGGGGATACGAGGTATAAAGGTCCCCTAAGACTTGCGATGGATGAAGAAATTAAACTTACTTTTTGCAAGATTGTTTTCTAATCATAATATCTTTATTACCAAACATTGCAATGTAAATACATCCACTTGCAAATTTGCAATATTATATGATGTAATTTCTTAGGCGCTAGAACTTTTTTGTTCCCTGAAGAAAGAAAAAAAACTCACGTGGAAAAGCAAGTACTTCGAACTTTGAACTAGAATTTACCGTAAGAAAGTTTTTTGTTTCTCTTCCTTGGAGATTTCCATCCCTTTTGGCCTTTGGGACCGCTAATT
Source organism: Thermobia domestica (assembly GCF_964235325.1). Lineage (NCBI taxonomy): Eukaryota > Metazoa > Arthropoda > Insecta > Zygentoma > Lepismatidae > Thermobia > Thermobia domestica. Next base: position 121,989,279 of record NC_137462.1, on the reverse strand, counting down.
GGCAAAAGGTGCACACATGATCGCTATATGCATTTATGCTCTGAGGCAGAGTCAGAGACTTAGAAAAGGAAACGACTTTTCAATAATAATAATAATAATAATAATAATAATAATAATAATAATAATAATAATAATAATAATCATCATCATCATCATCATTATTATTATTATTATTATCATTATTATTATTATTATTATTATTATTATTATTATTATAACAATGGGGTTTACAACTAGGGTCTTGTCTCTTTATCTTGCATGGGAAGGCCGCAAGTCTGCTACGCCACTGGTGTCCCCTATTCTGTGTTTGTCTCTTTTTCGTTTCGTGTAGATATTTGTTTTTGTGCTGTTAGGCTTTTATATGAAACTTTTATATTATGTAACTTTTTCTTTTTATGAGTTTCTTTTTTTTTGGGTGGGGCGGGGGGAAAGAGAGAAATGCTTTCTTCTGATATCTGTTTCTTACCATTCATCTTGTTTGAACTGCTTAAGTAAGTCATTTTGTAACTTTTGATGTCATCCAACTCCATCACAAGAATAAAATTGTCATTCTTAACAATTTGTTTTATTCCCTTATTTGCAGTTTGCCACACTGATATATTTGTGAAAAAATTGAGGTTTTGTCCAACGCCTTTCGAATTCGCAACCAACCCAACCGCCGAGCTTTTTGGGTTGCCTGCTATTGCAGGAAAAGGAGAATTGCAGGTGGTAATGCACTTTTGGAGTCGTGTATACATTGATGTTTGGTGGAAAATTTTCCACTATACTTAACTGCACATTCAGCTATAAAATTCAATTCCTGTAGAGGAAAGTTAGACAGCAACAAATTATCATTTTCCAATTTGCTTTCGGAAACCAGAAAATTTTCTAATATTTCAAGTTGGAAGAAAAAAATACAGTGTTTCTCTCTCTCTCTCTCTCTCTCTCTCTCTGTGTGTGTTTGTGTGTGTGTGTGTGTGTGTGTGTGTGTGTGTAAAGTACAAGGAACATGCATCGAGTTCGTAGAGAACAAATATCCCATTCCAATATTTAAAATGTAACAAGAAATTGAAAAGAAACCTTTGTGAATTTATCAATTTCAGAAACAGAAAATTCCGCTATTTCTTCACATGTAGGCCTGCCTATGTAATGAAATAACTACATTAAAGTTCCATATGATTATTTTTGTAACAGAAAATAAGAAAAAATGATTTTATGTGTTTAACACTCTTAAATCATAATTTCAATATTGTAATTTTGCATAATCAACAACTTAGACCAGATATTTGTATTGTAAAACTACCATTATTATGTATAAAAATGTATTAGAAATAATAACGATTTGATACAAGTATATCTATCTATCTATTTATCTATCTATCTATCTATCTATCTATCTATCTATCTATCTATCTATCTATCTATCTATCTATATATATATATATATATATATATATATATATATATATATATATATATATATAAGAAATATGTTTTTTTATTTTATAACTTAAAATGAAATTACTTGTTGCTTTTAGAACGCAGCACTAATAGTGCAGCTTTTCATGTTTCCTTTATTATTTTATTGGGAGAACAACTACACAAATCAGCTTCCTTGTTAGTTATATTTCACTTTCTCTTCTGAATGAATATATGAATAAATAAATGTTTATTTCCAGAAAATGGTCAGTATTTGGTTTCATGAGTTTTAGGTAGTCAAAATTCATGACTCGAATTTTGGGTAGTCAAAAATTTACAGTAGGCACTTTATATTATATCTACTTATTTATAAATGTTGCAGTATGTAAATCTAGAAAAGTAGTAAAGCTATGAGAAAACCGTGTTATGTCTATTAAACTGACGAAATCTAATATTGTAAGATCAAAGGTGGATTCTGAGGGAAGAACGCATTGAAGTTTTTAAAACATTCTTGAAATGAAAAATCGTTAGATTTTCATTTCATGAAACTTTTCAAGACAATATTTATTACCAATAAATTTTACGGCTAAACAACGATGTAGGAATGAGTGAAGTATGTTTTTACGAATCGGAAAATATCCGTGACTGTCAATAAATTGAAATGTTAAATAATAGAATGGGATATTTGTACTCTACGAACTCAATGTATGTTCTCTGCAGTTTGCATACGCACGCACACACACACACACACACACACACACACACACACACACACACACACACACACACAGAGAGAGAGAGAGAGAGAGAGAGAGAGAGAGAGAGAGGAGTTGAATTGAGTTGATTTTGAGTTTAACGTCCCTTTCAGCAGCGAGACTATATAGGACGGGACCAACTGATTATCGTGGAATCCGAACTACATGAGCTCCCGCTGAGAATCGAAGCCAGGTCTTCCATGCCAAAGGTGCGTATGCTAACCGCTTATTAACGAAGGAGCTCGCAGAGGAAGAGAGAGAGAGAGAGAGAAATACTGTGTAAAATTTCAGTTCCCAACTTGAAATATTAAAATTTTTCGGTTCCCGAAAGCTAGGAAAATTATAATTTGTTGATGACTAACTTTCCTCTACAGAAATTCAATTTTGTAGCTCAATGTATAGTTAAATGTATTGGAAAATTTTCCACCTATCATCACGATACATAAACATCCAAAATTGTCCGGCTTATGAAAAGTTTTTTTCCACTTGTTTCTACATTGTGATGAAAATTTTTCGATCTATGAATATTCCTTTCACTTGTTTCTACAGAGCAATAAAACTCCGATTCACAAAAAGTTGCTTTACTTTTGCTTCAAAATGATGAAAATTTTCCGAATCATAAAAATTTCTTCAATTTTTCCATACAAGACAGAAAATATTTCGATTCATGAAAAATTATTTAACTTTTTCCTACATAGTACTGAAAATTGTCTGAGCCATGAAAATTTTCAGATTCTTTAAACGATCTTTCACTTTGCAACATTTCTATACATGAATTCAACCAATTTTATGAATGCTGAGGAATTATTACTTGATTACTGATATTTTTTAGAACGGAAAATTTTCCGGAAAAATATAGCGGAAAATTTTCCACCTCACCACTATCTACAGCATTTGGAATATTTTTAAAAATTAGAAATTGAGATCTATCACACTTCGTGATGGTGCCAGACTGATAGAAGAGTGTGCCTAGGAGTTATCCAGCCCAAAATTTCAGGTTCAGATTGCTCAACAGGTATTAATCAGGGTCGTAACTACAATGGCGCGAAACCCAGCAATGCGGGGGGGAGGGGGCTGGTTTAACCAGTAAGATTGCAAATTAAAGAAATGAAGATAACCGCTTGATAAAATGAATAGATAATTTTGAATTTGTATTTCTTATAGTGATAATGTCCACAGTATTGTCGGAAGTAAATATAGTATGTAAATTACTTCAGGAAAAACTTTGTGACCACAACCCTTTTAGGATTTCCATTTTTTGAGGTAAACTTTATTAGACTTTCACTTAAACAGCTACTGCTTCCCTACTATTTATCGTAGGATCATGGTTCATACCTCTTTTTTTTTTTTTTTTTTTTTTTTTTCAGGATAGAGCATACTTTCCTACGGTACCAGTCGCTTATCCGTATTGTACACCAGAAATGGGAAAATCGGGAAAAACCGGGAGATTTTTTTTTAAAAAAAATCGAAATTGGGCCCTTCTGGCTTGGGTCTGGAGTCACGTAGGGATCTGAATTTTTTAAAAATACGTTGTTATGTACATAACATGAGTGTGCAAAATGTCAGTCTTGTATCTTGAAAACTGAGGTCGGTAGAAATTTTTCAAAGTCTGAAGATGACCCATTTTTTCATATATATATATATTTCAAACATGTACTGCGTCATTACTGTTTGACTTAGAGTCATGGTTGAAACGCCACTTTCTTCAGTATAACAAGCACTTTCCAACGGTACTACTCACATATCCGTATCATACACCTGAACTGGAAAAGTCGGGAAAAACCGGAAATTTGTTGACCTCCTCGGTACACTTGCGCCCCTCGGATCCGACCTTGGTTTTACGTAGGGATCTCAAAAAAATTGAGAAGTACCCAAAGATACACACATATGCGAAGATTCAATCTGATGTCTTGCAAACTAAAACCGTGAAAAATTTTTGAAATTTGCATTAAAAAAAAAAAATAAAATAAAGTCATGCACCTTCTTCCCCACTGAGCGCCCCCAAGTAGACCATCGGGTTTCAAAATGCATCTGGGGTGTTCTTTGCTCCATCCTTGACTTGACCAATAAAAAAAAAACCGGCTTAAATATCTGTTATAGAACCTAAATAAGCGGTCAAAGACGATACTACGCCATGTTAACAAAAGTTTCCAAAAATCCTGCAAGGGTTAAAATAGGAGTGTCGGCTACAAGAGAAAAGGAGTCACTACAATATTCTGAAGGAAGAAGCAATTAAACTGTGTGAAAAGTAGAATGTTCAGACATCATTTAGATTCAATCGATTCAAAAAGGTCAAAAGTTATTTTGATGAGTTGTGTGAAGATAATCGTCTCAGTGACAGTAAATTAAACTTTAGAATTAATATCTGTATTAACCTATTTGACATACTAGATTCATAGTAATGCTGTCGTCTTACATCTTTGTGTGATACAGTATCCAAATTTTCCTATTTGTTTCCTGTTACTATAATTCATCTCACTGATGAAATTCTACGACGGGCACAGATACTTCAAACAACTTACAGCTGTGATATTAGTTCTTCTTTTCCGATGGAAATAATTTGTTTTGTGAAACAGCTGAAATAAATGTTCAGAATTCTGTGTTGGACGTAACAAGGCTTTTAATTGTGACATATAAGTCATTGGCGTCTACTTCTGTGTTGGACGTAAAAAGGCTTAAAATTGTGAAATATGTCATTGGCGTCTAGCTTTTTAGAACTATTACCACGTATTTGTCGTTTTTGACGCTCTCTGTCTATGTCAGTTCTGCGGAGAGGTTGTTCTCAAAATTTAAATTAGTAGAGAACTATGTGGGAAACACAATGGGCCAAAATAGATTAAGTAATCTAGCATTGCTCTCAATAAATGTGGACGAAGCTGAAAAAATGTATGTACGGGAGTTAGTAAAGGATTTTACTGACAAGAAGGAGACCATTCAATTAATTCTTGCTACCCTTCATGAAGACTGATGTCACTGACTGCAAAGAGTTCAGTCCATCTTCCCTTCTCAAGCTTATTGAATAAATTATATGTATAACAAAGTGGTTTCCATTTATGAATATTGAGACCTAGTAGTTACATGCATTTAACCATTATTCAAAGATACAAGGAAATATGGTTGTTTGTTATGTTATCTATCATTCAACAGGAAGACGTTGTTAAGGCGGGGGACCTGGTTATTCTCTTGCGGGGGGGGGGGGGCATGAAACGTAGTTACGCCACTGGTATCAATTAATGTATGTTTATATTGACTCTCAGGCAAACTTATAGGACTTACTTGAAAATTCATCTATTGGACATAATCCTGTCTTGTTTTCTGTGCAAATTCGATTCATGGCATTATAGATTGAATAGAATCTCAGTGGCGACTCCAGAGTTCTACAAAAGGGAAATCACATTGATAGTGGCAGCAAAACCGGCTTTGTTCCCGTTCCACAAAAAACCCTCTTTCCCATGCTTTTGGGCCTCCAGGCATTCTTTAAATTCTGATGTAAGGCACAAATATTACATGAAAAATAACAAGGAATTTGTTATTGCATAACCATATATCCCGTAGCCCCTATATGTCTTATTTTCAGAATTATGAACTAAATTTTATATACTTTACTCAGCACAAAGAATTAAATATATTCCAGAAGTGGAAAGCACTGATGTCAACATTGTTCAATTTATTTCCTCAATTTACCCTTAAATTTTTCAATAGATTCTACCAAAATCATTCAATTTACAAGCCCATTAGCATTTATACTTACAATGTTAGACTCTACTAGCATCAATAACTCGCTTCTCTGGGTTAAAATAAGAACAATTAGTAACATGTTTCGTTATTCAGTTACTTTTTACTATTATTGAAGCTCTCTCTGATATCGGTCACTTTCGATCATCTATATATATAAAAGAGAACGCACAAATCCTTTGTTACCTCATCACGCTAATACGGCTGAACCAATTTATTTCATTTTTGGGGGGTTATTAGGATTTGGACCCTAGATGGTTTTTATCATATCACTTTAATTTTTAATTACCAGTGTCTTGAGATAATTGACCATTCAAGTGTCCATAACGTACAAATCCTTTGTTAGTTCATCATAGGTAAAAATAAACGTATTTATATGCAACCCGCATGACCGTGTCACTCGGCGGGTTAACATAAATGACAGGCGATATAATGTTAACATTTACTGCAATCTACTATGGTTTTTATCATATCACTTGAAAGCGAAAAAGTAAAAATTATCTAAGTAACAAAGTTTATTGCGTTCCGGGGTGACCGCAGCGAAGCGGGGCGGGTTAACATAAATGACAGGCGATATAATGTTAACATTTACTGCAATCTTCTATGGTTTTTATCATATCACTTGAAAGCGAAAAAGTAAAAATTATCTAAGTAACAAAGTTTATTGCGTTCCGGGGTGACCGCAGCGAAGCGGGGTGAACGCTGCTAGTTTTATATATATATATATATATATATATATATATATATATATATATATATATCCCTCTCCTCCTTCTCCAAGCTGCAAGGTCGAATTTGAATCTAAACGGCATCAGAAGTGTCACTGTTCATCTCAGCGACCCCGAAAACTATGGATTCGGCACTAACGTTGGTCATTTTCCTTGATTTTACACATCTCCTTTCTTCCCCTCCCTCAAGCTGCGGTGCTGAATTTGGACGTAAACCGGATCGGAAGTGTCACTGTTCATCTGAGCGACCTTGAAAATTATGATTCGACACTAATATTGGTCATTTTTTATTATTTTTATATATCTCCCCTCCCTTCTCCAAGTTGCGGTGCTGAATTTGGATTTAATCAGCATCGGAAGAATCACTGTTCATCTCAGGGACTCCGAAAACTATGGATGCGACTTTAATATTAGTCATTTTTGGTCATTTTATGTATCTTCCCCCTCCTCCCCTAAGTTGCTCCGTCAAAGTGAAATGATAAAAAAAACAACATCTCAGGCCGAACCTTACCTGTGTTAAAAACTTGACCGAGATTGATCGTTTGATTCAATAGTTATTAAGTTTTATTTATTTTTTATAACTCCCCCTCCCCTACGTTCTACTGTCAAAGTAAAATAATAAAAGTCATCATAGGCCCAAATCTCATCCATTTGAAGATTTGATCGAGATATCGGGTGGTTCAAGAGTTAATAAGTTATATTTATTTTTATATATCTCTCCCTCCTCTCTCCCTCCCCGAAGTTCTATAGTCAAAATGATATGATGAACCTCATCTATGTTGAAATTTTGATTGAGATCGATCGGTTGGTTCAAGAGTGATGAAGTCACAGAGACACTTATTTTTATTTTTATTTTCATTTTTTTTTACATATTTCTCCCTTCCCCCTCCCCTCTGTTTTGTCGTTAAAGTAAAATGACAAAATCGTCCCAGGTCCGAACCTCCTCTATGTTGAAAATTTGATCGAGATCGGTTAGGTGGTTCAAGAGTTATTAATTTATTTTCATATTATATATATATATATATATATATATATATATATATATATATATATATATATATATATTAAGTCTCAAATCTAGTTATTTTTATTTTTATATATCTCTCGTAACCTTTTCTTAAAATGGTCCCAGGTTCGATTCAAGGTCTTGAAATATGCGTTTATGGTTGTTCTGTGGTAGGGATTCAGAGTTTTACGTAGCGTAGCGGCTATGACTAGAAGAAGCTTGGCGTGCTTTCATGATGATACGAAAAAAAAAAGTCCAATTATGGCTGGCCGTTGATCTGAAACAAAAAAATGCACTAAAACGGATCGTAAGTTAGTACTGTCTGATGAAATAAAGCTTGATTAAACTTCATTTCAAGCAATATCAATGTCTCGGTCTGGCTATGGCTTACCAAACGGTTCATCTCTCAAAACTTAGTCCCAAATATTTCTTCAAGACAATTAAAATTTTAAAATCAGTAAACAGCTATGGTTAAATATTTTCAAGAAGTTTGAAAATTTCGAATTATTTCTTTTGTTCGAAACTTTAACTTTCAGTTCGACAATTTTGGTTTGAAATTTTAGGTCCAAAAATTTGATTTGAAAATTTCGTTATAAAAATTTTTTTAGTTCGAAAACAGGTTGAAACTTTTAATTCGAAAAATTTTAGTTTCCACTTTCTAGTTCTAACATTTGCATTGAAATGTTTTGGTTCGAAAATTTTGATTCCATTTTTTCGAAAAATTTTAGCTTAAAATTTCTAGTTCAAAAATTTCAGTGTGAAACTGATTGGTTTCAAAAATTTGAATTCGAAAATTTTAGTTTCAACTTTCTAGTTCAAAAATTTGGACTGAAATGTTTTAGTTCGAAAATTTTGATTTCATTTTTCGAAAATTTTAGTTTAAAATTTCTAGTTCAAAAATTTCAGTGTGAAATTGTGTGGTTTGAAAAAATTTGAATTCGAAAAGTTTTATTTCAATTTTTTTTGTTCGAAAAAATTAGTTTCAACTTTCTAGTTCTAAAATTGGTTTGAAATGTTTTGATTCGAAAATTTTAGTTTAGAATTTCTAGTTTAAATATTTCAGTGTGAAATTGTTTGATTTAAAAAGTTGAATTCGAAAAGTTTTATTTCAAATTTTAGTTCGATGTTTATAATTCGAAAATATTGATTTCAACTTTTTTGTTCGAAAAGTTTAGTTTGATGTTTTTAATTCGAAAATTTCAGTTTGAATATTTTTGATTTGAAAAAATTTGAGTTCGAAAAAATTTAGTTTCAAATTTTCACTTGAACTTTTGTAATAACTGGAAAATAGTGGACTCAAAATTTAATCGAATAGTTAAAAACCGTTTATTTGTTAATCGAATAGTTAAAAACCGATAAATTTTAATCGAATAGTTAAAAACCGGATAACGTTTGGCGGTTAACCGTGAAACAATTCCCTCTTTGCACTCACTGAAAAATTTTGGCTAAAATATTTTGAGATGATTTTAACTAAACCATCAATGTTATTTAAGATATAAATTACACGAACTAACACCAAGACCAAGAAGGTAACCTTAAAATATCGTGGTTCTCTCTTATCAAAAAGCTTAAGAGGAGTGCATAGGGGTATTATAGTGATCTATATTAGGGTTCTATACTATTATACCAAATGTTTAAATTGGGCGATTTCCAAAATTTAAGGGGTGGGCCAGGGTACCCCTCCCAAATTTTTAAAGGGGTGCACAAATGTACCTATGTCTTATGATAGGGCATAGACCCCTATATATAACCATATAACCATATAATGTAATAGGACATCATCCAAGAGAATAAATTAGGCCAAAAAGACCAAACACGTGGTTGGGCAATTTATAAAATTTAAGGGGTGGGCCAAGGTACCATTCCCAAAAATTTCAAGGGATGCACAAATGTACCTATGTCTTATGATAGGGAATAGACCCCTATACATGACCATATAACCATATAAGGTAATAGGTCCTCATCCAAAAGGATAAATTGGATCAAAAAACCAAGCACGTGGTACATCATATTGCTTATGTTTATATTTTGGCAATTTTGTACCCTAAAACGGAACGAAGTGAACCACCCAAATTTATCATGATACATATTAGAGTCCAGTAGTATAATACCGAATGCTTAAACTGGAAAATTTCCAAAATTTAAGGGTGGGCTATGGTACTCCTCCCAAATTTTAAAGGGGTGCACAGACGTACCTATGTCTTATAATAGGAAATGTACATCTGTATATGTCCATATAACTATATAAGGTAATAGGACCTCATCCAAGGTGATAAAATGAGCCAAAATACCAAACACGTGGTTGCAGTAAAATTTGGTAATTTTGTGTCCCTAAAAGGAACGAGGTGGACCACCCAAATTTATAATAATATATATTAGAGCCCTATACTATTATACCAAATGTTTAAATTGGGCAATTTCCAAAATTGAAGGGTGTGGGCCAAAGTACTCCACCCAAATTTTAAAGGGGTGCACAAATATACCCATATCTTATGAAAGATAATGAACCCCTGTATACGCCCATATAACTATATAAGGTAATAGGACCTCATCCAAGAGGATAAATTGGGCCAAAAGACCAAACACGTGGTACAACGTATTGCTTACGTTTATATTTTGGCAATTTTGTACCCCTAAAAGGGAACATGTTTTCCCCTGTTTCGTCCTATCATTTCTCATCACCATCGTTTTCACGGGGGGACGTTACATTCAACATTTCCAAGAATTGAACTCGGGACGATTGCAAGGTATCCATGTTCACCCCTGAAGCGGAACAAATGGATCACAAAGTACTTATCAAATTTAAGGAAATAATTTTAAATATGCCTCCATATAACGTAATAAGGCTCCAAAGGAAACGATAACTCCCAAAAAGTAAACCATTGTACTCTATTATATAACAAAAATGTCTCGTGAAAGATAATAGGATAAGTTAAAAACATCCAAATTTTAATATTTTTTATACTCATCAAAGAGTACGAGGTGCGATACTCCCCTCCCTCCCCCAACTCCTGATGTAAATCAATTTGATCTTATGTGTCCTGAGTGATCCCTGCCCCTGAGTAAACATAAGCAAAATTTCAATAGGTAATGCAATCCCGGCCAAAACATCTCTAACTCATTCGTTATGGTCCATGTGTGGGGGGGTCCCAAAAGTGAAATAGGATCACCCGACGTCAAGCAATCACATTACCTCAAACCAAATACCTCTACTTCATTCGCACCAGTAAGGGAGGTGGTGGCTCAATGGTAGAGCGTTCACCTCTGCTGTATGGGGTCCCTGGTTCAAAGTAGTTTTGTGGTGGGTAACATTATGCTCCAGTTTCCTCCCACACTTTCATTCCTTTCTCATCGTCACCTTTAGCCTAATCGTGGGACGTAAAACTAAAGATTTCATTTGCACCAGTGTTAGTCCATCTCATCAAAGGGATAACAATCCGAACCGCATGAGCTTCTTCCGGGAATCGAACCCTGGTCTCCCACGTTAAAGTCGCATACGCTAACCGGTTAGCCACGGAGGAACTCCAAAGTTTTCGAGTTACTCCTAATACTAATTTATACTATTACTGGGGTCTACTAATTCATAATGTAATAGGTCATCAAGAAAGAGATCAAACCTTGTTTTGGTAATTTTATACCCATAAAAGGGAACGAAACAAGCCATCATAAGCTCCAAGCTAAAAAAATCCCAGTTCAGTGACGTCAAACGAACATATTAGCTCGAACCAACTACCTCTCATTCATTCATACCAGTAAAGGTGCGGTGGCTCAGTGGTAGAGCGTTCACCTCTGCTGTATGGGCCTTTAGCCTAACCGGCATAATCGTGGGACGTACAACTAAAGATTTCATTTGCACCCGTGTTAGTCCATCTCATCAAAAATATAACAATCTCCAAATTTTATGCCATAAAAGGGAACGAAAGCATTCGTAAACCTGTACTATTTCATAACGTAATGAATCATCAAGACCATATTTTTAGTAATTTTAAAGAATCATCATGACCTCTGATCCAATACTCCCAATTCAATGACGTCATAGCATGGCCAAGGTACCTCTGACTCATTCGTACCATCGTGCATGGCCCCTGAATAAGCAAAAGCAAAATTTCAATAGGTGACGTAATCCCTGGCCAAAGCATCCCTGATTCATTCACTATGGTGCATGGGGACCCAAAATTGGATTATTAAGAGTTCGGTAGAGTGGGGCCAATACTACTGTTATTAAGTTGTATTTATTTTTTCTATTTCCCCCTTCTCCCCCTCCCCTAAGTTCTACCTTCAAAATGAATAACTAAAAACACTCCCAGGCCAGAACCGCATCTGCGTAAAAAAATTTGGTCGTGATCAGTCGGGCGGTTCAAGAGATTAAGAGTCACAAACATGGTCTTTCAATTTTATAATATAGACTAGATTAACAGCGTAGTTTGAAATGGATACAAAAATCTAAGGACTAATGATGAAAAGTTAACTAGCTTTGTTTCTGACATACGAGGTGTGTTCAAAACGTATTGAACCCTTGGTTGGCAAAAATGCATTTATTGATTTGGAAAACCGAAAGACTAACCCCCTTCTATTTGGTAATGCACATACTTCTCTCAGCGCTCCCGTCATTGTTGGAAACACTCTTGGAACGCAGTTTTTGAAATGGTGAGCAACCATGCTGTCGCATTCCACATGATATCTTCTCTTGACTCAAATAGAGTCCCTTTTAGTGGCATTTTCAAGTTGGGAAATAACCAAAAGTCACACGGAGCGATATTGGGTGATTAGAGAGACTGACGACACACAGGAATGTTGTGTTTGGCGATGAAAGCTTGAATCAAATTTTGCGGATACTCTGCTTATGCCCAAATTCTCGTTCAAAATTAAATGTACCGATCCGATTGAATGGTTTCCGCTTCGGTATCGCCAAGCTTTCGGCAAAATTTGATACAATATCGCTGCTCAAGTTTTTCTCTCATTTTACAAACAACTAAAATCCGACCACCACTCACTACACGTCTTCACTCGTTAGCCGACTGACTGCGACTGACCCGACTGACGCTTTCTGCGGCACTGTTGCCAATACTCACTGGCAAAATGTCGCTGAATTCAGTTCTCAAAGTCACTAGAAAATCGCTAAAACAGATAGTTGCCGAATTTAAGCTTAAAAGCGATGTTTCGTTTTCTTTTATTTTCTTTCTTTCTTCATTTTAAACAATACTGTAGAAATATATATATGTAAATATAATGAATTAGAAAAGAAACCACTTGAAATGACGTACCTATTCGCAAACAAATACTGGAGTTATTCCGTACCAGTCTTCGCAAATGTATATGTACAACAACGCAATGCAAAAAGTTCAGAAAGTCATTATAACTGCTATATCAATTATAGCAAAATAAATCGCAAATTTTGAGCTGCGTTGACCCAAACGGCTACGAAATTTGCCTGATGTCTCCTCCTCCATACTTCTTCTCTCGTGCGTAATTAAAGAAACTGACCTTTTCAAGGGAAGTTGAAAAAAAAATCGCCCAGATCGCACCCTTTAATATCTTCAGTTTATCAATTACACAACATGCACTACATAGCATATACTGCAACTAGATACAGTCGAAAATTCATTTAAAATAGCCTAGTTCAGTGTTGGTTGAACTACGTCCTACGGACCAGATGCGGCTCTCTGAAAGGTTCTATCCTGTCCGTGACATGCTACCTAATCTGAGAAATGAAAAGAAGAATTAGGTTCCTTCGAAATATTTGTATGAAAAACAGACTGACACATGAAAATTTATTTTCACTTCTGAAAATGACTTTATTCAAATTCGAACCACATTATGGAAAACTTCAATCATTAATAGGGCTTATTATTACAAGAATGATATCAAATATAGGATTCATCTTTTCAAAATTTATTTTGGAACGCATAAGATTTTTCATTTTTTCCCTCGGCCCTTCTCTAAAAAATGAAATGGAATTTTTGAGTTCTATGTCCCACGGTTATGCTGCCTATGGTAAAGGAGACGGTGATGATGAAATAATGAATAAAATGTTGGAATGAAGAAAGTGGAAAGAAACGGGAGAACCCCGAGAATACCACGCACACGGGGTTTGTCCACCACAAAGTTTACTTGGCGCGAACTAGGATCGAACCAGAAACCCCAAGCACCAGAGGTGAACGGTCTACCACTGAGCCACTGCAGCCCCTTTCTCTAAAAAGAAGTTTGCCCATCACTGCCTAGTTCCTTGTGTGGAAAACGAATGTGGAGTAACCAGTGTACGAATTAGATAATCTATATTGGGGAGGGGGGATAAAATTAGGCCAACAGAATGTAAAGTTTGAAGATGCAATAATTCAAAATGAAACAATAATGCCTTATCCCTCCCCCCTCACATACGGAGCTCAGGAAGTCTAGACTTACATTTACTTTACTCTTAGGTTACAGATGAGTTGATTCACTATGTGCTTCGTTAGTCAAATAAAGTATAAACATTACATTGATATTTTCCAGACAACATTATTGGCGTGGATAGCAAACTGTGCAGCGAAAAGAAAGATGGACAAATAAAAGATAATTTTAAAAAGCCCGCTCCAGTTGAAATCCTTATACAGACACAGACAATCACATGGAGAACCAGTCATATTAGCAAATGCTGAAGCAAATCTTCAATTATGCGCTTACTCACCTTCACTAACATCCCCAGCGCATCCCCAGCGTGTACGTTAACATATAGCCACGAAAGAATATATCTCATTGTCAGATTTTGAGTAGTTTCAAAAGTTCATTTCCGTAAACTGTAAAATACAGTGACTACTATGCTAATTACCACAAATTAAACGCAACTTTTGAGTTGCATACACGCAAACTACTAGGGAATGAGGACCATGCGCTAACAAGGAATATACTGGAAAATGAAATACGACAAAAATAAACACGGCATGATAATCGATATAAATGAAGAGGATGAATATGACATGTCAGACCTTCGCCAAGTATGGTGGAAGAAGTTATTTGTTTACTTCTTCTTGGCCAACCGTTAAGAGCATTTATAAATCCATATGTTATGTTGTGACTTTGTTATGCGCAATTAGTATATTCAAATTCACGAACGATGACGAACTGAAGGGTAATGGGAATACAGTTGCAGTTTACAACCGTAGTCATAATAATATAGTTCAACTAAACAAAGATGAAAATAGTGGGTAAATTAGAAATGATCAGAAGTGAATAGTTTACATCGCTTATTTCGAAATACAGCTAGAAGTTTAAACTTACAAGAAACGACAAAAATCATTGAAAATTGGCGTTATACTAAGCATAGTTTGGGGAGGGGAATTAAGCATCCCCAGTGGGGATACTTCAGCTGACTTCTTTAGGGGGAACAAAATGTGATTGAGGGGAGAAATCCCCCTCATCCCCCCGGTATTCCCACCCTGGGAGTAATCACTAGCAAATAATTTCCTCCTCGCCCTGTCCCGAACTGTAGAGTGTCAATTGATCTGATACCAACTACCGTTGTCAAGAAGTTGTGTTGTCAGTTCTAACAAGGCACAGGGGAATTCCTGAATTGTCACACATGGTGTATGCAGGTGGTGACATCATGAACCACCTAACTTATTCACGAATTATGAATTATGCCCAGTGGTATTCACATAGTGTTTCTCGTTTATTTTGTTGATCGTCTCTTGACAATAGCTCAGAAAATAATATAGACATTTTTAAATGCAAACCGCTAAATGAACTCTTCAGTTTTGTCGCCAAGACATTCCAAAACTCGCTTTAAAAAGTCTTAGTCACTTCTGTAAAAAAAAAAAAAAAAAATGTTGCTATCTGCTTCTCCAAATCCGCTAGATTGGCAACGCGGGCGGGAAAAAATTACGGAAACTCATCTCAGGAACGGGAATTCTGTTCTGCAGACGCGAAAAAAAATTCATGAGTGTCCCCTCTACATCTACATTGAAGAAAGTCTCCAGCGCTGCATTGGTTTACGCGAGAAAAATATGGTTTGATATTAATATTTTCTAAAGCAAATGAGTAATTCATTCGACTTACTGTTTAACGTTGAATCTTTAGCTCATATCGGGAATCGAATCCTGGTATCCTATGCTGAAGACGCGTTTATTAACCATTTATGCTCGAGGAATCTCCAAGATATAAGTGAAGTTTCGTAAGTCTAACGGGAACTGAATTTATTGAATCCTCTGTGAGTGTTCTCCGCCTTAAACCTACCCTACATTCAGAGTTCGAATCAGGGGGCAGACGGGGGAGGGAAATTTTCGTCTCTCGACAAAGAAGAATTTCTTTCTTGCCAGGAAAAAAAAAGCAACTTGAATATATATGGGAAAGCGGGTTAGTTGCAAGACTTTTGAAATTTTCAGTTTCAAAAAAGTTGTATAAATCTAGGTTATCAACATACGCCCAAGCTTTGTAGGTGCAAGGTGGAATACATTCCACTTGCACAGAAAATTTGAGAACTTCGACACACACATACTTTTTTGGGAAATTTAAAATTTCCAAACCCTTTGTTGCAACTTGTGGGGCAAGTTGCAACAATTAATTGGGTACATCGCAACACATGACAATATAAATAAAAATAAGAACATAAATCTTAATTTATACAACAATACGAATATTATGATATTGTAGGTAGCGCTTACATCACACATTGTCTTCTCTAACAGAAGTTTAAAAAACTTATACTCCTAAAGAACAAAATTGCAATACTATCAGGCTAATCCGCTCTGAATGTAATATGTGGTGCAGTTACCTTATATGTACGTAGCCTAATCAAAAATATGACGTAATATTTTAAACTTTAGGTAGGCTTAAACCTAAATTTAGTATAATTATAGGTTACAAAGTTAGTAAAGGAATATGGAAATAAAAGAAGCACTTTCTTTATTGAGCAAGTGTACGTACAAATGTATGCTAAGTTGGGAAGTTTGGGTGGGGGGGTGGGCGCACCCGGCGGAATCCCCTGTGAGTGCGTCCCTGTATTGTACCCATTCCATTCTATTATTTTCATGTCTTGAAACCATAAATTATTTTTCTTCTGCAGCGAGAGTCATTTGTACATGAAGCATTAAAAAAAATAATAATAAATAAAAAAAATAGTCTCACGCTCAAAGAAATGTTGGCAATTCAGAGAAGGCCAATACTTTAAATGAGGATAACAAAAGTGAACCTTTAATTTAGCGTGCCAAAGTACTACCATGAGCAAAATAAATGACGCGTCTCTTTATTTTGAAGTTTTTTGAAAATATCTCCGTTTTCTTTATATGTTCGAAATCTCGGGGTTTCCCCAGCAGGACAGGTTAATAACAAACCCGTTTTTAATATTTGTGTTAGATATTAGCTTAAAATAAAGAAATTAGAAGCAAAAAACATTAAATCGACAGAAATCTCGAGAATTACCAACTCTGCTAAAGTGGGAAATTTTCAAGAACGCGAGGGAATTCTGCAGTTCAACACGAAGCAGCGACATCTATGTCAGTGAGAGAAGCGTGGATTAGATCTACAAACGAAAATTTTAACGAAATATTTCTCGTATGTCTTATTATATGCATTATCAGCGAACTCCAAATATATGAATCTATGCTAAGTATTAACGTATAGATAGTGCAAATAGTGTAAATTACCTATGGAAAAAGACGAGTTGTTAGCCCAATCGTAATGAAAAATCGTCTTTACTGTAGAACAGGTTCAGCTTACGTAAGAAAGCAAATAGCTCAGTTAGATAAAGTAACGAGTTTGTATACCGAAGGTAGACGGTTCGAATCCCGTGAAGGACTGTTGTCATTTTTATCACTAAGGTTATTTTATTTATTTTTTATTTGGGAAAGAATCAAATTGTAACATATGTGTAAAACTCATGACGATACCAAAAAAAAAAAAAAAAAAAAAGAGAGAGAGAGAGAGAAAATATCGTCGCATTTGCATTAGTGTCTCTAATTTTTGTTTGCAAACAGAATCGTAATTATTTCCCCTGTGCTCACTGATGCATAACGAATGTTTTCCAGTAAATGTTAATTCTAATTTGGAGAATTTTATAGTTTCACAATTCCTCACTACATAGTCTTCTATCTACGTGTTTGGATATTTTGATAACAGATTTCCCTATTAAATGTTTAATTTTCTCTATAAATATTTGTCTTAAATTGAAATTGTTTTGAATTTACTACATAAGCAAAGTTGCCCGAAGGAGGAGAGCTCAAGTAATAGATATTCTACGTAAAAGCAACCTATTGTAGAATGATGATGCTTCTTACCTTCAGCACATAATCTTAACGTTAGAGAGTCAGAGAGAGAAAAATCCTGTTTTTCCTCCCCTATGACCACTCATCTTAAAGCTCTACCTATAATGATTCGTGTCACATAATTTCGGCTCTCCAAAGACATTCATATTTATTATTATTATTATTATTATTATTATTATTATTATTATTATTATTATTATTATTATTATTATTATTAGACCCTATTATTATTATTATTATTCCTGAATATGCCACCATTACATAATGTTGTAACTTTAGACATCTTAGTTTAATGTGCTTTCTTTAGTAATAATATGAGCAACCACGTCACAAAATTTAAAATGTATAAGGGGGCACGACGTTTTATTTCCCCTCCTCTCTTTTCAGCACCCTCCAACACAAGGTATATAATTTCTGAGAAGTAGGGCAGACAAAATGAATAAGAAATATATTTAGAGCATCCTTTCCTCCTTCGTGAATGTAATATCACGTAGCATTTTTTATTCTACCTAAGACGACCCTAGGCCGTTATGGTTAGGTAACAAAAGAAATACCTAACATATTTATAGCGCCCCTTAACTGTAATATTACCTCTTCTTTATTTGTTCGAGGCTTCCCTACACAACCAAGGGTGACAAAAAGAATAGGAAAAGTGTCTAAAGATTACAAAAGACTTTATATTTTGTCAGAAACAAGGCAGTATATACACAACATTGCTTTCGTTAACAAGTGTTTCACCCTTGAGTCGCTTATAAAATTAGGCAGAATAACTTTTGCCGATCATTGTTCTAGAGGGATTTGTCCAGGATGGTTTGGTGTCGAGCTAATAACGATGAGTATGTTTATTTACATCACTGTTAAAGAAATAGCAAACTTTCTGAAAGGAACTTACTTAGGAAACAGATCTTCCTTCTACTTAGCCAGAGACCACTCTGAAAAATTGCATCTGACGTTCTGAGTGAAAGTTCTATGGGACTATTAGAAAAATATATTCCCGTTTCCACGCTGATGGTAGAATTTCTTAAACCGTTATTGAATTACGTTCGAAGGGTAGGCGTAAATAGCGCCCCCGCAACAATGTGGCGTGGGGACCGCACAAGCTGCAAGGCCAAAAAGTATACAGAAAGTACGCAGGGGCGGAGCAGGCCAAATTTTCACACGGGCAAAGTGACTTTTTGGCGCCCTTCCCCTAGTAGTAGCCTATATTTTACATTTTATCATAGTGTTTTTAATAGTTTAAACCAGGAGCGTCATTTCAGATTTTGCTTTGGGGGGGGCAAGACCTCTTGATATAAGTAAAATTTCGCGTTTTTCCCTGATTTACTACTATTCTAATGATAAAATCTATATACATCTCAAACTCAGGGGGGGCAAATGCCCCTCCCTGCCCTCCCTAAATGACGCCCTGTTTTAAATCCATTTTCAAAAAGAAATCCTTACCTAGGAAAACTTCACAAAGAATATGGCCCGCTATAAACAATACCAACTCCACCCCCCCTGGTCTAGTGGCTAGCACGCCTGCCTTCTGTGGTACCGGGTCCAATTCCCGGTGGATTACTGTTGAACGATAAAAGTGGTTCGGATTCCACTATAATTAGTATCCACATCTCCCTTGCCCATTAAGGCATAACCGTAGAACGCTAAACTCAAGCAAACAAACAAACAATACTTAATTCCCGGCACTCTTTATTCTACATGCCACCTCTCAATTTTTCGATACAGCCCCCTTAGTACTATGAAACTCTCTTCTTCCATAGTGAAATGGAAAAAGATCATATAATTGCCACTACTTTACAAGAATATAAACCAAAAACGTCAGTATTAAGCACATTATAAAATTTACTTTTTGAGTCTCGTTTTGGTGCCCCTCTTTCTCTGGCGCCCCGGGCAGTCGCCCGGCCCTTAGTCCGCCCTTGAAAATACGGACGCATAACTAAGGACTGCGGAGGAGAGGTTAACCTTCATGTTATGCCACTGGTTTGACGTGTTTGAAATGTTCAGTAAGTGATCGGTTAGTGAAATAATTTCGACAGTTACTGATTAAAGTTTAGCTAAGACAAAGCTACCTAATCAAATGCATTTGATATCGGGATGTCACAATTTGATTTTTCCTCACATAAAAAAGATAAAAACAATAGTAATAAAAACCCTTACTCGTACTGGGCTCCTAACTAACTAACAACCTAATTCTTACAGACTAGTTGCTCTGACCAACTGAGTTTCGATTTCTTACGCGAAAGAAGTCTGTTATATTAAGAGGCATGCTTTTCATTATCAAAACTGTTCGAAATAATACGAACATGGCTTAAGAACAGAGACGGAACTGAATTACCACTCGATTGACCTTGAGGGCAAATCACCAAAGCGTAGCTATAAACGTAAGTTCAGCATGCATTTCTCTGGAGTTGTGTTCAGTATTCCTATCTGCCAGTCATGCTTGTTCGTAGGAGTAATATGCTACAAACCTCACCTTTCGATACAGCACAATAGCAAAAGAATAAAAGGGAAGGAATTCTTGCCCTTGTGAACGTTGGATACCACCATGTGCAATAAAACTGTCGCGTCTCCTTGAAGTGATATTTTATCGAAAATAACTCGTTTTCCTTTATATAGTCTATTCGAAGTTTTTGAGGGTTTCAAAATGAGGAAATGTTACTGACAAACAAGGACGCATTTAGGGGTGGGTCCAGGGGGCCCGGACCCCCTCTGAAACCCCAACTTTTTTGTAAATTTAGCCTAATTTTGGGGATTATCTTTTAAAATTTTATTATAATTTATCCTAATATTGAATTCGGACCCGTCCCGAAATAAATTACTGCATACGTGTCTCTGACAATTTTCAATATATTCGTTAAATAATAAAGTAAAATAACTAAATTAGGAGCAAAAAGCTTTAATAATAATAATAATAATAATAATAATAATAATAATAATAATAATAATAATAATAATAATAATAATAATAATTGAAGCGAGCTTAACGAGTTTCAACCGTACGACTCAACCAACGTTTGGGTGCCTGTTAGTTCGTCTGCTCCTCTCATAAAAGACATTTCATTTTAGTGAAACTAGTAAGTGCCTTCTTTTAGCTCTGCGGAGTAACTATTGCTTGGAATATGAATCTGCAAAACATAAGAGGTAAAATTAACCAAATGGTGCAAGTTTCCACTTATATATATAAAACAATTTTGCAATATCAACTACGTGAATCTTGTCCCATAAAAAAGCCGAAACCCCTACACCGAAGAGCCCTCCGAGATTTGATCATTGTCCACACGGACTGAAATTGTCATTTGAAGCCAAGACTCTAATATGAAGCCAATAATTTCTTTAAAATAGACGGAAAATTCGGAAGTTATAAGCATTTTCATATTTTTGCCTTTTCCCATAAGGGAGCCGTAGCCCCCTATACTGAAGAGCCCCCCCCCCGGAGATTTGATCATTGTCCACTCGGACTGAATTTGTCATTTGGAACCAACACTTTAATACGAAGCAAAATATTTCTTTAAAATAGACGAAAAATTCGAAAGTTATAAACATGTTAACAATTTTGCCTTTTCTCATAAGGGGGCCGTATTAGCCTACACTGAAGAGCCCCACGAGATTTGATCATTGACCACTTGGACTGAAACTCTCATTTGAAACCAAAACTTTCATATGAAGCCAAAAATTAAACTTTTACATCAATTTAAACTGACTGGGTTCCGGTTCCCCCCACTATTGTTTAGTTTAGTTAAGTGGTAATTTGTGACAGCTTCACATCATCAAAAGAATATTTCACTTCCCCTCCCCTGCCCCAGGAGTTCGTGCTGGATCCACCCCTGGAATCAATAGACACTCTTCCTATTCTTTTTGTCACCCTTGATTGTGTAGGGGCTCCCTCGTACAAATAAAGAAGCGGTAATATTACAATCAAGGGGCGCTATATATTAGGTATTTTTTTAGTTACCTACCCCTAACCGCACAGGGCCATCTTTCGTATAATAAAAAATATTACGTGATATTCCAATCATGAAAGGGGAGAGGATGCTGTAAATATATTTCTTATTCATTTTGTCTGTCCTGCTTATCAAAAATTACTTTCAGTTGGAAGGGTACTGAAATGAGAGGGGCAAAATAAAAAGTCGTACCCCCTCCTTCATGGTTGCTCAAATAAGTACTAAAGAAAGCATTTTAAACTAAGATATTTAAGATTTAAACTAGGAAACTAAGATATCCTTACATTATGTAAGGATGGCATATTCAGGATTATTATTATTATTATTATTATTATTATTTTTATTATTATTATTATTATTATTATTAATAATAATAATATTATTATTATTATTTGAATGTTTTTGGAGCACCGAAATTTTGTGAGACGAACAATGATATGTAGAGGTTTAAGATGGGTGGTCATAGAGGAGGAAAAGCAGGATTTTTCTCTGTCTGACTCTCTAACGTAAAGATTATGTGCTGAAGGTAAGAAGCATCATCATTCTACAATAGGTTGCTTTTACGTAGAATATCAATTACTTGAGTTCTCCTCCTTGGGTCTACTTGCCTTATGTAGTAAATTCAAAACAATTTCAATTCAATACAAATACATTGTAAAACTTTTCCGTAAAACATCTAGGGAAAATTAAACATTTAATAGGGCCATCTGTTATCAAAATATCCAAACACGTAGATAGAAGACTATCTAGTGAGAAATATTGTGAAACTTTATAAAATTCTCCAAATTAGAATTAACATTTACTGGGAAACATTCGTTATGCGCCAGCGAGCATATGGTGAGCAGTGAGCACAGCGGAAATAATTACGAAACTGTTTGCAAACAAAATTAGGGACGCTAGTGCAAGTGCGACAACGGCATTTTTTCTTTTTTTGGTATCGTCATGAGTTTTACACATACGTTACAATTTGATTCTTTCCCACATAAAAAAATAAATAAAATAACCGTAGTGTAGTGATAAAAATGACAACGGCATTTCCAGGGGATCGAACCCGCTACCTTCAGTATACAGACTCGTTGCTTTAACTAACTGAGCTATTTGCTTTTTAGGTGAACTGAGCCTGTTCCGGTAAAGACAATATTTCATTACGATCGTCCTACCAATTCGTCCTTTTCCATAGATAATTTCCACTATTTGCTCTATCTTTATGTTAATACTTAGCATATATTCATATATTTGGAGTTTGCAGATAATGCATATAATAAGACATACTAGAAATATTCGTTAAAAGTTTAGTTTGTAGATTTAATCCAGATTTCTCTCAATGACATAGATGTCGCTGCTTCGTGTTGAAATGCAGAATTCCCTCGTGTTCTTGAAAATTTCCCACTTTAGCAGAGTTGGTAATTCTCGAGATTTCTGTCGATTTAATGTTTTTTGCTTCTAATTTCTTTATTTTAAGCTAATATCTAACACAAATATTAAAAACGGGTTTGTTATAAACCTGTCCTGCTGGGGAAACCTTCCGAAATTTCGAACATATAAAGAAAACGGAGATATTTTCAAAAAACTTCAAAATAAAGAGACGCGTCATTTATTTTGCTCATGGTAGTACATTTAGAAATACAATTTCTTGCAACATTTTAGTCAGTGTTCAAATTAAACTTCCGAACGAGAGGGGAATGCTTATGTATTGTCGCTATAAATGTAGAAGGCGAAAAAAGGGATAATGTTATGTTACTTCTGTGATACGAGCCGGACAAATTTTTACGAAAGGTTAATTTCCCCGGCATTCCCCGTTAATTCGAACTATAGTTTTAGTTAGGGGGGAACACAGAAAATTTAGGAAACGCTGAGCCCGTCCTAGCCCTCTCTGACTACGGGCCTGAACCATAACTCATTGTGGGTTATAATAATAACAGATACATTTATTTTTATTTTTTCGCTGTCACGTTGCAACGAATTGCTAAAATATCACGTCTATAAGATTTTGAAGTAGTTACTCCTCTCGACACTAGATAGCAGAACAGGAAAGATCAATTGTGACATCTGGAGAAAGAAATATGAATGAATTGCTAGGTGTAAATACTGAATACAGAGTTTGCTATGTCTGCTCTCTCTTCGAAGGGCAGTGACCCCAAAAACATGTCTGCTCTCTCTAAAACCTACTCTTGACCCATCCTTCTGCTCTCTTTTTTCCCAACACACATTTACTTTTAATGAGGAGTTCATATGTCGAGTTTCATTTTCCTAACTTTAGGATTTATGTGCTAATCTATTTTGGAGAAAACATTTGAATCCCCTTTACCTCCCTCAACAATACATTTAAAAAAAAAAATCCCTTCTTATTTATTTCTCTCGTAACAAAAGAAGTTTTCTATTCAAACCTCACGTTTCTATATAGATATTAATATGGCCTGAATTTTCAGTGAATCACTTTCATGCTTCCATATAATCGTACATATTGCCCTCCTCTACCCGTTGCAAGAGAGTAATTTTCGATAACACTGAAATACGGGTTATTTTTATTTTTATTTTTATTTAAGAGTTTATGTAACGAACTTCACACTTCGAACTTATGTAAATCTTCACATTCAGCACTTTCTGAACATATAATGGGAAATGTTTAATATTATAGAAATTATTCCCCTTACCCTCCTCAGAAGCGGAAATTTTGCAGACATTGAAATACTGTTTCATTATTCTTATTTAAGAGTTTATGTACCGATTTTCACATCTCCAATTTTTTAAAAATGAGCATTTTCTTAAAAAAAAAAAAAAAAAAAAGAGATATGGATATTATAGTATTGACCATCTTCCCCCCCCCCTAAGGATCGGAATTTTCCAAAATATTGATACATTGGTCTCATTAACTGTATTTAAATTTATATACCACATTTCACGTCTCTAACTTAAGAAAATCCCCATATATGATACTTTGTGAATTAATAAAGAAAAGGATTCAATATTATAGAAATGTCACCTCTTTCCCCCTTATCAATTTTCAAAATTGCTGAAACACATATTCTCTTATTTTTAATTAAGATTTTACGAAGCGAATTTCACCTCTTCAACTTAAGCGAATTCTTACATTGGGCACTTTCTCAAATTAAAAGAAAAAGGGAAATTGGATGTTATTGAATTGACTCCAGTTTTCCTTTCTTAAAGAGCAGAATTTTCGAATACGCTGAAATATGTTTCCATTTATTTTTATATGAGTCTATATACCGAATTTCACATATTTAACTTAAGTGAATTCACATATTCGACACTTCCTCAATTGGGAAGCGAAATTTAGATGTTAGATCCTACAAAATCATTTTTTTTAGGAAGAGGAATTTTGGAAACTGATAGTTCCCTTATTTTTTAAATGAGGACTCATATAGACCTACCAAATTTTTCGTGTTCAACTAAGCAAATCCCCAAATTCGGCACCTTTCGAATAAATAAAGGCAAATGTCAGTATTAAAGAAATTGTCCCTCCTTCCCACCTTAAGAGCGAAATTTTCGGAAACGTTGAAACACGTATTCGCTTATTTTTATTAAAGATTTTATATACTGAATTTTACATCTTCAACTTAAATAAATCATCACATTTCGTACTTTGTGAATAAATAAATGAAAATTTCAATATTAAAGAAGTGTCCCTTTTTCTCCCCTAAGAAGCGAAATTTTCGAAAATGCTGGAACATACATTATCTTATTTATACCCAAGAGTTTATATATCGAATTTTACATCTCCAACTTTAGCGAATTATCACATTTGGTACTTTATAATTAAACAAAGGGAAATTTCAGTATTTTAGAAATGTTAATCTTGTTCCCTTTTGGAGTGAAAATTTCGATAACACTGAAACACAGCCCTTATTTTCAATGAAGGGTTCATATGCCGAGTTTCATCTAACACCAGGGATTCTTGAAGGAAATTTTGACCTCCTCCCCTTATAATGTATATTTCCAAAAATCCTTCTTTATCCCTTACCTTCTTGACAAAAGGACTATTCTCTCCGAATTTCACGTTAATACTACAGTAGTACGGTATGGGCAACCATGAGCCATCCATTTTTTTTTCTTTTTTTAAATATGAAGTGTATTTACCACGTGTGAATTAATAGTACTAACGGAAAGCAGCTATCTCATAGGAGACTGTGAAAGAAGCAAAAAATGTCTAGTAAACATAGGGCGGAAAATGCCTCCTTCCAAAGTTCTGAGATGTTCAAAATAACTGAAAATAAATTTTAAAACTCCATGGCTCGAAAACTAATGGACCTGTCGTAATCGGGTCAAGAAATTACACAGGAGCTAGTATACGACCTACCTAAATATCCACGTTTTAGAATCCTATGGTAAAGACGCAATGA
Organism: Thermobia domestica; assembly: GCF_964235325.1. Taxonomy (NCBI): domain Eukaryota; kingdom Metazoa; phylum Arthropoda; class Insecta; order Zygentoma; family Lepismatidae; genus Thermobia; species Thermobia domestica. Next base: position 121,963,120 of record NC_137462.1, on the reverse strand, counting down.
ATTGTATAGAGGAAGTTGGGATACGAAGAGACACTTTTGAGTACTCATTAAGTACAAATAATAATATTCATGTGGATGCAATTTTAAAATAATTTATTTTATTTTATTTTTTGTTAGTAATCGGAAATGATTAATATCATCTTTCCCTTTCACGTGGCAACCAACATTATTTTCAGGAGTTATGGAACCACACACAATATAGTTTAAAGAAAAGATGTTCGTAATAAGATGGAATCAAATTTTGACTCGAAATTTAATTTGGTAATGTGTGAAGGACGTATTTACGAACTTGCTCTTGTTTAAGAAAAAAATGATCAAAATACTTCATAACACAGACTTGGACCACCACTTTTATGTGGAAATTCGTAGTTGTTTTATAAAGAGCTTAACCATTGTAATCTAGTTGGTCATTAGAAGGTATATACGTTTGAGAAAAACTGTCTGAAAAGAAAAGTAAGATCTCTGATATGCTGACTGTTGAACCACTGAATTGGCATGCATATATATATATTTCCAATACTGCTTCTTTGCTTTGTATGAGAACTAAACGATTTAAAAAATATTTTTTTTTTTGGATATTTACACGAAATAAATCCGTTTATAATACTTCCAGTAGTTTGTGGTGTCTGCAATATAACGTTTGAGTTGTTACAGCGAAGTAGCCACGGGGAAAAGAAGGTGGCAAACAGAAACTCAGGATCCCAAACGATTTTGTACCTCTATTAAACGTGTTTAAAGCTTGGATGTTTACAGTAAATGAAGAATATTTATATAGATTGGTGCGAATGAAATGCCCACCCCATGTTCGTCATTTCCAGAGGCTAAAAATATCAACTACAATAATTCGTTAATGAAAATAATCAATTACACACTTTTGCCATCGTTCAGCCAACGATTGGATTCCGTAGCGAAAGAAGTATGGATGCGGAAAAGTTCTGAACCAGACTTTACATCGGCAAATAAGGGAAGGTCCACTCTCCCAAGTAGTGACTGAGACGCAGAAGCTATGGTAGTTAGTGGTAAAGATATCAAGGTAGAAGAATAGTTTCATACCGCAACTCACGGAGAATATGTACCATCTTTTGCGGTACATCACGTCCGTCGATCATTGCTATATGCTGAAGAACAAGTTTGCGGTACATTTCATTTAATTCAGAGCTGATATTTGGTATCTCCCCCAATTTTGCACATATGTTACTTACTTCACAAAATATAGCTGAGCGAGCGAAAGGGTTTAGAAGCCCGCAGGATCTGTTTTTTTTTCTATCTTTATCATAATTTAGACAAAAACAAGATACTCGACTCTGGAGGCATGAAACTAGTTGGGGGATATGCCATCCGAATTCAGCACTGTAACGATCTGCATTGATAGTTTCACCTCACTTGATAAGGACATGATGGATTTCTCCCACCATAACTCATGTCAGCAACAACACATTCTGTGGATAGAGGAGTAATTTAGGAAACCTTCCTGGTTGATTACATTCCAGTCATTATCCTGATGATTTACGATTGTCATACTAAATCTTTTTTTTTTTTTTTTTCATTTGAAATGACAATCCGATACCAGAAACATTCTCGGTTATTCCTTACCAGATAGCGATTTTTGGTCGGTGTCAATTCATGTGGCACTCATGAGTTCAACCTTTCCACCTTACTGATTGCAAGGAGCCGCCGGACGACAGCCGTATGGTTTCTGCAAACTTGTCTGAAGTGGTACGAACTTTTTGAGGATCGACTTCGCGGTGTTTCTGAGGAGCTCAATCAAACATAATGTTAGTTGGTGCCCATAGACTCATTGTGCAAGGCTGTGTCACCGGAACGAACATGCTATGTCACAAACCAACGGCGAATTCGTCATTCCTGGCCCAAATGTTCCGTTATCTATTTATTACTATCATTATTCTTATTTCCAGCTTGCTGTGTAGAATATCTTAAGTTTCAGTTGGTAAAGGAAAATCATTCGCAATTGTGTGTTATTCATGGTGCACTTTCATACGATATTATTCAAAAGCGCACTACCTTCAAGACTGGTAACATAACATGTTTGTCGGACATGTGACTGAGTTTGTGACGTTAGACATGTGCACTTAGTCCATCCCTGTGTTCTGTTGCTGAGATGAGTTTTCCAGCAGACGTCAAAGCAGATATTTAATTTGCACCACCTTATTAACAAAAGATGAAATATATTTTGTAATAATAAATCAAGTCAATACGTGATACAAATTGTAGGCCACAACACTGATGTTTGGTGATTCATTTTCAACATTGACACGTATGCTCGCACCACACAGGCATTTTGTTACATTGGCAAAAGGGGAAGTAAGCTTTACTTGCACTTGAAATGAAATATTGTAAAACATTTCTTCAGATAACTTTCTGAAAAAAAAGAAATATCCAACAAATCAACAAGTTGCAAATATTTTGAGCAAATTTTGAAAGAAAAGCATTGTCCGAACTTTGCAAGTAATTATTAGTGCAATATTAATTGCTTTCAGATGTCGAAAAGGATGCACATAGCAACGAATTTATCGCTTTACTATTTCATTAAAGTGTCTGAATTTCTTCTAATTTTCTCTTTTTAATTTTTTTTTAAATAAACGCATACTTATAAATGGACTTCCATTAAAAAAAAAAAATTGCTTCCGTATGCAGGAGCGGATTAAGGGCGGAGCCAATGGAGCTCAGACTCCGGGGCCCACTTAAAATCCTTCTGTTTAATACTAAAATACAGCAATCAACTTATTATAGTATAAGCTTCAGACCCATGCTAATTTTTTTCAGCAGCATTTAACTGTTAATAATGAATGTAATTATTTAACTGTTAATAATGAATGTAACTAAACTAATTATTGTAAACTTGTAGCACATTAAAATATTATAGCATAGTTCTCGGTGGTTCGATAAGCCTATGAGGCTGTGGAAGGCAGCAAAGAAAATATATGCACTTGAACTATTCGTAACATAGGGCCCCCTTGAAATAGTCGGCTCCAAGGCCCCAAAAACTTGAATCCGACCCTGTCTGTATGGATAGATTATTATTGGTACATTCCGTACAACTTATGACTACCTTCACACGCTGTGAAAGTCTATGTTTCAATAAGGCTATTTTTGTTAGTTCATTCATTATTAATTTAACACTATTCCTCAGATGATGTCTAGTTTCTCAAGATCAAGCTCATTAAGAGCTTTCAGGAATATCATGGAAATAAATCAACCGTACATGTTTAGCAAAAATTCACTTTATGTTATTTAACCAGATTAAGATTGTACCAATTACTACTTGCATAGTAAACTATCTTGTTTTCACGGAGTGCAATGCACATGGAACAATGTTGTGAAATGCAACAAAATTAAATAGCCTGGAGTGAGGATGAATTGAATTACTTTCTTGGCGTTTACCACTGAGCCACTATGCCCTCTCACCATTGTTTTGTGTCTGCAGATAATTAAGTGCAAGCCAATAATTTTAATTTTAGTTGCATAACAACCGTAGTCAAACAAGAGACTTGGGCTTCGATTTAATTGCAACTTGCAGTGTTTCCAACAAATGTGCATGTGAACAGTCTTGCCATAATATAGAAAAGGGGAAATTTTTATGTCTGTGTTATTACTAAAGACCGGACGTTATAACAAAATGTCATATTTTGCCATTTAAAAAAAAGAAAGAAAAGAAAAAAACTTTGATGAATGCCATTTCTTAAGTAAATTGCCATATTTGCCATTTCCTGACTGCTGCTTTTTTTTAATTTTTCCTTGCAACGGGAAATGTGACATGTTGCTAACTGATAGAGCAGAACGCATTGTCACTCAATGAGATAAGGAATTTAAGGTTTCTAGCTGGTTCGTCGGAGGGGCTGAATCACCGTATTATTGACCACCTGAGTCCCACAAATTCCTGGAAAGAATAGAAGCTAGCAGATGCTCCGATGACAAATTATTTCTTCAGTTAAAGGAATTCAGTCTTGTTTGTTTCTTAGTGCTGTTCTGTGAGTTACTGTTTCTCTCTGACTATGTTGGACTTTCATGAAAGACAAAATTGCTGACTTTGTAAAATAATTTGGACGGGACATGTTTTCAACAGATGAAGCAGCGTTATTTTGCAGAATTTGTAAAAAAATCTGTTTGTGCTCGTTATTTTGTGACACATCATCTAAGTACCACAAAGCACAAGACAGCAACTAACAAGAAGTGCAGTACAGATAAGACCACTCAACTATTACCAGTGTTTTGTGCATCCAATTTACGCCACAACCAGTTAGCGTATAATTTGCGTAGTGCGTTCGTTGCGGCCGATATCCCTGTTTCCAAATTGGAAAATCAGTCTCTGAAGAGCTTTCTAGAAACGTACGCAAAATGAGAAGTACCTTGCGAATCTACATTAAGAAAGACATACTTAAAGGCTACATATATTGATGCCATTGGAAATATCCGAAGGGAGCTTGGAGACAGCAATATTTTCATTTCCATAGACGAAACCACTGATGCTGTGGGTAGATTCATCTGCAACGTTATAGTTGGGACCATGAACCCTGGACAACCATCGAAGATTTTTCGGTCCATGTTCGGTGAAGGGCCTAACCTAACCTAATATAACGTTATATTATGTAATCAAACAAAAATCAATGGAAAGAAGTGGAGAAATTGCAAATTTCATGTGGAAGAAATTACTGGAGCCCCTTAACGGAACATTTACCGACTTTTCTTCTTACAGCAGACGTTGTGGAGAAAACCAACAGCTCACTTTATCGCAAGTATTTAACAGTGCTCTGAATCTTCTTTGGCCTGACGGAATAAAATATGACCGTGTTCTTCTCTTCCTGACTGATGCAGCAACATACATGAAGACAGCAGGTGAGGCACTTGAACTTATTTTCCCCCAAATGTTACATTTGACATGCTTGGCACACGCCTTGCATAGAGTTGCAGAAACAGTTTGTATATTCTTCCTGGACATTGACAACCTTATTTCAAATGTAAAGATCTTTATTAAAGCACCTTCTAGAGTTGGAGTCTTCAAAGAGATTGCACCAGATATACCACTGTCTCCAATCCCAGCTTTGACGAGGTGAGGAACATGGTTGGAAATAGATTTTTACTATGCCGAGCATTTCGACAAAATCGACGAAATTGTCAACGTATTGATGAAAGGATGCTTCTTCTATTAGAATTGCATCCGTGAAGAATGATCTCACATTTATCTTTTCAAATTTCTCACAGATACCAACGTCAATAATTTCCCTGCGAAAACAAAATCTGGAACATGGGCTGCTATGAACGTCTTTGATGGTGTAATGAAAGATATATCCAATATTCCCGATGAAAAAAGTGAAGTTTTGAAGAAAAAGTGTGGCCGTCTTGTTAGTGAAAACCGCGACTTGCAGAAAATTAGAAATATGTCTAAAGTTTTGGAAGGTGAGAGCACCGTTGATGTGGTTTTGGATCCCATTGTTGTCGCGTAATTTAAATGCTCCTCTCACATCGGTAAATGTTGAAAGATCGTTTTCGCGTCTCAAACGAATCTTAACAGACAAGCGACATAATCTTACGGTCAAAAATTAAAAGAAGACTTCTTGTTATTACATGCAACAAGAAGTGAAATATGTGCTGTGTAGCAGACTGCTTTCCCGAGAGCCAAGGTAGGCTTATCTCTGTTCACGTTTCTCTAACAAGGTAGGCGTATCTCTCTTTGTTACACGTTTCTTTTTCATAGACACACACATAAGATTATTTTTGTTAAGCTTTCCCTGTGCTGCAAAAACTGCTAATATTTATGTTCTATGTACTTTTTTAAAAAATCTGATGTGTCCTCTTTTCTCATGATTCCAAGGTCATGAATTAAATTAGTGATACTTGCAATGATTATTTTACTCATCATTACTTTGCTATTAAATTTAATGATCTCCGTAGTATTAGAGATAAACGATTTTTTTTTTATCACTAAGACGAAGTCTTAAAAGTAAAACGAATATTCTGATTTCTGCCCAGGCCGGTAGCCAGCCCAAAACTGTAAGGGGGCCCGATCCAATCATATTATAGTTTGTTTGCAAGCCTACCGTGAAAATTTTAGGGGCCAGTAAAAATTTAGGGGGTGCCCCCCCTAGATCCCTTGGATTCGGGCCTGTTTCTGCCACATGAAGCGTAATTTTTGGAATTTATTTTGCCATTTGCCTGCCATTTTTGGTGTTTTATTTTGCCATAACTTCCCGTCTTTAGCTATTACCAAAACCTTATGAAGATTTAAACTATCTGTGTGTACTAGATGTCCTATGGTAAAAAATTCTAACAGATAAAGAAGCTGATGCATGTCCATTTTGGTGTGTTTACAAATTAGATTGCTGAAAAGTTCCGTCTCTACAATATTGAACAAGAAACAAATCAAACAGTAACATAATTCGCATTACCCTCAAGCAAATATGCGTCATATTGCAGTTGGGCAGCTTACTTGGAACATGCCTTGAGGAACCATTTTTTTTTTTAAATCAAAAGTTTCTCTTTTCAAAAAGTATCCCGAATTTAGGTGGTAAAGTAATATAGGCAAATGTTATAATCACAGAGATCATCAAGCTCATTTTCTACAACTTCATCAATCAGTCTATTTGTAGCAGTAGCAAACTGGCATTACTCACTTGGACATGCACGAAACATACCTAGGTAGAAAAGTTTACCTCGAAGTGTACGTACGGCGCCCCAAACTGCGCCTGGAGCAAGCAATGTTTTAGCTATTCAACAGAAAACCACTTTGCTTACGCGTGTAACATTAAACAAGATCATCAGAACATCGAAGATATAGAGGTGACGGAGTTTAACCAGTTGGAAGATGCAAAGAACGTAATGAAATCCAAAAAGTTCACGATTAGTTTAATTAACTAAGATTAGATTCCATTGAATTCGCATCACAGAAAAATCAGTAAAATACCTCATAGTCATGAAGTACACTGTTTGGATCTTTGGGTAGATTTAAACACTTGAACAGGTTGCCAGCTGATATTTGTCACGGAGGAAATTGTATATTAGGGAGAGTTATGGGGTGTGGATATCGGCAAATTATAGCCATTATACACTTACTGAGCTACAAGGAAAAAAAAAAAAAAAAAAAGGAAGAGGTATTCGGAAAAGAGGTCCAGCTACAAGTTGTTGATGGTTTCTAAAAGCAGTGAAGAATAGGATGCGGCAAAGGAGAAATAGGCGAAGCCAACCTAAAGTAGATGATAGAAGAAGACAAAAGAGTCAAAAGCAGTAAATTCAGTATGTCTGTGCCAGTTTTCCGTAATGCGTTCTAATTATGTAAGTGAAGCGGTTATCAGCACATTTGACGAATTCACAGACACGATTGTATAAGAGAGTGTTTATATCATGATCCAATTCTTTACAAGTGAAGTTAGTTCCGTATTTTCTAATGTTTTGTAAACTAATATCACTAAAATGAAATTATCGTAGATTTGACTCGAAATAAATTAGATCTAAGAAATCTACGATTAGGACTACCACACAATGAACCAGTTGCTACAGGAAAAATGGTTTATTATTATACTAATGTTGAATTTTATTAGAAAAAGAGGGAGAAATTATTTTTCTTCATTTAGTTGTAGACTGGGAAGAGTAAGGGAATGAAGAATAAAATAATTTCTCAAAGTGTTTTTTGTAATTGCGCGAATCACTTGTTGTAATAGGAGTTATATTTACTTTTGTTGATTTAGAAGATTTAAGTTCTGTATAGAGTAAAAGACACTCAGCATTTCTTTTACTCTCACTACAAATGATGTGCGTCAACACAGCTCACCCTGAAACGACTAAAACTAAAACACTTCAGAAAATTGGAGCATAACAAGTTATCATAATACCATTCTTCTTTTCAAGGCTATTGATAATTATAAGTCCGAAACATCTTTGAACATCTTTCGGAACTAGAAACAAGCAAGCGGTTATAACTTAGGTACTAATAAATTATAAGTCAACAAAAATGCTCATCAGTAAACAGCTGACGCTGAAAGCAGGAGAAAAAAACGTATGAATAATTCGTCTTCCTATTAATAAACATCCTGAATGAAAGAAAATGGTTGTTCGGGAACACTAATATTATTTCAAAAAGTAAATAATATGTTCCCGAAATGGGAATGCATTTGAATAGACATTTTTAATAGTTTCTCAAGAAAATTGTTTTGTAGAAAAAAGAAGACGAAAATGGCACAGAAACATTAGGGGACTCAGCCCACTCAATGATATAATTAGGGGCCTCAAGGGGTTTGATTCCTCAGGTTACTGAAATATTTATTTATGAATTAAGAACAAAGTCAACTGAACAGTTTCTGAAAAAAAAAAAGAAGTCTAAAAAAGAAAATGACTAGGTTCGTGGCTTCACACGTTGTTGTCTTCAGTGTGAACAGAGATTATGAACGATACAATATATGTGTGTCACGGACAGTTACGTCCATATTATACACATGCGTCCATATTATATGGTAAAAGTTTTCTGCGTAATATCTTGCTGAAGGGGAGATTAAAACTCTTAGACCACTTCTTCTGTATCCCACTGGTCACACGTTATTGCACTTGTGTAGTAATGGTGAGTAATTACATTATATGGCTTGAACCCAAAATACATTTTTTAATATTATTAATGGCTGAAATAATAGATTTTATCATTTGAGATTAACTTATTTGCTGAACATATCCGAAATTCTTTTTTTTTTCTATTGTAATATGAACAAGAAAATTATCATGAAACGTCTATAGCAGATAAATCATACAAATAAAATAACAGACGTCCCAATCGCTCCCTGTCCATATTCCAGGAAAAATACATCAAATTACCATCTGCATCAACTTAGTATTCTAACTGTTTAAGACTTTTGAATCAATCCAGAGCTCCTCGTCGCTAAGCGGTTAGCGTGCGCGCCTTTGTTGTGAAAGACGAGGGTTCGATTCCCGGCGGAAGCTCATGTGGTTCGGATACACGTAAAACTGTAGGTCCACGTCTCATATGGTCTCGCTGCTGAAAGGAACTCTAAAGCCAAAAATCAATCAAATCTTAAAATCGATCCAGTACTCCCCCCAGGTTGCTTCTTAAATATATGAAAAATGGCGGCTCAGGCGCTTCCGGCCTAGTATTCAGGGATAAAATATAGCCTATCACCATATGCATTATATTGGGTTTTCAACAGAAATACCTGCAGGATATTTTAAGGAGTGGGAGAAAAAGACCGATACACAAAAATAAAAATGAAATGAAATATTTCGGTTTTACGTTCCACGATTGTACCGTGCAGATAAAAGGTAATGTATGATGGGAATGAATGAAATGGGGAAATGAAGAAAGAGAACTCAAGAAAAGCAACATATACGGTGTTTGTCCACCACAAAGTCTACTGGTGCGAGCACACACACACACAAGCGAAGTCATGAATATACGTACCTTGATACACGTAATATTTCATGTGAAACAATTAATATTAACCCACATTGCATAACTTTATTTGCTAGAGTAAATATGTTAAATAATGGAGTGGATTAGTAAAGAAATCTAACTTTTTTTGATTTGTATTTCGAAAAACCGAACCTCTTTAGTAACTCCAGGGGAGGGCAATTGCCATCTTTGGTCTCTGCTGCGGGCGCCCATGGATTTGAGTGATGAAGAAAAAATTAAAATGCTTTCATTCTAATTTCTCACATTAAGAATACAAAATACGGGCCCAAGTTCTCGCTGCCCCGTATGCCAGGATAAAATATAGTTCATCACCATTTGCATTAAATACGCTTCTAATCGTGAAATAATTTTTAAAATCTTCAGTCGTTTTTGACGAATTAACTGGTTTGAAACGTGCAACACAAAGTTGATCACATGATTTTACTCGCTTGCCCCAGCGTGTTTCTCGTTCATGGTGTAGCTATCGTTGCAGTATCAAGGTTTTATTTTTTGATTTGTCTGGATGTTGGTATTCAGATTTCATTTCAGAAAAAAAGTGGCAGACTTTGAACAGCCAACTTTAGGATTTTGTGTAATTCGTTGCCCACCTATTTTACCTACTACTCTGTTTTTATACTAGCTGGTAGTCGTCTCTTCTTGCGATATCTAAAGACGGTAAGAGAAGTTTGCAACTCTCACATTCTGATACTACTTTTCATGGTTTGCTTTAATTTTATGTAAATCAATAATTAGTATTCATCTACTAGGATGCTGCAGTGAATATCTAACATAGCCTCATGACAGAAAAATGTAATAAAATGTCAAAATGTTGAATCCATACACTTTCTGTGTTGTGTGCTGAACAGGGTTGGAAATTATATAATAGAGCAGCATAAAAATTACCGTGTTCTATCTAGAATTATCGAACACAGTGTACTTAATAATAATAGTAATATAAACGTAAAACATTGGGATATTTTGTTATCTTACGCTCCGAACGTACGTCCTGCCTGAACGTTTTACATGAAAGAAAATAGCACAACACCCTATATAAATTTCATTCTCTCTATACTTCTAAAAATAACAATCAATTTCAAGATCTGAGTCACGCGAATATAATCTACTTATTTTAAGAAGGTATGCTTTTAGAAGAGTCGATATTAAATTCAGTTCCTGGAATACTATTAATTTCAAATGCGGATCGATTATTTTAATATTATGAAACATCAGTATTATTCCTGCCTTAAAAATAAATAAATTGCTATTCCTGCCAGAAAGTGGTAGTTACGAAATTTAGCTTTCTGTTTAACGTCCTATGAATATGCTCCGAGATTAAGCAAGTCAGTGATGATTAATGAATGAAATGGTGGAATGAAGAATGTGGGAGGAAACGGGAGAACTCCGAAATAATACACGCATATGATGTTTATCCACCATCAAACTTCAGAGCAAGCTAGGATCGAACCAGGCAATAATGATTTCGGACTTTTTATCCCGGAGGAATTTCAATACCCAGAGCGTTTAAGTAGTACTGCGAAAATATTGGTATTGATCACGATCGGATTTGTCTACCGGGGGGAGGGGAATTTCGTAGCTACGTGGGCCACCCCTAAAATCATAACTGAAACCAGGGATCCGCGCAGAGATGAACATTATACTATTATACTACTGAGCCTCTGTGTTTCTTTAAAATAGTAAATTGGATCCTAATTTAAAAATAGATGTAACAAATAAATGTCTTTCTAAAATAAATTCTTATTTTAAGTATTTCTTCACATCAGTATTTGGATTTTTATTTTCTTCACTGAGTTAATGTCTAAATAGGACTTTTCAAGAATCAGTTGATGTTATTTAAAAAAAAATCTACAGTATAACAGAAATTGAGTAACAAACAACGTCGACTATTTCGCTGAAAGAAAGATTGTTTTAAGAGTTCAGGGAGGGAAAAAAAAATCGAAGTATGCACGGAAAATGTGAGGTAGGCCTGTGTGATTCTTCAAACTTCGATTTACTTCAAGTTTTAACATATAACTAAAGTGTCATGAAGATTGTAATAGTGACAGTGCAAGTAAATGTCATTTTACTTCTGTTTTTTGAAATCTTCAACTCATTTCGGAATAAAGATCGGCTTTCCTCTCTACCTCCTATGCAACAGATGTGTCATGTGTTTCCAGGAAAGACCAAAGTATTTTACAAATATTATTACTTACAACCTGCTGATTTCGACAGGTTTTTGACAAAGTACTCCGTGGTTTTGTTTCCAAGGAAGCTCACCAGAGAAGGCCATGTGAGGACACTTGAATTGGCAGTGAAATAAAGCACACGAAACAAACGGTTAGTCGTCATAGTCTATTTGGATATATGATATTGTCACTACTTCGATCTCTCTCTTTTTTCTTTTTCTTTCTTTTTTTTCTTTTTTTTTTTTTTAATCGTTCTAAATTTCAAATACAAGTTATATTTAAAATTTGCGCTTTACAACTACTGTATTTTCTTGTACAGTAGCTATGTTTTGATCATACTCCGTACAGTCAAGCAAACTATGGTGTATACAGCAATATTGTTCAACTCTCTATAAAAATGCTGAGGAAATGAGTAAGATCTAAGAGAATTTGTAAGGATTTAGGCAAGGTTGTTATAAAATAGAGGATGCACCCATACTGCAAATTCACGAAGCCATACGTTACAGCTTCGCAATGCCTATTTAACCATCTTTGTTGAATCAACATATAAACTACAATGTCTTACGTTCTGTTTTTGAAAATTAAGCAAACAATATGAAATGAGCTCGATCACGAAACCAACTGAGGTTAATGAGCTCAAACCCGAGTCCTACCTGATAGTAATGAGTTCGAGCCACGTTAAAGGTTACGATTCCAATCCCGAACAAAATTATTGCGCGCGAGCCCAAATGAAACAAACCTAACTGCGGATAGAGCCCGAGCTCCACATAAGTGCAAACTCCACTGATATCAGTAAGCTCGAGCTCCATTTATTATAGTGAGCTCGAGCCCAGTTTGATTTGATTTTCAGTTTAGAATCCCTTTCAGCAGCAAGGTTATATGAGACTTGGATCTACAGCTTTACGTTGGGATCCGAACCAACATTACTTCCAGCCGGAAATTGAACCTTGGTCTCCCCGCTAAAGTCGAGCCCAAGTAAACAAGTGCCAGAAAAAAGATTAGAGAGTGCGGGAGCCTCATTGGAGAATGTCAGACCGAGACCGAGTAAGTGCGAGCCTCATTCAAGAATGTGAGCCCGAAGCCAAATAAGCGTGAGCCTCAATGAGAATGATAACGGCGCTCGAGTAAAACTGAGTGTAGAAGCCCAACCCCGAGCCCAATAAGCGTGTTCCTGAAAGATATTAGTGATCACGAGCTCCAAGGAGGCTAATGAGTGCGAGCTTTATTGAAAAATGGAGCCCGAATAAGCACGAGTCTCAAAGAGAATAGAGAGCGCTTGCCCTTGAAGGTAATGAACATGAGCACAAATGAGTTCAAGCCTCACTGACATCATTGAGCACGAGCCCATTGGTGGCAGTGAGCCCGACCCCACTGAGTGTAGTGTGTTCGAGCCGAAGTAAAAGTGTACTTCAACGAAATTAGTGAGCGCGAACTTCAAGGAGGCTAGTGAGTGAGATCCTCATTGGAGAATATGAGCCTGGGCCGGCGTAAGCACAAGCCTCAACGGGAATAGGAACACGAGCCCATTGAAGATAATGAAAACAAGCCCGTAAGCTGTACGTGTAACCATTTTGAACGTTAAAGCGAAGATTTAAATAAAAATAATCGCAATAAACACTACATGCTCACTGAAGAACTTAATATTTTGAGCGAACATTTATGGCGGCAAAGAGAGGAGCCAATCAGGTTTAGCAATGCTCTCTTGTTTTTCGGCTTCACCGAGTTACGGGAACGACGATAGCAATGGGCAAGTCCTCTATACGTCCTTGCATTTAGGGTTCTTTTCTCGGACTTAGTCTCTGGAAAGCAATCTACGTTTTTGCGATCAGAAATGTGTACAATAAAGGAAGAAATCCGAAAACTGGAAATTTCCTCCTACAAGGACGAAAATTAGGTGACATGGCAAAATTATACATGCAATTACATTACTTGATTCAAAACCTATAGAGTACTATCGGTAGACATGGAAACTTGAAATTTGGCACAAATATAGGATCAGTGATACAAATAACGGAACAATTCGAAAACTGGGAATTTTCCCCTCCAAGTAGGAAAATTAGGGGTCAGAGGATTTCTTTTTATAGTTACGTCACTTGATTAAAAACGTAGAAAACTTCTAAGGGCACTTCCACTAGACATAACTTCAAATTTGGTACAAATGTAGAATTTGTGGTACGGAAAGGAAAAAATATCCGAAAACTAACAATTTCCCTCTCTAAGGAAGGAAAATTAGTGGGGCTGTTCAAAACTACATAGTGTTACATCACTTACGATGGTTCAAAACAAATAGGGTACTTCTCGTATACATGGAAAATTGAAATTTAGTGCAAATGTAGGATTTGCAATACAAATAAAGGGAAAAAAAATCCAAAAACTGGAAAAGTCTATCCTCCAAGAAGGAAAGTTAAGTGGAAAGGACAAAATTACATATCATTACGTCATTTATGACGATTAAAAACCTACAGGATTCTTTCTATAAACATGGAAACTTGAAGTTTGGCACAAGTGTAGGATTTTTGTAGTACAAATAAAGGGAGAAAAAATTCGAACACTTGAAATTTCCCCCTCCGTAGAGGAAACCTACAGGGTTAAAGCCGAAAATTAGATCATGTCACATCACTTATGAAAATGGTTGGAAACCTATAGAGTTTATGTAAATATTGAAACTTGTAAGTTGGAATAAATGTGGAATTTATAGTACGAGTTAAAAGTCCCGAAACTCGAAATTTCCTCCTCTATGGAGGAAATGCAGGAGCAAAGTGAGAAATTACACTTATGAAAACTATTCAAAATCTATAGCCTACTTCCTGTAAATATGCAAACTTGAAATTTAGTACGCATGAAAGAGATAAGTTGCAATAAAATACAAAAAAAATCTCTCTGAGATGGGGAATTAGAGGGCAAAGGCAAAATTGCAAAATTTACATTAACTTGTGAAGACTATTATAAACTTCTACCGTCCTTCCTGTAAACATAAAAAACTTTCAGATCTGAGTAAGTGAGAAATCCTAACACATACAGTAGAACAATTCCTCTAAACAAAGGATTTTAAATTCCACACAAATGTAAGTATTTGGTATAAGCAATGATAAAACTACTAAAAAATGTTAACTCTGCCAGTTCATGGAGAATAACAGGGACACAGGTACGTTTTAAATTGTATACTGGATCGTTGAGTTTCTGTCACTAAACAAACAAACAAACAAAACAAAAAAAAAGTACTTCCTATAAACGAGGAAATCTGGAACTTGAAAGGGAAAAGTAAAGATTGAATATTTATTACTGTCATTATTTAATACACAAGAAATCTAATGGTCTATCTGCTACTTTAGATACTAAGGAGACTACTAACAATGCTTTCCAAAAAATCCACTAGAATCACAAATATGAAAAACAGAGCAAAGTTTTTATTTCATTCGCCGAAAAAAAAAATCTAAAACGATATCAAGTATTATTGAAATTCAAAAATTGGAAAATGAAATTTGCAACTTTAGTGCTGAAAAGTTCTATACAGTATGGTCTATAGAGGCTTTTGCCTGGCAAGTTGTTCTCGGCAAATTTCATATTCCGATTTTCGAACTTCAGCAGAGCTTGGCATTGTTTCAGATTTCTATTCTTTTTCTTGCCGAATGAAATAATAAAGATACGAGATGCTTTTGGTGGGATTCGTATAATAGTTTTAGGTACAACCGGTAATCCTATTTAATCGGAAACGTTAACAACGGCAAATTTTTGGAAGGATGTTGACAATACGTTTATATCAAAAAGCACTATCGGCAATATCTCAATCCGCTGTGTGTATATAACGGTTTTAGTTGTAAATTACGGAGTGTTGCTACGCAGGCGTTGAATTTCGCTCTTACAATAGGCAACTGAAAATAGAAACAGCTGTTTCTCATTGTACGACTCGCCAAGTTAGTGGCGGAAATTTATATAGTCATTAAGCTTTTCAACAGGGGGAAGACGGTCAGTTTTTTCAACTATGATTCTAAAGGCTATACAAAAGTTGAAAATTAGAATTATTTGGAAGAACTGAGAAGTTATCGCTTCATTACACTGAAGAACAAGTCAACATCCTTTCCATGAAAGCTACTCTTGACATCTTACAGTCTGAAGAAGCCAGATGCTTGATAGAGGTTATTGGCCTGATGGAATTGACAAGAAAAATCTTGCATCATAAACGACTGACACTGTGGGACTCGAACTCAGGATCTCCAGAAGCATTTATATACGTTCACCCTTAATTTTGTGATACCAAGCTGAACAATAATTTGCATCAATTTGTCAAACAGGGATACAATTCAGATTTTTTTTAAAAAAAAAGACTAATTAATAACTCTTACATTTATTTATTGTTAGATAAAATTACAATGGCCACGGATCACGATGCTGAGTAGTATAGTTGATTGTTTATTCACACTACATTTAAGTGAATAAATAAAAGATATTCAGGGAAACACCAACCCTTTTCATAACAATCATATTAGCACGCAAAAAAGAAGCACCACAGAACAAAAAGAGACTTAAAAGCTAGAACAAACACATGAAAAAATTACAGTATAAAATCAGTATGGCACCTATCAATCGACTCACTGGTGGGTTGGCATCTTCCTCATCTTCTTCAAAATCTGGACAGAGAAGCTACTGTTAGGAATTCTTTAATTTATTTATCTCTGTTATTAATTATTGTTCATCAACCTTAACTCAATAGAGTTTTCTGTGGCCATTGCAACTATGAAAAAAAACTGACTTATTTTTTTACGAACATGAAACAATAGACAAAAAACGTAGAAAGAGAGAAATATAGACAACAAAAAAATACAACAACAGCAGCTTCTCTATCCATTTTAAACATTCTGTAAACAATTCCCTATAGCTGAAGCAAACAGCAAATGTTACTGCTTCACAAGCACATATAAGTTTCCTTCATTGATCATTTTATTAATTAATTAGTCAATCAGAGCGAATTTTTCTTGACACATTTGTTAAATATCCATAATATTTGTTAATTATTTCGAGATTCTCACATAGATATAATAACAGCTAAAGGGACATAGTCTGCTAAGTACCTCTGCTCTAACCTGACATACTGTACAGCTTATGACAAGAATAACTAAGATTAGCAATGAAGGAATGTGTAATACGAGTCGTGCCTGATATTTTTGTTTTTTCTTCTCCCAATCAAGAAAAAAATATATTAAAGATAAAATTATCTTTCACTTTCCACCATATTATTAATAACTAGACATATTTTTATTTTTTTAAAATACCACTACAGACACCGATTTGTCACAGCGTACAACAAATTTAAATACTAAGACACTTTCATATTGGCAAAAATGTTAAGAAGTGACAATATGTGTGCCTAACTGTACAAGATTTTCATTTTTTTAAAGAGATATTTGGTGCAAACTGACTCATCTCCTAGTATGTATAATGCTTACATATAGGAGAAGTGTTCTTTTCAAATTTAAAATTAAACTGACATCCTTCTTGTATTAATTAATTAAACAAAAAAGAATTCCTTTATCAAAATTCATTCATTATTATTAGCTGCTATTATTTCACATCATATCGGCAGAATTAATAATGATATACACGATTCATGAAATGGGCAAAATGTACAGCATACAAACTTCCCTCCATAATTGTAATAATACTGATATATCCTGTGCAATCACTGAACTTAGCAGAATATATATATATATATTATATTATATGTATATTTATATATATACTTTTTTATTATAGTCAGTAGTCCCCTTACGTTTTCAGCTGTAGAAGATAAATGCACTACACTTGGAATAACTACCATGGAAGGACACTTTTCCTCATTAAATAAAATGGACATAAGTGATTCTTTTTTTGTTTTCTTTTTACAAAAGCTGGCAAATACTTCTTAAAGAGTGGGGAAACTAAAAATCATTTATAGAAATGTTTAGCTACAACTACCAATGCTACTCTGTGTCATTTTTTGTCTTGGACATACAAAAGAGATGTTCATACAAGGGGTACAGCCACATCCGTTTTATTGATGATACACCATTATTATAATTATTATTATTATTACTTTCTGCTTACAAATTAACTTTATACAAAACTTCAACATATACAAACTATTAATGTACCCCTTTGAATGACATCCCTATTAAATGAGCCTATTGTCAGCTTTTCCCTCGTCTATTTAATGAACTTTTCATCTCTTCGGAGGGTTGTGTTGTTATTCTCCACATTTTAGTTTGATAATATTAGCCAATTCCATATAACTTCCCTTTTGACAGAAAGAAATATACAAAACACTGGAATAAAAACCTTGAAGGTGGAATGGCTTGAAGCTACGTACGAATAATAGAGGAATACACTCAGTTTTCTTTGTAGAGTTTTCACCACAATACAAAAGAATGATATATGTATATATATATATTATTTTACAGTTCTTGTTTTTCTTTATCCATAAATATTTTGTCAGCCAATTTGCTTTCTGTTACTGGAGTTTGATCAAGCTTTTTTTTTTTCTTTCTTTTTTTTTAATGTCTGAGAAGTTCATTGTAGTTTTAGTGAAATCTAACTAAGGGTCACTGACCAGCCATATGAAAAGAAAAACACTATGAACTTCTCTTGGGAGCAATGAAGAGCTCTTTGTTCTTGAAGAATGAAGATTTTTATTTACTCCTTAGCTTCGAAATATTTATAAGTTGGATTTTCATAGCCATTGATTTGCATGTTGGCAACATGTCGCTCTTCGGGAGTTGCGGCTTGGTCAACCTCCACAAATCCCTGAAACAAACATTTCAAAAATAGCTTACAGTAAAGTATCAAGCTTACAGTAAAGACGCTAAAAATGCTATAGTGGAATATTGCAATAATACATTAATATAGCAATCCCATCAAAACTTAAGACTTAACTCTTTCGCTACCACCGAGACGTATGTGTCTCATCATAGTTTCTAGCACAACCAATGGTAATTTGACGTTATCGTATAACCAGAGGCAAAACTTGTTTCACACTGCAACATCTGTACAAAGACTCATGCCACTGAACAAATTTATTATATAAAACTGCTTCAAACAAATTTCTCATATAAAACTACTTTGATTTAAATATAATGATGAAGTGATTGTCAGTAGGTTAAGTTACCAACTTGTCAAACTTTTGTAGTTATATACACATTCTAAATATTTTTATGCCAACACATATAATAGGTGTAAATATACGAAATTCATTTACTTCATTACCAAAGGAACATACTGTGTATGTCCCACGTAAAATACCACTGGAATACTTAAATCACATTCCTTCCACCGTTCAAAAAAGAAGTTTTTTTTTTCCTTTCCTTTCTAACGAGTTATTTAAAATAACTATATACTAATGTCATTCGGTAGTATATAAAGGTTATACACTACTAAGTTTTCCTATAGCAGAAAAAATCGTCCATTGATCGTCATTTACATAACAATTAATAAATTTGTTAAGTTCACCCCACATTTTGATGACATGTAACTGAGGAACCAAAGGTTTCCACTTGACCAAATTTGAAATAGTGCTAGATTTAATGAGTTCAGCAGGCATTTGCAATATGGTGTGCACAGCTTTGGTTCCCGGAGTATCGTGAATCAAGTTTGGGATTTGGACCTAGTCGCAAAAAAATTAATGGCCAATAACTAAAGAATCAAAGGTCTATACATTATAGTATTTCATATGCCTAGCAAGGCTGTCAAGTTCTATCATCTCAAATTTGATGAAGATCTAATGTGTTCGCATCTAAATTGCAATTAGTTTTTTTTTTTTTTTTTTTTTAATTGTTTTGTTTTTGGACTAAAATTGGACTAAGTGAAAACCTTGACTTTGATGGGCAATAAATTGGAAATCAAAAGTCTCCACTTGAGCACATATAAAATGGTAGTAGATTTTAATTGGCCTAGCTGGCTTATGAAATATTATGGAGTTATTGGTCAACGAAGTTGGGGTTTGGACTTAGTCAACAAATAAGTTCAAACCCTAACTCTGATGACCAAATGTCTGTACATCATGATATTTCACTACTACAGGATGGACAATATAGTTGACACTGGAAGTACTTCATATGGGGTACTGAACTGTATGGTTTAAAGACTTCGATATTATGAAAGTTAGAGAAGAAATATTTAGAGAGCTTTGAAATGTGGTGTTGAAGAAAGATGGAGAAGATAAAATGAACAGTGAGAATTACAAAACGAAGATGTTTTAAAACGGATAGGAAGGAAGAAGACGCTTTTAGCCTGCATCCTTCGTAGGAACGCCAACTGAACTCGACACAACGTGAAAAAATTTTTGTCTTCATACCGCAATTGAGGGAAAGATGGAAGAAAAGCGAACAGTAGTAAGAAAATGAACACAACAGATCGATGATTTTAAAAATAGAAGAACATTTTGGGAATTAAAGAAAAGAAGCTGAAGATCGAGAAACGTGGAAGAAGTATTTCCAGGCCAAACCTTCTCCTCCTTCTTCTTCTTCTTCTTCTTCTTCTTAATAATAATAATAATAATAATAATAATAATAATAATAATAATAATAATAATAATAATAATAATAATAATAATAATAATAATAATAAACTCATTAGCTACCTTTGTGACTGATAAACCAAACGAAGGACAATAATAAAGTAAAACTGGCTACATTGATAACTTGTTAATATATTAAAGCATTGAAAGATATCACTGTATTGTTTCAAAACACAACAATTATATACACACACACACAGAAATGTATTACTTATCTACAAATAGTGAAAACGTCATCTCACTGAATGAGAAAGATACACTATACTATAAGTGCTTTTCCTCTGATTGCAATGTTGAAATGCAGGATCGCGTCACGTCAGATGTACATTGATAGAGTTGTGAGCATGAAATATTTCAAAATGAGATATTTGCTAGAGCTGTCTATGCAAATTGAACACCTTTACTGATTGCAGAAAATCCGTACTGGGAAGATCTTTTTCGGAAATTGCAACTGACATGGAAAATGTCCAGTCGATTTCCACTGTCAGAATCACACCATGACTTGATTCGATTATGCTTTATGTCCAGGAGTGAATTTAAGATAGAAAGCGCTTCATCATTTGGACTAATGTGTGATGGGTGGACAAACATAAGAAGAGAAAGTATCTTTAACTTTGTTGTAACTACACCCGAGCTAGTTTTTCATAAGTTCTTTCCAACTAAAACTGCGAAACATGATGCTCCATACATTGCTAAAACCGTAACTGATGTGATGGAACAAGTCGGACCAGAAAAGTTCATTGGCATAGT
Source organism: Thermobia domestica (assembly GCF_964235325.1). NCBI lineage: Eukaryota > Metazoa > Arthropoda > Insecta > Zygentoma > Lepismatidae > Thermobia > Thermobia domestica. The sequence goes on along the minus strand of NC_137462.1, from coordinate 121,942,236 downwards.
AACAGATAACGCAGCAAATATGAAAGCAGCAAGAAGAAAAGTGGAAGAAAATGACTTACATGTCACAACTTATGGTTGTAAGGCACACGGTCAGAACTTGCTTATTAAGGGCATTGCGAAAACAGATAGCCTGAAGCACCTTATTGGCCAAATAAAAAGTGATAAACGAAATCAATGGGAGTACAGTGGTGAATGCAATGTTCAGGGAGGCGAACTTTTCCACGGGCCAAATACCATCCACTCAGTATCAATCAAGTGGTTTTCCACCATGTCAGGTTTCGAAGAAACTGTAGGTGGCTTCCGAAAAGGTGCAGATTTTGTTCTTTTTGGAGAAAGAACCGCATCATTAAGCTAGCGTATATGTTAGTTAAATTTTAGACCGGCTATATAAGGTGAATGGCGATGAATTGGGGTTCGCCGAAGACCAACACTAACAAACACACGTGGGGTTTTCGGGTATTCGCTACTTGATGCGACTGGGCTCTTAATTTCTGAACTTTTCTCGGGAACAAGAATTGTTTGAGTGGAAACGTCGGACGTCTGGATTGCCACAGGTTTACAAAAAGTAGCTGCAACACTGGCAAAGGGCATAGAAAGCGAGGAAGGGAGGTTTTGTGTGAAGCGACACTTAGAGTCGGCTGCAGAGATCTTCTCAATAACCATTGGCTCTCGGATAAGTTTTTCACGTTGAAAGGCTGGACCGTCCCGAGACCAAGCAGAATGCTCGCAATTGCAATTAACACAAAAAGGCTTGGTCACTGTACAGGGTTCCACACAATGAGTACCCTTGCCACAATTAGCACAAAAAGCACCACTCGAATTACACGACGTGCTGGTATGCTCGAAGTATTGACATTTGAAACAGCGCAGGGGACTGTGGATTAAGTCTATAATAACCAGCCTTCAAGTAGTCCGGAAGTGTAGTAATGAGTTTATCTGACTTCCTACTTTTAATGCGAGCTATCTTTACAACATGTTGGTCAGCCAGCTTCGATTTAACCTCCCCTCAGTGGCGTTTAGGAGACTCCAACATGATATCACACCGCGAGAGACCAATAACATGCCATTACATAATTTCTTGATATCTTTAACCTGTCCGGCGTTATAAGTAATAACTTTACTAATGAGGAAAGGGGAAACACCCTAAATATCACATGGACAGTTAACTTTATCATTGTCACTAGCAGTATTATCTTTAATACAAGATATCGGTTACAGGCGTCGCGATACTTGTCTTTTCCATAGTATCTACAACTTGAGAGTTTGTCTCACTCTCACTTGTTTTGGACTTTTTACAAGAGGGTGAGCCCATATATACATATTTTGCTGCGAATAAAGATTAATCCAATCAAAACACAAATTTATTTCTGTACTTAGCTAGATAATTCCTTTGCATTTTAAAAGTTGCTTCATAAGAATTCTTCATTGTATTTCCCATTACGAGAAATTATTATTATCTTATTAGTAATCGGAATAGGGGTCTCAAGTGTTCAAAGTCGAACGTGGAATATATCTTCTGAATTACAATTTTGACAGATTTACGGTAAGTCAGATTGTCGTTGCAAAAGAATAATAAATATTACTTTTTATTTTAAGTAAAATTTCATTTTTAGCATTTGTAGGGATATACCTAAAAGCTATTAAAATGGTGGCCCAATTTCAGAAATTATACACTTATTATTATTATTAATACATATATGTTTTTAAGTAGTAAGTACAAGTACTACATATGAGTGACATGACTGTTGTCTGAAAATAAAACATTTTCGATGTTTCTTCTTATTTTATTTCTTTGTTCTCCTCTCTTGGCTTAACTATTAATTTTGATCGAGTCTTTGAGTAATCAACTTCAAGAAAAACAATACCAGATCGTATTTTTATGTTAATAATAATAATAATAAAACTTATTTAGAGTGTTGCAAAAAGAAAAGTAAATACTTTGTTCTCGTAGTATAGATCACTTTGGGTAAAAGATTATACGAAAATAACAACTATCCTTTTCCTATAGTCCTTCTTAGAAATAATTATAATAAGATAACATCTTGGAAATAATGAACGACAAGTACTAACCTGGTTGTGAGGCAGTCGAGCGTTCCTTCTTCGAAGAACGGCGATTCCAACTATCATAGCGCCCATCAGAGCAATGCCAGCAAAGGCTAATGTGAAGTAGATACTCTTATTCTCTTTATGGTATACTTCTCTTCTAACAGAGTATGTCTAAAACAAAAGAAAGAGTATGTCTGAAAATATTTATATAATAAAAAATAATTCTGGAACATTTCCATGAACACGATTCCTAAAATTACATAATGTAAAATAGGTATAGTATTCAAGATCACATTATTAAATTTTAGTAGTAAAAGAGATGAGCTGTGAAATATTTTCCAATAATTCAATTTACGAAGATTGTAAAGTTGGACAAAGAGTCTCTTATAGTGAAACAACAATTTCCAGTCTTTTTCAGTTTCTGGCACACTTGTGCAATTTAAATCTACGATATATCTATAATTTAAAAAAAAAAAAAAAAAAAAAAAAAAAAAAAAAAAAAAAAAAAAAAAAAAAAAACAAACTATGGAACTGTAACTTCCTACCAAACAACGAAAAAAAAAGTTATTGTTATCACTTTGGAAGTTTATTAGAAACCTTTCTATAATTAGAGCTGGTAGATATCTATCTGTGTACAAAATATGGGTGGTTCTAGGTGACTCCTTTCTATAGGCGAATAGAAAGTTATATAATACAGAACTCCACAACACATATTCGTCACCGAATATTACACATATAAGTAAATAGAAAAGTATGAAATGATTAATTAACTAACTTATTTAACGAATTTCCATATACAGCCTCTAAGGACAATTTGACTTGAAATTAACAATACAATGGCAAAGGAAGAGGAAGATATTATTCCAATATTCGTCTGGTGGAACTGCGGAAAGAACCCTGGAAGAATCTCAGTCAGGATGGTCGGCCACCAGATTAGAATCCTAAATACTAACTTACGCTTGTTCGTTAAATATATCTATGTGCTCAAATGGGAAATATACGATGAGATGCATTGAGTGTCAGTTGGCACATCTTTGAAGAAAAAGGAACTCTTTGGACAAGCTAAGTAGAAGAGAGTAATGTAATTAGAATTGGATGTTAAGGAAATAATTACCAATCTATACTGGATGGAATCCAATGGATTCATTGGCAGGCTTTACTAAACTACGATTTTGTTAATCTGTGGAAAGCGAGATTGTGTGCTAGTTAACATATTATATATATATATATATATATATATATATATATATATATATATATATATATATATATATATATATATATATATATAAGTTCTTTCATGAAATAATTGGTTCTTTACGCACAATTTTTCAAAGCTGGATTTTCCGCCTTCAAGAATTACAATTACCTAGGTAGAAAACTATTTTATACTATTAGTTTTAACATGGTTTTGAGTTATTTCGCGAGAAACAATCATAAATTGAAAATACTTAGAGATAAAATGCAGATGTATCTAGTTTAAGAATATAAAAGTTTTATTTAATGAAGTCGACTTTTCACATCTAGGATGTAATATAATTATGATAAGGATATATTTTCCAAACAGTTGCTATATTTTTTAAACTTAATTTATGAACATGTTTCTATAGGATTATACGACACACGGAAGTGCTATATTCTCATATATTCTTTTCTTGGATTTTAATTTTGAATCCCTGCTCTAAAATCCAAATGCTTAATTGATAATACATCATCATATGCAATGTACCGCACTAATTTACAGATATTTATCAATTTAATAAAGACATCTTTAGAAAGTGCAACTTAACATATTAATATGGCGTTGGATAACCTTTCGCCTTTAGAACAACTCTGATGTGATGTAGAATTGAGTCACAGAAATCGTGAAGCAAGTGGAATATTACACCACTGCGGGTGTAAAGGCATCACTCAGTTCCATAAGAGACGGAGTCGGTTATCTGCGCCGGATTCGTGTCTTCAAAATGGACTATAGATGTTCACTTACGTATGTTCAGGTTTGAGGAGTAAGAGAGCCTAGGATCATTCCAGTGTTCCTCGAATTACACCACAATAGCTCAAGCTGCGTAATGGGCACATTATCATCCTGGAATTTGGCGTTGTTGCCCGGAAACATATGGATCATAGGATGCACATAGTCTCCTAAAAAGGCGACATAATCACGGGCAGTGATGTGACCGGTTAAAGTCAGCACAAGACTCGCTCAAAACTACGTTAATGCGGTCTATACCATCACAGAGCCGCCGCCATGTTATAAGGTCGGCAGACATACTGCGGAACATAACGCTTCTTTCTCGGGTTCCGCCACATATAAACACGACCCGTGGTTTGTAATAAGGTGAACGATGACTCATACCTTATTACACGTTTGCAGTCATCAGCGGTTCACGCTGCATGTTCGGAGCACCATTGGTGTCGTGTTGAAGCCGTGGTGGGTCCTTAGCAGCGGTTTCGCCCCTACAACCCGATCTCGTATACTCATGTCTTGTAACTTATAGTGTACGTACTATGATTATCAGTATAGGCTCTGAGAAATGCTGCTCGAGTTTTCAGTCACTTGCAGCTGACGATTCTGAGTAACAATCCGTTTAAATGCTCGGCGAGATCTGTCACTGAGAGTTTTCTTCCGATTTCTATTCCTCTTCTCTGATATGGCTTAGCCGTGAGTTTTGTAGTCTATCACCACTTTGGACACTATCCCTCGGGATACATCTAACATACTTGCCACTAGCGCCACGCTCACACCACATAAAAGGGCGTTAATTTGTCATTTTTGGAAACAAAAGGTTTCGTTCATTTTATACTATTTTAGTCTGTTCAATTCACTGCACACTGTCACTCTACTGCTCCCTTATTTTGCTCACTCTAGTCTTTCCCTTATTTTGTCATTACTGCATTAATTAGAATACCGTATTTAATTAGTTTATAGACATGAAAACAGCAATGTGTTCTGTGCTAAACCAGCCAAAGATATTAGTATGCGATGCAATTATTATTACTTAGGTGGATAGTGCTTGGTGTGATGTGAGGTAATTTGTATAAAGGACCTCATAGTCATAAGGTCATGGTGACTTAGTGATGGATCAGCATACTGTGACATTTTCTGTATTCCAGCTTCCTCCTGATTTGTACATGTCGGTCTCCATTTACTTAGAGCGAAGATAAATTTCAAGAATAATCCATAAGATAAATTATCGCCGGATATTTATGCCATTTTCCATTGCTTAGAAAAAAAAAGAATTTGAATCATCATTGGTTTAAAAGTGAAATCGTGGAAAGAAAAGTAAAATATTACAAAACATGTACGTTAAAAACCTATTTTTCTTTTTTTAATTATTCAAACGATCGAATATCGGCTTAAACATTGGAGGCTTTAGTTTTCCATATGAATTTATATTTCGTGAAGACTTGATTACAAACTTATAAACTACCTGAAGTCAATTCGAACAATTAACACTTTTTGTTCCACATCTCTGAACATTTTTAACATGAACTAAAAATCCTGGAAAATAACTGAATCACATGAGTAAGTCAGAACATTTCATTCTACGAGAACATTTCATTCGTTCTCGTATTGTTTTTAATATGTGCATATTGTTGTGTAACATTTCTATGATTTTCAGGTAATACGTCGTGTGTTTTATTTCCGAACCGACAACTGTTTCGCTGATCTTATCGCCAGCTTCCTAAGGGTCAGCATTAAGATTAACGAAACAATCGTCGGTTTAGGATTAAAACACACGACGTATTACCTGATAAATCACAATGAGAAATGTTGAACTATCGTCGTGCAAGCTTAAAACAACGAATATTGTTGGGTAGGGTTTATAATTTGTACTTCTCTTAAATGAAATGTCAAAACGAGTACTATAGTCAGAAACATTGATGGAATCATGACTGACTGACTGACTGACTAACATACATACATACATACATACATACATACATACATACATACATACATACAGTGCGCGCGGAAGTATTGACGCCTAAAGCTTGGTGTCAATATTTTTCGCGTTTTTACACACCATCCGCGTACTTCCTTAATGACACCGCGTAAAGTATTGTCGCTCGCCTGCAGGAAACTCGCCTGTTGTGTTAGTTGCTGTAGAGTAACAAGTTTCAATTTGCTCTGGTGGGTCGACAGGATTACTTGGAGTGTGCACGTGCTCTTGGTATTTCATGTAATTTTGATGCTGCTCTATGTGTGTTGCGATCTCATTTCTTTGTGACACGATGCCTTACTGCGTTCTGATACCTGGTGAAACTGAGGCGGTGATTGCCCTGTTTAAAGCTGGTAAAAAATCAAAGATATCTTTAGGCAAACGGGTCTGAAGCTGAGAACAGTACAGCATTTAGTGAAACGTTTTAAGGAGGAAGGAGAAGTCAAAATGCCCCATCCAAAACCAAAGTCTGGTAGGTCTAGGCAAGTGTCTCAAAGAACGCTAAAGATCATGAAAAGGTAGTTGCAGACGCAACCTTCTTTAACAGCTAGGGAATTAAAAGAAAACAATCCTGCATTGCTTGGTAATGTGTCCCTACGGATGGCGCAGGAGAAAATCCATGGCAACTTAGGTCTAAGTAATTACAGAGCTTCCGGAAACGCCTTCTTACAGAGGATCATCGTAAGAAAAGACTGGCTTTCTGTAATAAAATTAAAATGTTTGGACTGTTAATGACTGAAAAAAAAAAAAAAAAAAAAAGTGCTGTGGACTGATGAAGCCACGTTTTTCGTTAGTGGCACTGGCTGCCAGCGAATGTACCGTCTTCCTGGTGACGATTCCACCCTTCCTCAGCAACACATGTCCATCTGTAAAACACCCTGCCACTATATCGGGCTCCGAATTTTCATTATTTCTACTGAATACATTTTTAAAAATACGAAATTATAGTACATAAATACTTACTGCTTCATTGTGGCTAACATCATGTGTCTGCGCATGAGCAACCTTTACTGCCTCTTCGTGATGTGTTTGGATAGCTGGATCGGAGTCTGGAATAGGTGCAATTCTTTCATCTTCCATGTTCTCTGGATCGAATTTTCGGACTTTTTTACCCAACGCTGCTTCCACTCGCTTCTTTTCTTCTCGAAGCTCTTGTCGTTCCTTTTTCCTCTGCTCCTTGCGCTGCTTCTCCAGTTGGCGCTGACGTTCTTTTTCTACAACACAAACAAGTAAAATAATATGATAAAGGAAGGATTTTCAGCACATCACTATGCATGATAATGAAAACACAGCATCTAATAACAACTCTTTTGTGGGTTGAGTCAAGTTTACTTCAAAGAACACCCTGAAGAAAGAATTGAAAATCCAATTTATTAGCATAATGAAGATGTAAAATCGTACCAGTTAACTTACCTCAGAAGTAATATGTAATAATATTAGGAATTTTGACGCTACTTTTCTTGTTAAGAATTGAAATTACAAGATGTTCCGAAATTCTTGTTACAATGTTTGAGAAGTGATTCACTTCACTAAAATAAGCCAAGAAGTTCATTGTATGGTTCGATACGCTTACGTGTACGCAACTATTATAAATATGCTTCAGTCACGAACAAATGTTATTGTGTTCAAAACATAAACACTAGCAGGCAATGAAAGTCGGATACGAGGAAGGATCGGAAGAAAACCAAAGATGGCCGACCTCTCCTGCAAGAGGATGGAGGCATCAGTCTACAGCTGATCAATAACCTATCAACACCTTTCTCCTGGGGCCGCAATGGGCTATGGAGTAAAACCCTTTAAGCTTATCTCTGGAGGATACAATGAGCTACAGAGAAATCCTATAATAAGTCTCCTGAGGCTGCAGTGAGCGAAAGAGAATTCCTTTAATCTCCTACTCCGGAGGTTGCAATGATCGGGAGCGGAGGAATTTTCGTCATAACCTAGTCATATTGAACTTTTATATTCGAAGCCACTATTGTGTGTGTCAAGGACTTGATAAACTCTGAAAACATTTAGTGATTTACAAAGAAACTTTGCAAACTGTTATAGATATTTATTTTATAAATAAAAATAGGTGAAGGACCTTATATCCCGGACTTTTATTAGACTCTACCGAACAAAACATTGCAATATGTACAAAGAATCGAAATCACCTTTGTTTGAAGTTACAAGAATAGATGAAAAGCAAACTTTTGAAGACCACTTAATCTCTATTCACTTCATCATACCGAATTAAGGATCTTAGTACATTACGAAACGAATTTTCCGTAAGAATATAGCAATCTCGAATAATCAGTCTAGGGAAGATATTAATACGAAAAATCCCTTCTTAACGTTCTGAATTGGATACCATTCGCTAGTTTTAAATTTTTCTTTTAAATTTTCTACGGTTTTTAAGTCAATGGTGTTTACCTTATGTAGTTTTGAAATTCACTTTCACACACATTGCGAAGCTCGTAACTGAGAAACGGAACAAATATATAAAGCTGCATAAGGCGTAACTGTCCACTTTACTTACAATTCTTCATACTGAGTTGCACGACATACATTCACACGATAATCAAACCTGATGTAGCATGTTCGCTGTAATGGCTTGTAATGGATATATTACGAAGACCCAGATGGCAGTGTACAATGGTGGTACATAAACGCTGTCTTTAATTACTCCATAAAAAAAACGCATTTTGTAATCGCATGGTGTAAGATCCGGCAAGCTGAATGGTAAGGAAGAAGGTCATTTGCAGCACGTCAGATGCGATGTGGAAAAACAATTGAGTAGTAGCCCCATAAAAAATGTAGGACGCTCCGTCCAGTTACAGAATGAAATCATCTTAATTGGTATTTAGTTGAGGTAACAACCAGTTTTCCAACTTGTTCAGAAATCAAGTGTTAGCCACAGTTGCTTTAGTAAAGAAAAATGGACCGTCGCTTTTTCGTGGAACAACACACAGAAAACGTTTACTTTTGAAGAATTACGTTGGTGCTCTACCTATGGATGTGGTTGTTCGGTTCCCCAGACACTATCTGTTCTCCTCGCCCCTTATGTGCAATGTGTCTTCATCGTAGATGATGTCTACGGAAGCATTTTCCTCAGTCTTCAACTGCATCTTCTACCGGAAGTTACATCTTTCACTTGTTTGCTAATTTAAAAGAATGAATATATCATGCATCTTATGTGACTTAAAACATGGTCCCGCAATAAGAACGAGAAACGAATTGCTGCCAGTGCATGAGAAACTTGGAGAGTTACCCCTGCTGACGGTTTCGGTTGTGATCATGTAAGCTGAGAAATAAATTTTGGTACTAACTTTTGAAAACAACACATACTTTTGAGTATGCCTTGTACTTGTTAAACAAAATACACACATACAGGGAAGGTATTAAAGAGAGATGTTTAGCTTTTAAATCTTCAACCATTTGTTGACGTTGTATGAAAGAAAGAAAGAAAAAGCCCTAGACAGATAGTAAATAGAATACTGTGCCTCTGTTCCCATTGAAAGGTTTCAAGAAATTCAAAATGGTTGACAGTGAAATTACGGCTCATATGCAATTAACGTTTATAAAACAACGCAAATGTTGCTCTTTCATGATTTTAAAAACAATAGGTATGTGATTATTTTAGACCTTCTAATGACACGCTCAGGAATTCTAATTATCATTCTACTCACAGTTTTATGCAATTCCTGCATACCACTGCTTTTCCGAGCTTTCGACTTTCCCCTGGAGTCTTGGGCACGGGGGATAAAAATAGAGATGAAAAATAAAAACATCAGCAAAATAAAAGATTTATCAGGGTAGGGCAGTGCTGGAGACTTCTTGTCCAAACTAAAGAACACATGTCAAGTGATGGACACGAGGGTTCCCGGTATTTTATGTGTAATCTTTAGTTTGAACAAAGTGCCTCCAGTACTGCGCTACCCCGATAGATCTGTTTCTTTTATTTTCCTGATGTTTTTATTTTTCCTTCCCGTTTTTACTCGCCATGCCCAGACACCAGTGGAGAGTTGAAAAGTCAGAAGTGCAAGTGGTATTTAGGAATTGCATAATCCTGTAAATAGAATAATGGGTGATTAATTTTCTTAGAATAAAATTGCCTTAGAAAAGTTGAACGTTGTTTCTTTCAATCACCTACAATAACACTTTTGTCTGCAAATTTAGTATTCCAATAATTTTGATACTGATTCTTTCAAAAAAGATTATTTTAAACATTACTGAATTTCAATGTTTTCGAACAATACCACAACTAGTTTGTGGCTACCATCCACCTATTATTCACTTAATGTTGGAATTTACTTAAGTTTTAATGTTCAACCTATTAAACAAACTTAGTCTATTGAAATTTACATTTTTGTTTACGTATTGAACAGCCACTGTAAGAATTTTATCGAAAAAATCATGAATCTTGATTTTGTTACATAAATAAGATATCCGATCCAGATGTGTGTTCTGCAAGCTCCGATTCTTGCTTTCGACATATTAGATATATATGGAAGTTTCTATTATTGTTATATGGTTTCATTGGATTCTCATCCTTCACTTGATTTTCCTTTAAAAAAATCATTACCGCAACGACAATATATAGTATATATATATATATATATATATATATATATATATATATATATATATATATATATATATATATATATATATATATGTATATATATCGTGCGTCCTTAGGTAAACTCATCCGATCTTCATAATTTTCATCCAATCTCCTTAGTACTCAGGAGTCTTTTGAGTCCCGAGTTATGGGCTATTAAAGCTCGAGTACGAACTTATTTTCTCAAATTTCCTCTATTTGCTATTTAGAACAACACCATATCGAACAAATCTGTCAAACATTAATTTCAGCCATAACAGGGTTCTTACAAGATAATTTTTATCTTTTTCCCCTGTCTTTTTTCTGATTTCCAGGTGACAGATCAATCATTTTCCCTGACCTACGGCATCTAATGAGGTAAAGGTGTATTAACGAAGCTTCCCTGTACGAGCTAAACAAAAGCTTGGTTAATAACAGTGGATAAGGAAACACGTAAACTAATCAAAGAATCTGTACTTGAGCTACGGAATAAATTTTATAAGACATCTTAAATTAATACAAATCAATGGAATATTTTACAATAAATAAACAAATTAAAAAAAAAAAAACTCCCTTCTCCCCAACGAGCAATTGACACATTAGGATTTTCAGGAAAGTATCAAGATACTGATTCAGTCAATTTCAAAGAAAATGAGACTGGCTCTTGAAAAATGTAGTAAATAAAGAAAAACAAATGAATTATTTTATTAAGTTATTTCAATTTTTCTTCTAACTTCATAAAAAGAGAATATTGAAAGAATGTTTTGTATTTGCTTATGAAGGTAAATAAAGGTATATATTCAAGATTTGGGTGAGGGCACATTACAGCTGCCGACAATTCTCGAACCTTCCTTTTCTTGTTCCTTTTTTTAAAAAACAATATTATTTATGTTAAGCGTACAAACATTGTATTGTGCAAAATGTTAAGGTGTAAAAAACAAAGACAAATGATATTAAATAGCTAGCTGTAACAGCTCAGTAGCACTACATGAAAGCTTCCTACAGTGACAACTATTTTAATTTAATTAATGTTTTAAAATTATTACAATAATTTCTTTACAAAGTTGTTAAATGTAAAAGAAAAAGTAATATCGTACAAAACATTAAAATGTAAAATAAACGTTAAATGATATTACTAAATAACACAATTACTTAAACTGACTGCTTCAGATTTGCTTAAGTGGGTTCCCGTGTTTGAACTATCGGTTTGTCTCAACAATAAGCAAAATGAAAAACTATTTTCTAAACAAAATCCCCAATTTTACCTGATATCAGATTTGTAAGAAGCCTGCATAAAACAGTAAATAATGATACAACTGATGAGCCATGCTGTAAAGGCAGTGTACCCAGAATGAAGATTTGCTAAAATCAATAAAGGTTACTGATTTCTGCAATGTGGAAACTCATTAATTAAAATTTCCATTACTAAGTCTAATCTACTGAAGTATTATATTCCATAATAAAAGACTTTTAAATAAATAAATAAAACTCAACAGATATTTTCAGCATTAGCTCAGAATAGCGTATATGACATACATGACAATATTCATGCAATTTTTATCATCACAGGTTGCTGAATTACCAACTGTATAGAAATATGATTAAAAGAAAGAGACAAAAGAATACGATGCATACCTTCTTGTTTAGCTGCCACTTCTGCCCTGTATTTTTCGAGAATAGCAGACTCGGCATCTCGTGTCATGGCTAACAGAGAGCCTGGAGTTTCATCCTTGCTTCTTAAAGCTTGGATATAATCTTCCATTAATTGTCGGATCTTTGAAGAAAGGTCTGGGAACCTAAAGAGAAAGTACTTATTACTACTGCTCCTTACTGTAATACATTGCTTATTGTTTAAACTATTTCTTTACAGTAGTATAAAATTTGCGCTGTGAATATATAATTTCTAAAGTGATGCAAAACTGCAGATTTCTACCATATTGTTATTTATTTATATTTGAACTCAACTCGAAAAGGAATTACGTAAGACAAAGATGTTTTCTTAATGTTTATTACAAGCGTTTGTTGTTGCACTCTTATTTTGGACTTCTAAGATCGTTGAATATCCATGAGCAATTATGCTATTCTACTACTTGTCTTATTGATAGGAAGATGGATAAGTTCTGTCATATTTCTTACATAACAATCGTGGAGTAAAGTGATTAGAAAAAAGAAAATACATAATTTACAAACATTTTAACTTCGTTAATGATGCATTTCTTTTATGAGCAAGATTCAAGCAATAGAAGAGGTTGAAAAAACTGCTACGTTCAACGAATTATTTCAAGCCTTGAAGTCACATCCGTCGCAGCAATAGTAATCACAATTCTGTATCTAACGCGTTGAAGATCATGGCTGAAAAGCACTATTAAACAATATTTGGGGAATGATCCGAAGCTTCAGAAAGGAAGTAATGCCTTAGACTCAAATAATGTTCCCTGATTATAACGAAGGTTCAAGACCTCCTTGCTGGTCAAGTGGCTGGTGCGAGCGCCTTTGGTGTACATGGTTCCGGGTTCGATTCCAGGTGGGAGATTGAAATATGAACGTATCACAATTCCTCCTTAAACTGTAGTTCTACTTCTCATATAGCCTTGGTACTACAAAGAACCGCTAAACTTCAACAACAACAACAACAACAACAACAACAACAACAACAACAACAACAACAACAACAACAACAACAACAACAACAACAACAACAACAACAACAACAACAACAACAACAACAACAACAACAACAACAACAACAACAACAACAACAACAACAACAACAACAACAACAACAACAACAACAACAACAACAACAACAACAACAACAACAACAACAACAACAACAACAACAACAACAACAACAACAACAACAACAACAACAACAACAACAACAACAACAACAACAACAACAACAACAACAACAACAACAACAACAACAACAACAACAACAACAACAACAACAACAACAACAACAACAACAACAACAACAACAACAACAACAACAACAACAACAACAATAATAATAATAATAATAATAATAATAATAATAATAATAATAATAATAATAATAATAATAATAATAATAATAATAATAATAATAGTAGTAGTAGTAGTAGTAGTAGTAGTAGTAGTATAGTAGTAGTAGTAGTAGTAGTAGTAGTAGTAGTAGTAGTAGTAAAATTTAAAAAAAAAAAAAACAGGAAGAATGATGTGTCAAGGAGATGGTTAACATCAGCATAAATTTAAAAAAAAGTACGAAGTTCGTTTCTGGAAGAATTTTACTTAGAAGATCTCAGCAATTATTTAATAACTTGGAAACTTACAACTTCATACGTTATGAAAATGAATATGACACAATATCCGATTCAGATTGAAAAATCGTTAAAATAAATACACGTAACAAATTGGATATACGTAATTAGGCACACAAGGTCTCTATTGCGAATATCGTAATATAATAGATACGAAGATGTGGTTTATTCCTTTCTGTGGTACACACAGTGCCACTCTCATATGCTAAAGCAGCAAAACTATTGAAAGAAATAAAGCATGTGGCGCACGAAATCTCATACACATAAATTTCCTAATATAATATTTAATATACAAAATGTGTGATGCAACTGAACACTGATTCATTCTTTGGAATGTGCATGACCAATGTCATGAAAAGACATATTCAATATGTGCACCTCTTTGGCGTATCACATCCCAGACACGAACATTGACGTTATTTACAACCCTAAGACACAAGTTCTCTCCAATTCCCTTATTTAAAAAAAACAGCCAGGATGGTTGTTTACAGTTTTATGAGATTTCGTGGTTTCCTCTGGTAGACAGTTTTCTTTAAATATCCCCATAAGAAATAATCATAGGGATCCGGACTGTGTGGCGGCCACATTATACCATATGGAGAGCTGAGGACCGTATGAGGTCGAGCTCCGTCTTGCATGAACTAGGGAGAAAATTGTTTTGCAACATGTTCGTTAAAAAAAAAAAAAAATCTTTAACTCCATAGTTTTCTGCCTTACGCACAATATTAGAAGCATCTCGCGACCAAATCTCACATTCTCCTTGTGCACACAACCGTTTAGAGGAACATGAACCTCGTCAAAAAAATGTGTGTTGTAAGTTACTGCATCACCTTCTGCTATAGCCCATTCAGAAACTGAACACGTCTACCTTTATCTGTCACAGTTTACGCAACACTGTAATTTTGTATGGAAATGATTGCAGATCCTTCTGGAAAATTCTCTGAAGAGGACGATGTGCAATGCCTAACTTCTGGTTGATTTTAGCGGGGTTCCGCGGCAATATTCTCTGGAGTACGACTGTGGCGGGACGCGGTCGTTTCCTTTTCAAGACACTACCATCAGTTTCAAACTTTGTGGACAGTCTACACATAGATTTTCTGCGTAAAAAACACTGTTTTTACTTTCTGCTCAAGGGTCAACCGGCCTTTGTCCTCCATGTTGAGAACAAACGAACGGCACATAACACATGCACGGAATTCACAAAAGTTGAGCCATACATAAATCTATGTTACATATGCCAAAATCAGAACACATTAAACCTTTACACTTGAATTTTATTACATATTTTCAGTGTATGACATTTCGTGCGCTACCCTGTATATAACTAATCTCTTCATAGCCATCTTCAAGACACAATAAAATTATTTGCCTATTTATAATGAATACTTTCAACTGTAATATTTTATTTATTTATTTATAATAGGTTTCAGATACAGCACTAGGCCATACTAAGATTTTCAACCATTCTACTATACGTTCTCAATATAGTTTTATGTTCGATTTACAGCGCAGTTGTTGCTCGGGAAATTGACTGATCTGGCGTATGACTGAAACAGCCCATAATTTATGAATTTGGAACAGACCAAAACTCAGTAAATATTATCTGAATAACTGAATAGTTACAGATAATGAGACAAAATGTATTCGCTTCATGTTTGTATTACAGCTTCAAAACGCTAGAATCAATGACCATGAAAAACATAGTCATCGCTACTTTGAAATAACAGTATAATATACAAGTATAAATCAGAATGCAAAATGACCACCGTTTCATTTAACTAATGTATTTTAACTTAAAATGAAGATGAGAAATACAAAACACGAAATATTAAAAACTCTAACAGTAACATTAAAGTTATTCAAAATTAAATTAATATTATAGTATGGAAATCGACGTTATTTAATACAATGGGCTAGAATTTTTAAGAGGGGCATATAGTGATGGGTCATGAATGTATGAAATAATATTTTCTATTAACGCTGAAGATTCACAGTAATTTGTAACTCTTGAACGTATTCCTAACGTAATATAAATTTAGACAGCTTGATTGACTTTTATGCCTTATAACGTCATACATGAGTGTCATTCCTCATGCTTTGTTTTTACCCAAGTGTATCGATGTTTCCGGGATATTTTTCATTTTTCCCTATGATCAATTTCGTCTGTGACACTCGCTGCTGTGGGTACCACCGGCTGACATGTCGAATCTGTTGCTGTGGGCTATGTGTACCATCCGTGATACTCGCACCTACTACTCTTCTACGCCGCATAATCGGCCAGAGGACAGATTCAACAAGGTTGAGTGCTGTAGGAATGGCCTCTCAATGACATATCAGAGTGGTCCACGGCTGGTTGAAAAAGACCGCTCAGTAGTAAGATTGTTAATTAATGATCAAAATGGGTAAGGATCAATTTCGGTATTTGAAACTTCACGTCGAGCAAGGTTTACAAGAGGAACTACGTTTACTAAAGTTTTGATTATCTATTTCTGATGCTTAACGAACTATTATTTTTTTATTTTTTAGTCAAGTGTGCCAATATTTTTTTCTTCTTTCTTTCTTTCCTATGATCAATTTCGTCTTTACTAAATGATAGTGAAGAGTAACGCTAGAAGTAAGGAATATTGAACTGAACACCAGTTTGAAGAATTCTGTGTTGCATTTAACATTTGTTTGTACCTAGTTATGACATTATGCCAGTTCTTGTTTAGTTTGTCCTGTTCAAAACTTAATTGTAAGGATGTGGTATGCTTCAAAATCAGTTCTTGCAATTTGTGTTATAGCATTATGTAAAACCTACTCATTTTCAATTTCATGTTATATCAATTCTGAAAATATCGTGTTCATGTTTTTTATATTTCTGATATGGTCCCTACCTGTATTTTTATTTTTGTCATTAATATGTAATATCCAATGCACTGACATACTGCCTCGCACACCCTAGAACTCGTATTATTTACAATGTAATACCTTTTCTAATCAGTACGCAACATTTCAAGATCTCTGGTTTAGAACTTAGTTATGTATTATTTGCCCCTGCTCGGAAATGAATCATGGTTATTTCGTAATTCACGATTAAACGTTTTTAACGTGCTAGTAATAAATAAATAGATTAAAAAAAAAACATATCTTTTTGTTTTCATTACTGCTTGTGAATGGTTTTTGTCCTTTTTTTGTTACATTTTTTAAAAACTGGTACGATATACAGTATGTATACACTATTAGGTGTTTACAATTGTTTCTCTTAAAATAATAGTACAAAATGTCCCCTAAAATAACAAACAGTTTATACTTGACTGAAGAAAGCACCAGAATGTGTTGAACGTACTTCGAGGGTCCCGAGCAACTAGGCAATTAATATTAGACTGTTCTGAATTCTGAATTCAGTCAACAGTAATTACAGAATGATGCATAATGTAGTTATTCCCTGTGATACTTACTTTTATTCTATCTGTGTTTATATTTAGCTTTCCTTAAGTAACAACGAAGCGAAAACCACATTAAATTGCCTTTACCTGCACACAATAATTTACATTAAATCTCCGAAGCGGATTAAGGAGCATGCGATTGCCTTTGTATTTTAAAAGTTTATGTACCCGTTGCAGATTGTGTAACTTACCTATCGAGCATCTGTAGTGACTGGTTGACCATCTTGTCAATGTCAGTGAGATGTTCCAAAGTAATACCCTTCTCCCGCTCGGCTTGTTCAAAACTGGAGCTCAGCAAGTGCCGATAGTGGGATATTGTATGGTGTCTGTCTTTGTGCAATGCACGCAATAACTTTTGAAGACACTTCTGCACCCGATGAGTCTGCCACAAGAAATAAGTATACATTCAGTAAAGCATATAATATACCTGTATAATAGTATACATATCAGTAACGTAGCTTCAACGATCATATACATACAACATTGAAGTTCTGTATCCTGTTGTCTGCTGAGTGTATATTTTATTAAGTTAGAGTGTTTTAATTTCCTGATTTGGTCTAATGAAGTTGAAAATCTAGTACTCATGAATGTTAATCACATAATTCTATGTTGAAGAATTAAACATCAACATTGCCAAAGTGCTTTTTCAAAAGATTCAATAGACTTTTGTCATTTTGTATACATAAGAAAACTGTTTAAATGCAAAAAATTATATCATTAAGTTTGTAGACCTCATCATTCTTCAGCTGTACATACCAAAAGCACAAGATGACATATAATGAGAAATGAGAAGACTACCATGTGAATGTCCCAAATTCTACCGATGAAGGTACCAAATATAACCGAAACTATCTAGTAAATTTAATTCTAGACACAGTAAAAAAAGAGTAAGTAAGAAATTTCTCTTAAAAGATTAAGTAAAAAATAGGCTTTCCGCTTTTTCTCAAGAAATTATTTATTTGAATCCCTGGAAAATTATGAGTTGATATTTTAGAGGAATCAAGCTGGTCATTTCAATTATACTGTTTTCTTTTTTCTTCTCCTTTCTTGAGATGTTATAGTTTGTTAGTATTTTTAGACCTCGTTTTTACTTGTTATTGGCATTAAAATTTTATATAAGAGCAGTAAAGTTTCAATATGATATGATATATCATGCGCATAATTTTAGTATATTACACTGTCCTCACGTTTTACGTTTCTGTCACTATGATTGGCAATTCTTTGAATATGTGTTTCACTGAGTATGATAAGCATACGTAATTAACTTCAAATGTGACACGCCCTCTGAGAGGTTAGGAAGTATACAGTTCTGGTAGTAAAAGTATCCATATATTGTTCAGTATCACTCTTACTGTAAACCGAATCAGGTAAACGTTAATCGAAAACTGTCAGAATTCACCACGAAACTTGGTATATATAGAAAAGAACTTTACGAAAATAAATGTTAACATACTGCGAAAACAAGTTGCATATTATCTACATTCCTCGAACATACACTGACAAGTCAACACATCATGAGTACTTAAATATCTGGTATGTCCAATTTTGGCTCGCACGACAGCAGCAATACGGTTTGGCATGAAAGCAATGAGACCTTACTAGGTGACTGGAGGTACGGCGCACATCTGCACATAAAAGTCACTTAATTCCTGTAAATCCCGCGGAGGATGGGGTAAGGGGTGATGAGTTCAGATCTGATGTTCGATGATATCCCAAAGGAGTTCAACTGGAGTCAAAGGAGTTCAACAAGACTGGGTGAGTTTGGGGCCCATTGCAGCAAAAATTTACCACTGTGCTCTTCGAATCACTGCATCACAACATTTGGCCTTGTGACAAAATGCGTTCTCTTGCTGAAAAATCCCACTACCAGCTGGAAATATGGCTCACATGAATGAGTGCACATGATCAGGAGCGACCTGCCGTTAGGTAGGAGCCATCGTGGTGACCTCCACTCTGCATAACCACATGATATGAAGGTCGGCCTGTTGTCGTCTTATTGTGCATGACTCGAGCAGCTGCTCCACTAGAATTCTCGGTGAACCTTTGCTCAGACACACTTGTGGCGTCTTGTTCACTATTAAAGTCTTCTGTTAATTCTGCAATAGTTTGTGCCATACCCTACTATACCACCCTCAACAGCCAACGCCTTCCGATATTTTTAATGAGGTGTGACTGCCCATTTCTTGTGGTTCGGAGGTGGTTTCACCATTCTTTTCCCGCATTTGGAAAACATTAACAACAGTAGATCGCGAAAACCTGACAAGTTGCTGTTTCCGAGATGCTTGTTTACAGCCGTCTATCCTTCAGAATCTTGCCCCAATCAAATTCTGATATATCGCCGGCCTTCCCCATTCTACGCATAAGCATCATAGTGACTGATCGAATTTGACGAATGGTTCTGCTATATTTCAGGTCTCCTACGTCAGCCCAACGACTTCGTTCAAATGGTAGCAGATAATCATACTGTTTTGGCTGTTGAGTGCATATTTTGATATTACATCAGAGAGAAAAAAAAAAGTCCAAAACCTTTGTTGTGTTACAGAATTTTCAGAAAAGCGTTCATATTCATCTCAGTTTAATGTAGTATTTATTTACCCTTTTCTTATTCACTGTCAACTTTCATTAAACTGTATATTTTTCATTTTCTTTCTTTCTATTTTTGACCATCTACTATTCATGTAGCATATTCTTTTTTTTTTTTTTTTTTTCAATTATCCTACGAATTTTGGGATACATTTAACGAACTTGCGTTAAAATTCGTTTCGCACTTTTTTATGTAATACCATCGATTATTATCACACGCCTGTTCTAGCCACATTTCGTCGCCCGCAAGAACAGTAGATTTCATAATTTGTTACGTGGTGGTGTTAAAGTTTGCAGACAACGAAAAGCAAAATAGGGCAACGGAATTTACAAGCAGATGTTAATAACTTACATTTAAGCCAAGTTGCTTATATCAGTACTACAAAATCCCAAAACAGAAAAAAAAAAAAATATTAAGTTTAAAGAACTTTACACAACAACACACGAGGAAGGCTATGTATGTGATAAAAATATATAAAAAGACAAACATGTAACAGTTTTGACACACAAATTGTTGCGTTTGTTTTTACACATTTTTATCACACAGCCTTGCTCCGTGTGTTCTTGTCTTTAGTCTGACAATATGAAAACAAAGCCTGATAGAATACTTAAAGGACTTTGTAAGTAAAAAGAAGTAATAACTTCTTTGATGCTCTGCTTGAAGTATACCCGTATCTTGTACAATTCTAAAAATAAATAGTACAAAAGGAATAACAGTATTCGATACTCATGGAAGAAGTCTAACCGAAAGCACAACATAGTGTCAATTTCATATATATATCTACGCTTTTATTATCTCACTTATTTTAGGGTAGCGAATATCTCTTGATACCCTACCGGTAGACAAATACCAAATAATTTAGGATTTCCCATTAAATATATTGGAAGAATTACACTAATTACACTAATTAGTTGGAAGAAAAAGGATAATCATGGTATCACGCTCATAAAATTTAGGTAGAACCACTAACATCATTTGCAAGGTAACTTCTGGGTTTGATTTCGTGAGTCTGCGTTTAAGATCAACAAATCTTTCATTAATACAACTTAAACTGAATGACAACTTCACCCGTACATACATTTGGTGGATTCTCATTAAGTGCCTCTGTATAGCATGTCATGGCTTCCTTCTTCCTTTCGTTGATATGAGCCATTACTCGCTGTTGATGCATCGCTACTAACTGATGTTTCTCGGCATCTCCTTCCTCTTCCAAGGCTTGGACGGTTTTCTGGAATCTGTACAGATGAATACAATTCACATTAAAATTAATCCAAGTAGTTTAACCCTATGGTATGAAATTAAATGTGCTATTTTCCATAAATAGTAGCTTTGCTTTGTATATACTTATAACACAAACAATTTGCTGAACAAAACAATATATTCCCATTTAAAAACTACATACGTGTTAGTTGGCGAAATGAATATATTGTTTTGCTCAGCAAATAGTTCGTTTGTGTTTAAATGTGATAGTTACAGAATATGGAGTATATCGAAACTGATGTATGGTTCTACTGTATTAAGAATGAAGTATCACGTTCTAAATAATTATAATCTTAAACTACAGAAGTGAAAGTTACTCTCGTCTCTGTAACGATAATCTGGATAAATATGTAAATGTTGTTATGGACAATGGCCCGGTACGGAAGATATCATTTTCTTTTATGGCCAGACCTGTACATTTACGTTGTTAGGTTTTGTGGGCAGACAGATTTTTAGGCAGTTAAGATATAATACGCAAGAATGCCATTGTGAATGGATGTATGTTAAATTTAAAAAGAAGAAATATTGTAAAAAAAAAAAAAAAAATAAATAAATAAAATAAAAAATAAATAAAAAAATAAAATAAAATATAAGGTAGATGTTGAAAAGTCTTCGGAAATATATAAGTTTAAATTTATTTTATTTTGTGTGTTATCATTGAACAACGTGAATTACGTCTTAAGTAGTTCAATAATCATATTCTGAAGAACTTAAGGCAAATATGTAACTAACTACCAAAAAATAACTGAAGTTAGAATAAATGTTATAGCTCTAACTTGTAGGTAGAAGATTGTGTTTTCAAATATGCACTAAACGAGTCCACGAAACAGCGTAATCTACACGTATAAACTAACTAACTAACTATATATGTATATATAATGCATAAGACAGAAAGAGAGAGAGAGAGAGAGAGAGAGGGAGAGAGAGAATGTGTGTGTGAGTGAGTATGATTTTATTACATGCTCACTGAAACAAATGAACATTTTAACGATCAGATTTCGTTTAATTTTACACATAGTTGCTTAAATGTATCGCTTTGTAAAAACAAGTTTAGTTTTATTACAGAGTTACGGTTAAGCAAGTTATTTATTTATTTATTTTTTTTTTTTTTAAAATTTAAGAGATCAAAACAAGCAACATTTACATGATTTTGTACAACAAAATAGCACACTGATGTCTATATTAATTTTAATAAAATGAAGGAAAATAGGTTTTCATATAAATTAATAACCTAAGACTAAAAGATTATATTGATATTGTTGAGTTGAGTTGATTTTAGTTTAGCGTCCCTTTCTGCAGCGAGGCTATATAAGACGTGGACCTACTGATTAACGTGGAATCCGAACCACATGAGCTCCCGCCGGGAATCGAACCTGGGTCTCCCACGCCAATATTGATATTGTTGAAGTGACTAGTACGAAGACCTAAAATGTTTGAAGATTTGTATTTTATGTTTGAGAATATGCATGTATTCTGCGGTTAGTATATACTAAATAGAATGTTTATATAATTTGAATTTCATTGACGTAATAAAACGCTTTCCTCTTTCTTTCTGGACGTGCTACTTATGAACTAAGGATTTCTAGTTTGTCTACCCAGGCTTCCAAATCCGGTAGAGATAATCCTAGTTTATTTGTTTTCTTCTTATACTCTGTGAAATTAGGTCTGGAATTTCAAAACATGACTTAACGGAGTTAATTCGCATTGTTCGTTTGTGGTCACGAGCATGGACTCGCTAAACTGACAGAAAGATCACTACTGCCGGGAATATTGCTAGATATGGAGAACATTGCTTGGAAAAATCTTCCTCGAGTTATCACCTACAATTCCTTTCCTACCTCTTTTGTTTTCTGTTTGAAACTTGTTTAATTTTAAAAAAGGTTCTACTAAGCGCGGACCCAAACACCTATTACTTGCTGAAGTCGTAGTGACCAGTGACTTGTAAAACTTCCCAGAGCAAAGTTTCTCAGCCTGTAATACGTCAGTGAAAAAGGTTGAGAACTCCTCTCCTCGAGAAGTTTCAATGTTTGAACAAAATTTGTGAATTGTCACTAGATACGAAATTTTAGCACATCCGAATTAACAGTTACTATTAAGTTTCACAAAATCTTTCTATCTTAAGTCAGTGGTGGAGTGCTCACCTCTGGTACGGACCCAGCCATACGAGTTAGAGAATTTTCCCGTTTCCTACCGCATTCTCATTTCACAAAAATTTACTTTTGTTGATCATCCGTCTCTTTTACTCTAAAGGGTATAAACGTGAAACTAGTAATTTCATTTGTATCATAAGTGTGTCGATTTTGCAGTTGTAAATATTACCTTCTACAGTTATAAATAAATAAATAAATAAATAAAAAAAAACCTTAGTATAGTAGCATTTCCTTGAGAACTGAATTACTAAACCTGTAGCTTTATATTATTGTTCTGTTTTACTTGCAGTGAGTAAAGTTTACTAAACTACAACTAATACTCATGTAAAAGTAATTGTGGCTGACAATTATAGCGCATAAATTAATTTACAAAACATTATTGTGTTACAAACACAAGTTCTTCGTTATATCCATGAGTTAAATGACATCTTGTTAAACGCAAATGAACAATATTGGTAGTTTAATTAAGTACACGAGGGGTAAATAAGGATCCAAATCGTCTCATGTTATTAATATTCTACTATAGCTACCACTTCATCTCATACTTACAGTTAAAAAAATGTGAATGTATTCGGAAACAATTGTTGTGGAAAAGTAACAAGGAATAACATTTTCCTGGTAATATATTCACAGAAGGTCATCGCTGAATTCTATTGATTGTTTATAAGAGAACTCCAGGAAGATAGAGGACAAGGAGAGAAAAGCAAAGACCTGGAGTAGAAAGCCTGACAGTGATTAATGAGCTTCTATTTCAACAGCAGTGATACAATCGATATTAGAGATTACACAATTGCTGCTACACTACGAAAGCTTACGAACACATGAACCGTCGTGATTATAGTATAGTATAGTACATGAGAGATCGCTTTTGTTCAAACAGTAAATATCAGGAAAACAACATCTCTTGATACTTTTAAGGGAGATTCATTAGAACCATTCCACTATAGTTAAAACATCTTAAATACTAGGTTAGTAATGAAGCTATATAGTAGAGAAAGAAAAAATACTTTTACTAGTCACTTAAAGAGAAGATAAGACTCTGGAAATTGGTGAGCTACCAGTAAATAAAACTCTTCAATGGTATAAACAAAACTATCCGTAAATCTCCCTTATGTTTGAGGATTCTTTTAAAACAATAATGCTGCAGAAATAAACAACTACAATTGAGATAATTAATTGCTTACTGGAAATATATTCTTAACTATATATACACATACAATACTGCAAATAGATACAGGTTAACTGAGTTATTTCAAGGTATAAGACAAATGAAAAAAAATAATAAACTGTGTAACACAAACAAGATTGAATGAAGATCACTTGGAAAGAATGGATACAAAAGAAAATTAAGAATAAACTTAAGACAAAGCTGAAGAACTAAAACTATAATCTTACTATGTTAATACGATAGTCGTACATAAAATAAATTGGAAACTACTCTAATGAGCCCATCTGTTAATCACAAGGAAGAATTAGAAAATGCTGAAAACTATTCTCACTTTCTGTGTAGCAACACTATGTTTTTATTATTTAAATTTCTCCGAAAAATGGCAATAAACTATCTCAATACGTTGAAATTATACCTTAATGTCATTTTCTTCTTGAAATCATCAGCTGCCTTTGGATCGGTGCTTCGCATGTCCTGATACCTTTCTTCTAAGTCAGACCAGTCTTTCATAACCTGAAATGTAAATAATAACAATAAAAAGTGTCAGGATGAAAAATATTACGACTATACACAGATATATTTTACAATCAGCAGTAGAATAAAAGACATGGGCCACTGCACTAAACTTTCTCTCTCCAATTTTTGAAACTAAATCACGTTATACTGCTATTATTTCTGATATATTTATTTGTGAAACACGAACACAATTATAGGCGTTTTCAATAGTAACTTCAACCAAAGAAAACTCATCCCAAAAAGTAAA
Source organism: Thermobia domestica (assembly GCF_964235325.1). Taxonomy (NCBI): domain Eukaryota; kingdom Metazoa; phylum Arthropoda; class Insecta; order Zygentoma; family Lepismatidae; genus Thermobia; species Thermobia domestica. The sequence continues at coordinate 121,917,009 of NC_137462.1, read as the reverse complement.
CTACCCAAGAAATAATTTACGCAACATTTTAGGTTATTAATGAAATATTACTTACGAAATACGAAGAAAATCGTCTGAGTCGATTTTGACAAACGTTTGAAAAGGAATTCATTCCCAAGAGCAACCTATCTCTTCTTGACTACTTCATGAGAAATGGCATATCGTGTATTCTGAGGTTATAAATGAAACGTTTATTTGAGAAATGTAAACATAATTGACTGAGAAATTTTTGAGAATATCACTTGAAAAAAAAAAAAAAAAAAAAAAAAAAAAAAAAAACCCTCAAGAGTACACTACACCTTGTGGATTTTTTGAGGAAAAATAAGTAATGCCATTATGATGTTATTAATGAAATATGCATTTAGTTACGAAATATGAACAAAATTGCCTGAGTAGCTTTTCAGAAAAAAGCCCGAGAAAAAAATCCCCCCCCCCCCCCCAGAATAAAGTATCTCTTATAGGTTCTAACGAAATATGTATGAAATACGAACAGAATTGTTTTTGTAGTTTTAGAGAAAATATCCTCCCCCCCCCCCCCCCAAAAAAAAAAGTATCCCCAAAAGTGAACTACTACTTGTATGTTCCTTCACAATATGTGATGTGATTTATGTCATATTGTCAGGTTAGTAATAAAATATTTACTTATGAAATATGAACAAGATTGCGTGAGTCTCGTTTGAGACAATGGCGTGCAAAAAATTCATTCCCCAAGAGTAACTACCCCTTCTGAATATTTTCAGGACAAGTGAATTACCAACGAAATATTTATTTATGAAGTATGAATAAAATCACTGAAGTCGCTTTTGAGAAAATCTAAAACTATGTACAGTTATTGAAGTTCAGGTAGGTAGGTCAGGCCTACTGTCGATGTCGAAATCATCGATTTCTAAAATCCATGTTACAAGAAAATTACGCTTTAAAGTTGACAGCTTTTTTGAAAGGTTAGGTATCTCTTTAGAGTGCAAAGTATATTTAGGAAAACTTTAAGAACTTTTTAGTTTAAAAAGTATGTTAAGAACAATGGAATAGTGAAATAAAAAAAAAAAAAAAAAAACACTGGTTCTCGAAATACTACAAGTTCCAATAAAACTAGTAACGCTACATTTGTAAATATACAAAACAGTTTTTGTACACTGTGCAGAAGTACTCTGTTGGCGAAAATAGTATCTAATACAGTTATCTTTTATACGCACTCCTTTAACCGTCGTAAAGCATTTGTAATGATTTGATACTAGTAACCCTGTACTTGTAAACCTAAAATACAGCAGTATTGCTTAGTACTTAATTTTACCCTGTAAAAATTTATTCCTTATAAACATGTTTTGAATGCAGAGTATTGAAGTTTGTCTGTAAATTTTGCAAAATACGGTGTGCTAAACTTGACCAACACGTTTTTAGCACGTTTTGAATTTAACTTTTAGAAATAGTCTACTTACTTTAGTGACTTTCTCGCGGTGCATTTCTTCCAACCGCTGCTGGGCTTCCTTAAATGCCTGGTGTTCAATGCGTGGGTCGAAATGAGTAAAGTATGGATCTGGAGTTGGAACTCCAGTTTTGGGCGTCTCCGAGGTTGGTGATGATGATGGAGCAACAGTACTACTCAGCTTCTCATCCTCCACATAGTCTTCCTCATCTTCCTCATCACCAGCTTCTTCCTCGTCATCTGGCTCGGAATCATCATCATCTTCATCATCGTCTTCATCTTCATCCATTTCATCATCTTCGTTATCTAGTGCTTCCTCTATTTCATCTTTGTTTTTCAAGGTGGCAAGATCCAGTGGTTTCTTTGGCTTCAGATTGTCTGAAAGCAGAAGAGTCTTGTCTTACTATATGATGTATTATATTGAACATACAAGCTTTATTGAAGAAAGAAAGAAAACGGCAGAATGCAATACACTGACCCCTCGTTTTAACAGATAGAAAGAGAGGACATCGGTCTGTTGTGGCTAATATTCACAATTACATTACGAAGGAAGAGGGATAATACAGTACTGTACTCCAAGGCGTGATTTCAGATTTTGCTTTGGGGAGTGGGGGAAGGACCCTAGATGCCAGTAGATTTTCAATTTTTTATTCGTATCTTATGGATTAAAATATATACAAATAAACTCAGGGGGAGGCAATTTTCCCTACAAGCAGCTTTAAATACCGCCCCTAACTGTACTTTTAATGAAGCACACTATCCGATCTGGCAATATCAAATAGCTTACACTGTATATATACACAATATAATACAGTAAACTCAACATTTTTAGTTTAACATAAGGACTAACACTGAATCAGAAGCTCCAGATTTTGTTTGTTGTTTCTGATATCCGTTAAATGGAGGTCCGTAAAATCGAGGGATAAATGTATTCTAACACAACAATACGGAAGGAAAACTGCAATTCGCAAGTTCAGTAACAAATCAAAAATACCGGTAGTTTCCCAATGTTATATTTTACGATTAGAGAAATAACATTTTGTATCTAGCACACATTATAGATTCATTTATTTCTTACACATTTCAGCAGTTGCAATATTGATTTATTACTTTGAAAACAATATTCTTAAGTTTCTCTTGCCACACTTTTTCCTTTACACTTTCTGCTGCATGTATGTAAAAGAAAAGCAAGAGAGAAAGAGAGAGCACATACACACAAGTATATTTTAGGAAAAATTAAACTGCCACTTCGTATGAAAAGAAATCAAAAGAAAGAAAAAATACAGAACGAATGAATTCGCCCCCCTTTTTTTAATAAGAAAAAGTTATTACATTAGTATTAAGAGTAAAATACTACAGTTAATTTTCAAGAATATTCGAGGCGCACAATCATTTCGTGAATTTATATAATGCTGAAATTATGTCTAAAATTGTATCACTGGTATTAACTGTCAAGAAACGCTTGACATGTTCATAACATGGTGCAAAAACTAAACATTAAAAAGAAATTGAATTGTGAACTTTATTAATATTTCCTGTACTATATTTATAATTATATTGATACGAATCAGAGATATTTATGTGCCAAGTTGTGTGAATAATGTCCTTTGCATTTATAAACAGTAAATTGAAAAGCACAAATGTACTGTATATCTATCTTGCTGCCTCTGTGCCTTAATTACATATTCAAGTCGTAGATTTCAACTAAATCAGCAATCTGTTTTGCTGGCTGTAAGCCAAAACAACAAACAAATGAAAATCGAACACTGGCAGCAGCTTGCCAGATGTTCGCCATGAATACAAACTTCAATAATTTCAGTTGAAATTATGAGAATCACCTGTCAGTTTAAAACCAAAATCGATAAATATCTCTCGCCTCATATATGCCGTAACGGATGTAGATAAAAATCGGGACAGCAGCTAGAGTACAATGACCAAATACAACCCATATAAAAACGCACCCACAATTGCATTGTAATTATTAAGTTCTTTTTTTTTCTTTCTTGTCTTTTCCTTTGCATGATGAAAACGTCATTAAAATCATGACATTTGGAAATATTATTATTGCTATTAATAGTAGTAATAAAATGTTTGGTGAAAGTTTTTCAGCTTTATATAGAAATATGTCTAATACTATGAATGTATTTTCAGATATTTGTTAGGGTTGTAAGATGATTTTTAATTCATTTTCTACTATTTTTTTTTAAAATTATATATCCTCTACATGGGTTTTTCCTTTACTACATACCCTACGGCAATCACAATCGTGACTCATTTCTATAGCAGCAAAATTTGTAAAGCAACATTATAATTTCATGCAAAAATAAAAGTAAATTGAAGGGAATTGCATGCTACGGCTCCCAACAAAATATTTGATCATCGTAACTACTGCCGAAGAATATATGAGTGGAAATCTATAAAAGTATAATTTGCCTATTATACATAGCATATGGATGAAAACTTAGACACTAATACGGATAAACAAGGTCTATGACTCTGTTGATATTTTCAATTCATTTTTACAATAACTTTTTTTTATTTACATTGTTTATTATTGTTACCGGTAGTCATTTTAGATAGGTATCCTACTAGCATTAGCATCCTCTAGGATACAATATGTTAGACTCGCATTATCGATTACAATTTTATTACAGCCACGATGTTCCTTTACTTTTTAAAATCTTAAGAAATCGTGTTCCATTTAATTTTAAACATTTCAGTGTACATTACACATTTTTAAAGTTCAACTATTGCTTGTTTATTACAAAATTGTACTTTCTCTACTACTTTGATTCTTGGTTCCTTCAATTAGCTATTTCGACCGTAATATTTATTCCTTCTTCTTTACCAATAATTTTCAAAGGTAAAGACCAGACTTTACCAAGAATATACCAACCTTTCTATTAAAATTCTAGGTTGTTTTCACTTTCTAACATTTCTCTGATTGTTCTTTCTATGTACGTTTTACTTCTACCTTTAATACTTCTGGATCTTGAAATAAAATTTTATGTTCTTCCACCACTTCACTCATTTCTCTCTGTTACCCGGCATAATCGTAGGACGCAAAACTCAAGATTTTATTTCACTTTTCTCTGCAACCGTATTTGTATGGTCTAATGTGTTCCTTTGTTTTTCCGTGGATACGATAATCGCACTTTGTCCTATATAACACATTCCATATAAACATCTTAGTCTTATATAACTACAGATATCATACCAAGTTGTCAAAAAAGTATTGAGTCTCTGGAGGTCAAAACTGAGAATACATTTATTGTGGTTTGAAAATAACATTACGAAACCACATCTGCGCCATTTTGTTCGATCAACTACTGTCATCTTTCTGTCAACACCATAAATCCGTCGCTATAGAACTTCCGTTGTTTCTGGTCCAAAAAACTGGCCATGTAGTTTTGACAGGCCCCTTTTGAAATTAACACAATCCAGGAAGTTCTGCAGAAATCGAAACAAGCGAGTCTGACGGTGCCAGGCCCACGCTATATGGTGGATGCATTAAAACCGTCAAGTTCCTTCAATTCTTGATACGTCATTAAAGTTGTATACGATCTGGCATTGTCAGCGCGGTATAGGACACTCTTTCTGTTGATCAGTTTCGGCCATTTCATTTGAATTACTAAGTAAAAGTAAAAGTAAGCTAAATGTCAACAATACAGGTCTGTGACTATCGTTTTACTCGGCACCAGCAGCTCGTGATACACGATGCCCTTCTAATCCCATCCAAAACCTTCTTGGGCGTCCATGTGGGCTTTGCTACAGACTTTGGAGCTTCTTCTCGCTTTGCACGATCTTTTTCGCATATTGTTGTCGTACTTTTTATTACTCGTGATCAAACACTTCAGAAATGGCTCGAATTCGTTACATTCGAGAAGAGACTCGCAGATAAGATATTCGATCGATTAAATGTTTTTCAGTGAAATCTATGACTCTTAAACGTCAAGCTTTTTTGGTAGCCAATTTTCTCCAAATGTTTTAACACTGTTTGATGAGGAATGTTTAAATTCTTGGTGATGCCAAGACTACTTACATGCTAGTCTTGCTCAACTTATCAGATTATCACCCACTTTTGCTGTGATTGTTCGCCCACTGCGAGAAGCATTTGATTATCGAAATTTCAAGAACGAAAGCGACTGATCCATCTTTTGGCTGTTGCTTCTGTTAACGTATCTTGCCCATAAACAACAAAACTTTCTTCATGGGCCTGCGCAGCATATGCGCCTATATCGAAATAAAATAGTGAAATATAGCGCATTTTCCAGGAAAACTTCATTCATATTCACGGCGCAATACCTTACATCTGATTATAAAAGTTTCAACACTTTTGGCACATCTATTGGCTTTGTCAGCTGTCAAATGATGTAAGGCCCGACCCGCTGCGACTCATACAGCCTGAGATTTGGAACATTAACATTTTGTGCGCAAAGGGCTCACTACTTTTTAGACTACCTGTTGCACTAAAATATGAACGTGAGATATGTCATATGAGACCAAATTAGTGATTGGTTAACGTATAAAGAAATGCACATTCCGCATAAACATGGTTACACACAAAAGCTGGCAGTAGAATATTCTATTGTGCAAAGACATAAAGTTTGTTTCATGATGTAGCAATATCAAAGTCAGAAGTAACGTACAGTCCGCAGCAAAAAACCTGCAACATGAGCATGTAAGTTTATTGTGAAACTACGCCTAACAGCGCAGGGAATCAACCTAACGTCTAAGTGGCACGAATCACGCCAGGAGACACCTTGGTGTCCTCCCCTGCACATTTATTTTAGAACAAAAGACTTCGTCGTTTCACAATAAACTTACATGCTCATGTTGCAGGTTTTTTGCTGCGGACTGTACGAGGAAATAATAATACGAAAAGTAATAATAATAATAATAATAATAATAATAATAATAATAATAATAATAATAATAATAATAATAATAGAAAAAACGACACATTCTTAAGTGAGCTCTGGTCTTCACTTCAAGATTATTGAATAAGGAATATGTAGAAACGAAAAAGATAGTTGAAAAGTCAGAAATCAATAATAACAAAGAACCATGCTACAAGAAACACACAATGTAAAAATACGATTTAGTATTTTCTTATACGAAAATTAAACACATTTTAAGAAGAAAAAACGAACTAACATTATAGTGTAAAAATAATAAACAGTGAAAATCTATGTTAATGTACTTTCGAGAATGTCAGAATAACGAAGGAAACTAACTAACGTTAGGAGAAATAATAAACACGTGGTGATTTCTCAAACAAGATTGCTTTACTGTAAAAATGAAGATAGACAGGTGAATTTGTAAATGAATATTTGAAGCAAAAACAAATGGTGTAGGCTACATAAAACAAAACTGCAAAATACATGTATACTCGTTGTAGAACATACTGTGAGCAATTAGATCGGGAAGTCACAAGGTAGGCGGTGTTGAGGTATACCAGGGAAGGAATGGGAAAATAATGTACGCCGAGATCTAACATCTTGCAAAGAACAAACCTTTTGTCTATCTTTTTTTAATTTTTAAATACGGTATTTCTCCTAAAAATCACATTTAAAAGAGTCAATACATAGGATACAATTCGTCCACTTCTGAAGTTGTGGTGAATTTTGTTAAACTATTAAATACTAGAATAAGTAAATCCTGAATGTTCTCTGGAACAAACCGATTTTTTTTTCTCTCTCTGCAAATCAAAATTTAAAAAATAGAATATGGTAGTTGTAAATTTCGGATCTAAGCTACGCCCAAGTATGGAAAATTTTATAGAACGATTCTATCTGTCTAGTATGAGAGTAAAAACATAAGATAAATATTTTTTTCATGTTTTTCTTTAACTTAAGATGGTCGAATCGTGTCGTCCAATTTTGCAACCTAATTTAACTTATTTTTCCAAGTCATACAATGATGAAATTTTGTACAGGAACGTAAGTCAGGTGACAATACAATATTTCACTGTTACTTCTATATATTTACTTACATTATTTATATTGTAAGGACACCCACATCATAACAGAAACACATGTCAATACAACATGTGTTATTGATTGTAAACAGTGTAGCAGACAAGCCGACACGAAAGACACCGAGGGAAGCCGAAAGAAGACGGACCTCACGAAAGGACCCGAAGAGGACAAATAAAAGCCCAACCACCGAGGGACCTGGCATCAGTCGACCAACTGATCAACTAACCAACACCTGCCCTAAGGTCGCATTGGACTAGGGATCCTCACTACAACGAAGCCTTGCGATGCTGCCTTGAGCTGAGGAGGCTTTCCTTCAAGACTCACCAGAACCTGCAGGTGCTTTGGAGACTGCCTTGAGATTAGGGGCACCGTGCAAAACACCTATTTCCTCTCATCTGGTCAATAACAAGATAGACACTATTTTACTCTTTGTAATCAAAGACATTTGTAATTATCAATTTTATAATAAATTGGTGAAGGGGAAAAGACTAGCCCGGACCGTCATTTAGTCTCTACCTATAAAATCATTACAATATTAATATTGCTCTCTATGAATTATATATCCTATTACTGTTATGCAACAAAAAATGCTTTGGAGTTGGCATACACAATATAACATGCAAATGATGTTTTAGATTGGTGAAGTACGGAAGACTTCAAGAGCTGATTAAATGTGAAAACATAAGAAAAGAATAAGCTTTTATAAAGTGCACAAAAAGGAGATCCTTCTGTGACTAAAATGAAGATAGGATCTAAGCCTGTTAAAGCATTGGGTGGGATGATTATAATGGATTATAGCAAAGCACCTAATGGGCTTTAAATTTTAGTATTATTTCTTTCATTTTACTGCACAAAAATTTTCTTATGCACATATATTTTTTTTAAAATCTCCCGCCAGGTAGACTATATTGTCGAAAGAGACAAGAGTCCACAGGTATGTAGGAAAGGAAAGGAACAAATTTCTACAACAATAGAAAATGTATTTGAATTATGACTAAAAAGCACAAAATAAAATATTTAAAGAAAAATCACAGTTTCCTTACAAACATAATAAAATAAAATATATCATAGTAAAAAGTACAAAATAATTATTTCCAAGAAAATTACTTTTTTAAAAAAAAATATTTACGCATGACTAAAAGTTTTTTTTTTTTTTTTGAAAACAGAATCATTTTTTTAGTCCGACTTGTTTCGATATGAATTCTGAGTCCCAAACTACGACTCTTTACTCTTATTTCAGTATTGAGACCGACGTAGTAAAACAGTATTTACGACTTGTAAATTATTCATTGCAGCTTTGGAAAATTCAAGATTGCTAATAAAACTCCAATTGACCAAAGTAGTATATATATATATATATTTTAAGATTATATATTTGTGTTACATTTATGTTATATTCTGTTATATTTGTATTACAGACAGATAATGTGTCTGAGGGAGACTATGTTACATAGCCGAAACTGTAACACAAATATATAATCTTTATATATATATATATATATATATATATATATATATATATATATATATATATATATATATATATATATATATATATTGCTTTGGTCAGTTGAAGTATTTACGAGTACCTTTCTCAAATTTTGATAACCTGTATCTCTGAAAACTGTACGAGCTAGGTAAAATCTACCACTTCAGGCTTCAATATTAGATCTCCATGTTTTGGAATGACAAAAATTACTTCGAAATGTGAGTGTGGAGAAGAATGGAGGGAATTAACTGGGTCGAGTGGAAAACGAATTACGGTGATTCGACTCCAACTTGAACTGTCTGTTTACGTCTTATATAGCCTTGACACTTAAAAGGGAAGCCAGTCTAACGTGATACTTTGAAATTGTTTAAATGTGATTGGGGAACTCACAGTAAAACCTAATTTAAGTCAGTCACTTTCGATAATAAATCTTGAGATCATGTAATTACAAAATAACTTCTGGTTAGTCAGTTGTGAACTGTATAATATCTAAATATTTTATACTGAAAACTTGTAAACACCAACTAAAACCAGCTTCTAGTCAATCAAAAAGGAGAGTCACCTATTACCCATGAACAAGTGCTATTTAGTAATGATAAAAGAGACAAAATGCCACTACTGCAGAACGAAACACGAAGGTATTTTTCGAATATTTTTCTTGAACCCTAAGATTTCTCTCTCTCTCTCTCTCTCCTCCTTGACCCATAGCTTTTATTGCCTTCTTCCTGCTACAAGCTGCATCACGGGAAATATCAATCTGCGATCATCTTCCTGTCGTCTTCTTTCCGTCTCTTGTGCGGTGAATTCATCATGTCATCCGTTGGCCCCACCCGACGAACACTCAAAGGCTTCTTCTATTACGACATTTCGGGCTGTGACGTGATGAATAATTCATGTAGCAAAATGACTGTCTAGGTACGTCATGGATCCTGAATTGGCACCTGCTGCTTGCACAATCATCTTGGATTAAGAAGCTAACGCATTAAGCTACTGGCAGAAATGAAGGAAAAACTCACTTTTACTGCCGTTTTCAACCATGGAATTTCAATCAACTCAGTTTTACTTAACAAGAAGAGACTACCCTGGTTTGCAGAAAATTAATAACTAATCTCAATTTCGGAAAGAATACGACGACACAACAAGAATACAACGATCCTCAACAATCAATACATAAATCAGAATTTTTTTGAAATTGAACATGACAACGGAATTCTAGATACAACATACAAGAAATGTGAAACCAAAATATAGCAAAAGCCACTGGTTCCGTTGCTTTCAATTAACTATCACAGACAATGATTACGGTCGCTCCACGAAGTGAATACCACCATATCTTCAGGGTTGAACACCTGCGCCATTTATATTTTCTAACCTATTTTTCCTTTGAAATGGACGACGAGTTTAGTAGTTTGATCTTTTTTCAAATCTCTTATCGCTTTTGAAAATTAAACTTTGTGATATGTAGAATTAACATTTACGTAGCAAATTTAATTTAAACAATATTACAGTTATAAGTAATGCAAATTTATCTCGACACAACAAGGGACACTTAAACACACTTGAAGAGGGGGGAATACGGTAACTCAGTGAGTCCTCACTTCTGACGTGTGAGATTCCTGATTCGATCTCAGGCCTAAGTGTTTGCGGTGAATAAAAGTCGTGTCCATGGGTTTTATCGGGATTCTCTTGCTTACATTTACATTTCATTAATTATATGTATTCCTTACAAAACATAATCATGGAACATAAAACTAGAAATTTCATTGAAAGATGTAAGTAAAATCAAAACATTAAACAGTAGATTTGAAAGTACTGTGGAGAATACTTTCCCAAATATACTAAAAAAAAAAGCGGCTAAGAACAAATATGGCCGGGGTACTTAACACCCTTAATATACTAACCATAAACAATGTTTCAAATAAAGAGATCCGTATTTTCAACGTTTTAATACGTGGATTACGTTGTACAAATACGGTATTCATGCTCATAAAAATCTACAAACCGAGAACCGATTTCTTGTGATATTCATCTTAACCCAGTTTTCCTCCTAGACACATTTGAGACGATTTTAAAGATAATACATTATAAGAAAAAGAGAAAAACTAAGTATATTGGAAATGCCAATGTATAAAGTATGAAATTTGAGCAAATGATACATCTTAATTACTTTTTTTTTCTACCACTACTAATTCCTTCTTTTCCTCCGTTCATGAACGTAGTTATGAATGGGATTCAAACAACACATGCCCCCACCGGGAATCGCTCATTCTTCCGCAGTAACGACTACAAAGTTAACCACTTAGTCACAAATGAGTTCTTTACTTAATAAACAGAGTCTATTGCATACATTTGGATATCACTAATACCATACCTTATTTTGGATAAGGAGCAAATACTCTAAAATTTCCTGGGGGGGCGCGGTGGCTCAGTGGTAGAGCGTTCACCTCTGGTGCTTGGGGTCCCGGGTTCGATCCCAGCCCCCGCCAAGTGAACTTTGTGGTGGACAAACACCGTGCTCGTGGGTTTTCTCGGGGTTCTCCCGTTTCCTCCCACTTTCTTCATTCCACCATTTCACTCATCTCTCATTATCACCGTCTCCTTTAGCCTAATCGGCATAACCGTGGGACGTAAAACTCAAAGATTCCATTTCATTTTTTCTAAAATTTCCTGGTATTATTGAAACATATTTTCTAGGAAGTTACAAACTCTCTTTTACATATGTTTTGATAGTTACGCATGTTGATGAGGTTTCCGTCATTACCGAACTCAAGTACGGATTACACGATTGAAGAGTTAAATTTTGTAACTATTTTGAATAACAGAAGTGAGACTGTGTGTTCACTAGAAATAATTGTTCTTTTTCTGATGATTCTTACGAGCTAACAAAAATACTTCTTTCTCAGGAAATCTTAAAGGCTATTAACATTATAATTGTGAATTTGTCTATAAATATTCTATTGTAATCTATTTTATTTTCGCTTGTCAGTGATTGGTGACAATTATGGAATTTAGTTAATTTATTCCAGCTATATTTTAAATAAATAAACATATTTGTTGTTTTTAATGTCAATGTTCAGTATCAAGACTTGAATAATATTGTATAACGCTATTAAGTGAATATGTATATTATAATTATTATTCTAGTGGTACTCAAAATATTTTGTCTGAAATACTTCTGGTATTCAAGATCATACTCAAAAGCAATGGCATTTTATTTCTGATATATACTCACAATCATATGTAACATGTATCATATATTTACTTAACCACATCTGTACAATCTATGTATTTAGAATAATATTACTCTACTGTTTCTGATTATTATTATTAGACCTATTATATGCATGTATTAAACAACCAAATAAAACAGACTATTTTATAACATAAATAACATATTGCTATTTTATATCGAAAGAGAAAATAATTTATATGTAGAAATATTAACCATGGTTAAAGTTCATATTGTAATATATATTTTTTTTTTTTTTTTTTAAAAGTTCTCTCTGGAGTGATGTTTTTCCCTCGTTGGAAGTCATCTGGAAATCCTTTCTCTTCTTTTCATGGACATTATGCAAATGTGATTGGTAAATGTAGACACTGATACCACTCCTGTGACTGACTCAACGGCACAATTTTTAGAGATGATATCATTTCTTTCGAAGGAGAAGAAGAATATTCCAACGCAATACTATGCAAGTGACACAGACACAATGATCGCGTCACTCGAGATGCATTTTTATTTCGGAGTGGAAAAAGAACGAAAGAAAAACAAGTAAATTTTATTACATTTTTCTTCACAGATAAAAATGTCACTTTTATTCCTTCGATATAATTCAAATTCTAATACAGTTCTTTGGTTGATGATGTTGCAAAATGTGACGACTCAAATGTTCTCTGCCCTTGTGTGTTTAGCGTCTTCTTTCAGGTATTTTATTTTCTTTGCTTAATACGGAAGGAAATGTTGTGAAGTGTTTTCAGTGATAATATAGGCAACAAATAAATACAGTAAATACAGTTTATCTCACAAAATTTCCGTTCATATCGAAGAAACAATAGTTTTCCATATAAATCAATGGGCTAAGAAATCAAGAATGTGCAGGTATTTAACACATTTAATTGAGGTACAAAGAAAATAATATAATAATAATAATGTTTATTTTCTGTGCCATGAACAGCCTAACGACAAAAATACAACACTTTATCCGACAAAAGCAAACACACATTGCATACAATGTAACCTACCTACTGAAACAATAAAACATAATGGTAAAATAAAATAGTATCGAATTATTAATTCTTTGTCAAATTAATACCAAATATTTTTAGTCTCAAAATAGATACATCGTCGAAAATACTAAAAAAAAAAAAAAAAAAAAAAAAAAAAAAAAAAAAAAAAAAAAAAGGTCAAACTCTAAAATTCATGCTTCTATACTGATAAAAATAAACTAACTTAAAAGAATTGGTCAATCTCCTTAAAAGTACAGATTTTGGATTCAAAGGAACTAATGTTAATCCTTTTGTCGCACTATACATTGGTAACCTTATATTATGCAATATTCACTATGGGGTCATTCCATGTCAAATCATCTAGAGCACTGTACTTCAATGTCTCAGATTCTCTTCAAAAATTTTTCATACATAAATGCCAATGAAATTATGCTAAATTAATTTTTTCTGATTTTTTGGACGAGAAATGGGCCGGGGAGAAATTTTTGAAATATGTGAATTTTGCTTCAATTTCACTATTTGGCACTCAGCATCATGGATCTAAATTACCATAACTTCCTTATTTTTGAAGTTATTGGGCTCATCCAGGTGTCAAATGAAAGCTTAATTTTCGCTCTTTCAGTAGATCTTGAGTAACCTTGCAAAAGGCTACACTGTCGAACATTAATGAGAATACAAACAAATTTTAGGGTTTTTTACAAATTGTGCCATTGCTCAAAAGTCACAACTATGAAACTTTTGAAACTTTTTTTGTACACTTCTCCAAAACATAATTGCATGCCCGACTTTTTCTAAGTCCCTTAAAATTCTAAGTTTGGCAACAACGCGTTCTGAGTGAGAGGAGGGGAAGGAATGGAAAAAGAAACAAGACTTATGAACACAGCTCACAGTTTGCTGTTTAAAATTCTCAGTTCTTCTTTTGTTACTTCTAATAACGACACTTCTAGTACAAAACAGTACCTTAGCATAAATGCAGCAAACTTTCTTCTTTTTTAAAAAGGAAAACACACACTTTTCAACGAAAAACAAAGATCGTCATAAAAACAAGGGTAGTTAAGGAGTTCGTTATCTATCAATGCAACTGAAGGAGCGTTCTCTAGTTGTTCCGATAGCCTGCGTGTTAAGTAGTCTATTTTTGTGTTGATGCAATATTTTAATCTGGTTCGAATCCCACTCGATGCATTTATTTTTTTTTATTTTGTAATTTTTCATTTATTCTTGCCTTACATTTTTATAGTACACGTATTACACGGAGGTGATGGACAACTTTCTAATTTATCCAAAAATAAGTGTACAGGCGTAGAACCTTTCCTACATATCCCAATGTGAGTCCCCCTATGGTAATACCAAAACTACACATTACACCAGTTCTATTTTTAAGCATACCTAATATTTACTAAAATGATTATTTGAAAAATTTTAAAATGTGACAGTTGTCACTTTAGAGTAGGGATGACCAAAATTTTCCGGAATCGGAAATTTCACTTTCTGGAATTTTTCCGAATTACGAAATTTTTCCGATTTTACTTTCCGGAATCCGGAAAATACAAATTCCGGAATTGGCCATCACTACTTAAGAGGAAAGCCATCATCTGTTGACAACAGTAAAACTGTATATTTCTGTACATTTAAAACACAAATTATAATAATAATAATAATACTTGCAAAAATACCAAAAGCACTCTTTTTATTTTTTAACCATATCATGTATGTGCTAAGATGATTCTATTAAAAAGGTTTCAAAAGTTTCATAGTTGTAACTTAGAGCAATGACACAATTTGTAACAAAACTTAAAACATATATCAGTACATAAAAAATAATAATTACAAAAATACAAAAAAAAACACCTTTATTTTTTAACCATACCAAGTACGTGTTAAGATGAATGTACAAAAACAAGTTCCAAAGCTTCATAATTGTAACTTCTGAGCAATGGCACAATTTGTAAAAAACCCTAAAATTTGTTTGTATTCCCATTAATGTTCGACAGTGTAGCGTTTTGCCAGGTTACTTAAGATCTATTGAAAGAGCGAAAATTAAGCTTTCATTTGACACCTGGATGAGCCCAATAACTTCAAAAATAAGGAAGCTATGGTAATTTAGATCCATGATGCTGAGTGCCAAATAGTGAAATTGAAGCAAAATTCACATATTTCAAAAATTTCTCCCCGGCCCATTTGTCATCCAAAAAATCGGAAAAAAAATTAACATAATTTCATTGGTATTTATGTTTGAAAAATTTTGAAGAGAATCTGAGACATTGAAGCACAGTCATGTTTTAAAATTAGGTGATTTGACATGGAATGATTCTATAATATCTATTGTCTAGTATTTTCTTAATAAAATCTTTTTTAATAAGGTTTAAATTTTATTTCAAACGGGTCAGCCGTTTTTCCGTGATGCGATAACAAACAACGTAGATTTCAATGTTTCAAAACCGGAATCTTAAAAACGATGGGGTACGTGTGGAAATTGGCAAACTCATCTCCTTCACTACTCATGCCGACAGGAGATAAACTTTGACTTACAATGGCATCAGGAATATCACTGATCATTTCAGCGACTCTGAAAATTGTGGATTCGATAACAATACGTTTATCAAAAGAGCCCTGATATCTCTCTGACAGGAGATGACAATATCCGTCGGCGTTGCCTCTATGAGAAAATAAAGAGATGAGGAGAATAAATAACGACGAGCAACGCCTTTCTAGGCTGAGTGACATGCCCGTTCTGGACAAACTTGGGTTTAAACGTCGTCTGGACTGTCACAAATCAGCTTAGTGATCCTGAAAACTAAGTTCGACGCTAATATCGGTCGTTTTATATTATTTTTACATGTGAATCCCTCTCTCACGCTAATTAGGACTAAACTTAGACTTACTATTCATCTCGGCGACCCGGAAAATCAAGATTCGACACTAATACCGGTCTTTTCGATTATTTTCATATCAACCCCTTCCCCTTTTCCTAGGGGTGCTTATGGCCTCGACTAAACTTAAGTTTAAGTGTAATTAGGACTGTCATCAATCAGCTTAGCGACTCTGAAACCTAAGGATTCGACATCAATATCGGTCATTCTCGATGTTCTCTAGA
Source organism: Thermobia domestica (assembly GCF_964235325.1). Taxonomy (NCBI): domain Eukaryota; kingdom Metazoa; phylum Arthropoda; class Insecta; order Zygentoma; family Lepismatidae; genus Thermobia; species Thermobia domestica. The sequence continues at coordinate 121,900,795 of NC_137462.1, read as the reverse complement.
GATGCTACGGTGTCCTACTCCCACAGCATTCTTTTCCAGATTGTAAGTAATGTATAATTGTACCAGGCGTTCCAAACACATGAACATTTACAAGCGTCCATTTTTATATATAGATAGATCAGATAGATTTTAAGAATTCAAATATTTATAATACCACCATTGCACATGCAGTTTTGCACTAAAAGATAAAATAAAATAATCACTATTAGTGTAAATATTACATTCTAAGGCCTATTCCTGTAATGTACAATGTAACAGGTACTGTAAATCCTTCTGGCAATTTTATTTATTTGTTTCCCAAGATCAAAGAAGGATCCGCGATATTTTAATGACAATGATTAATTGTACTTACCGAATGAATAACATTTAATTAATCATTTTATACATTTCATATATAAGTATAAAAATGCAGAACTAAAATACTCAATTTACTATATCAAGAAAGTTCTGTCGCTTTTGTGGAGGTCTGTGGTCAATTGGCCTCACACCATGATCTGAATACAAATGGATATAAGGCGAAGGTCAGTTATTGGTGTGGGTATATCCACCATAATATCTGCTTGTGACAGTTCAGTTACATCGTGAACTTGCGTAAGGACAGAGTGAACATGAGATCTCCACAGAGCGTCAAAGGGCATATATGCTGTACGAGTTCAAACTGGGACCAAAAGCCGCTGCAGCGGGGCGGAAGATATGCCAGGTCTTTGGTGAGGATATCGTGACTACGCGAACAGTGCAACGGTGGTTTAACAAGTTTAAGGACGTGACGAAACATTCGAAGATGGAACACGTGCCGGAAGACCAACACATGTACAAAACGAAGATCTGCAGGCAACAATTGAGGCGAACAGTGGTCAGACATGTGAGGAATTGGGACTATCATTCAGTGTGAGTGGAGAAACCATTCGGCAGCACCTCCATTAACGTGGGGAGCATTACAAGCTGGGTCGGTGGGTCCCACGTGATTTGACTCCGGGCCACAAGGCAACGCGAGCAGACACCTGTGTTTCTTTGCTGTCTCGTCTGAGCAAGGAGCCATTTCTGGACAGGGTGCTGACATGTGATGAGAAGTTTACCCTGTACGAAGCTCCACGTCGCCGTCATCATTGGTTAGCATCCCATGAACCGGTTCCAAAACAGTAGAAACACTGCACCAGAAGAAGTTCCTGCTGTATGTTTGGTGGACTACTCGCTGCATCGTGCATCGGGAACTGCTACCAGCTGGTCAGAGCATCAATGCAACTGTGTACTGTCAGCAGTTGAGCCATGTTCAAGAAAAACTCAAAACTCTGGAGCCCGCACTTCTGAATCGCACAGGTGATTCTTTGAAACACCGCACTCCTCCTACAAGACAACGCTACGCCCCACGTAGCTAGGATGACCCGGGATACCATTCTACGCCTTGGATGGGAAACACTATTGCATCCGCCATACTCACCGGACACTGCACCGTCCGATTACAGGGTTCCCACAAAAAAGTGAAGATTGATTTCTCTGACATTCCGTGACATAAATTCTAGTTTTCCCTGACAAATTCTTGAATATAAATTGGAAGATATGGGGTAAATTCTATCATACACTTTTTTTTTAACGACTTCCTTCATCAGCCTAGTCGTCCAGCACACTCCTTTAGTTCAACATGAGTAATTGTTATTTACACAAAATTTAACATGTAGGTATATAATAATATATTTATGATACGGTACCAAATACCCTGACATTTCAAATTAGACTTTATTTGCTTGAAGCAACAATAAAGAGCAACGTAACATGTGCCAAGAACTCTCTCCCTGAGATCTAATATCAGTCCTAAAATGACATGAAATGAAATCTTTAAGTTTTACGTTCCATAGTTAAGTCGGCTAAGCTAAAGGAGACGGTGATGATGAGAAATGAATGAGATAGTAGAATGAAGAAAGTGAGAGGAAACGGGAGAACCCCGAGAAAACCCAGGTACACGGTGTTTGTCCACCACAAAGTTCACCTGGCGGGGATGGATCGAACCAAGGACCCCATGCACCTGAGGTGAACGCTATACTACTGAGCGACCAAGGCCCAGTACCAATTCTAATATTGGCAGCTCCGAGACATTTTAATCCTCTCATTTACATTTTAAATAGAATTTTGTTTTGCTTTCAGTTTTTGAATTTCTACTATGACAGCATCTTGTTCTTGTTTGTAACCTAATTCGATTTGTTTCTTGTTCTCTTCCAATTTCTTAACTTCAGCACTTAGTTTTCTTTTTTCACCTTTGATTTTACTTTTCATTGCACTTAGATTCGTTCTGTTTAAGATATTCATCATAGCGTCTCCGAGCTAAACGAATTGAGAGAAGCATTCTTCGATCAACAAGAATAAATTCCTCACCTCCATAGTACATAATTGCATCATGCACTGGCCTCTGTGCTACTAGAGAATCTTCGATTTGGTTTTCTACAATAACTGTCTTATTGCCTGAGAATCCGCCCTCCACTGAGGCATTGTCGTGGGATGAAATTAAACAGAATTTCACAATATGCTACAAATCAACTTTTCTTGCTTCTTGGACATTACCTTTGCAAAGAATCATCTAACCTGATACTGACCATCTTCTCTTCGTATTCTCTGAAGTCAACTGCAAGAGACCCCTGGATTTCATTACAGAAAGACATAAATTGACACTTTGTTTCTCAGTTACAGAATCAGATATTCTTTTCTATTATGTTCATGCTGAGTTTGTAGGATGCGTTTCATCCTAGTCTGAGCAACTTGTGGATTGTTCTTTTGTAGCCTGGGGTCCAAAGTTGACAGAGCACGTACCAGTTTGTACTTCAGAGGGCTCCTTTTTACAATCTTGATTGTGCCCAGAAAAAGTTTCGACAGTTACGCCTGAAAGCTAGTTTATCTAATGCTTTCAGTTCTTTCAGTAGTTTTTCCTTCTTAAAACCGATGTCCACGAAGATGACAAGTCATACTTTGATTTTTGCTTTAACATGATCAATTATCCTCCGTCTGTCTAACACATAAATACATACACATACACACAGTACCTCACTCCCTCAGCACGAAATAGCAATACAGCATCACTGACATGATTAAGAAAGATATCATTGTGGACTTCTTCACATGTTAATCTGTACAACTGATACAGAAGAAACAATGTTAAATTGAAAAAAAAAAAAAAGAATGTTACACTTGCGCATTTATGTTCCCTGACTTTCCACGACATTTTACGCAAAATGCATGATTTCCATGACTTTCCCTGATTTTCCAGGACCCTGGATTATCACCTGTTCTATTCCTTGTACAATCACCTTAGAGGACTCCAGTTCAAATCCCTATTAGAGGTACAAAATGCACTTGATACTCTCTTCGCTTTACCGCCCACCAAGGTCTACCGCGATGGAATCCATGGCCTTCCAGAACGTTGGCAGAAGGTCGTCGATGCTGATGGGGAGCTATTTTTGATCTTCCAGGTACGTCTTAGGTGACATATTGATGTTCGAAGGTGGTGGGTGAAAATGCGACAGAACTTTCTTGTTTACCTTTATAGAACAGAATATATGTTTCCCTCGACCAAGCCGATATAAATAATTTCCTTGTTCTGTTAAATGTTATTCCATTAGCATAAAGAAGATTGTCTGCAAATCATCATTGCAAATATAGAACAAACACGTTGGTGGCCGAAAAATAAATCTTTCTTTGAAAAATAATTTGAAGCATGGTCACGCAGACACGGTCAAGCTTAAGTGATATTGTTGATCCATATTGAAAAATCTGTTTAAACTTGAATATTGTATTGGATCACTTACTAAAGTAAATCTCTACCACACAGCATAGTTTAACATTTAACAGCTGACATTATGTCCCTTCGTTTCCCCCCCTTTGGTTACTACCGTTTCTTTGCCCGTAAATGAAATCAGGCTTTCAGTAACCAGAACGGTGCTGGACTATTAATACTTATGAATATTCATGGACCACATGAATTTTAATATCTTCATCGCTGGAGGATATCAACTCAATTACTCGAATTTGTGTACTAACTAAATTGAACAGTTACACAAGAATAGCGGATTTTAAGATATTTTCATATTTCTATCTACATATTTAAAAGGGCATAAGTTTGGAGACAATTCTTTACCTGTGCAACATGAAATATACAGGAAAATCTAACAACGTGTATATAACTCTTATCTTAAAAACAATGTTGCGTGTAATTTTCCAGAAGAAGGAAGTGACATAGCTATGTTCACAAACGAAGGTGTCAACTTCTGATTTTATTGATAATGCTAAATAATTCTTTGAACTGCTGTAACTGAAGATATTGCTTCTGAAATTTAAAATCAACAAATCTAGTTTATAACACACATACACAAAATACTTTTTACAATGACATTTTTAGTTAGGGTATTATTTTTTTCGAGTTTAAACTCTCACGATTTTGTACCGAGCTAAGAGTGGCGGTGACGGTAAGATGAATGCAAATGGTGAAATGAAGAAAGTGGGAAGAAATGGGAGAACCCCGAGAAAACCAATGCACACAATGTTTGTCCACCACAAGTCTACTTAACGGGAGTTAGTGGTGAACCAGCGACTCCACGCGCCATAGGTGAGCGTTCTCTCAACTGAGGTTAAGGAATTTAATTTGTGCTTAATTTATGCATTTAAATAATTTAAATTATTCCAACCCCATTCATCATATTTAAATTTCTATTGTTACCGAACTGTTTTATTATAACGTGCGTATTCGTTCTTATTATGTCATCACTACAGATTTATGGTTTCTTCATTTGGGTATTTTGTTTCTAAATATGTATTTCTTTCTTGTTTCCCGATAATATTCAGAAGTAATAAATGAAGCTCAATAAGAATACACACATCCGCACTATTGAAATAGTGATTAGTTTAAATTTCTATCGCCTTTGTTAGTGCCATTTTCTTTAACTTCATTTCTGCTTCTGATGCTTTTGAATCTTCAAACTTGAAACGCTCGCATAATAGAATGTTATGCCACCGACAACTTGTAAGTGTACCTATCTTCTGATGTGTTTATTTTTTCTTTAATTGTTTGTTCAATATATTCTACATTCACACTTTAATCAGTTAGAGATCTTAAATTGGTCTCAATCTTTCCTGTGTTTTATTTACTATTTATTGTATAGCTATGCAATAAAAGGGTAAATAAGGACGAAATATTACCTTTATATTTGTTTAATACTGTACTTTAACCCTCGGATGCATGTGTGGGGTCATTTTGACCCCAACATGCTTTTATTTCCTAGTATTACAAGGAAATCTCAATGAAAAATCCTGATGTTCTGTGACATCTAAGCAGGATGCTTCAACTACAAAAGAATGTAAACACATTTGTTTTGCAAGTTATTATTATTTATTTTTTTTACCATTTTTTATCATTACCCATCTATTACATATGTGGGGTCAATTTGACCCCAGTTTCAAAATAGTTTAGAAACGTTCAAAATAAAAAGTTTGGCCTGGATATAATGTTCAGCTATACCCAAAGTAGAGAAAATCTTTTAAAATCAGTATTCCCCGGTGGATAAGTGGTTACTCTCACCGCCTTGTAATCAAGGGGTCCCGGGTTCGATTCCCGGTGGGGACACATGTGATTCGGATCCCACGTTAAACTGTAGGTCCCGTCCTTAGGACGTCATCATCATCCCATGGAAGGCAATGAAAAACCACCATGGGCTCATCTTGCCCAGGGACCTTCGGGTCAAAGACCTGCCTTAGGGCAGAACAACAATCATCATCATTCGAATTATCGAGGGATGATGATGAATCTTTTTGTAAAACTGGATATTTTTTATAAGTTTTGATTTCGAGATCTTATTTTCTCTGGGAATAAACTTATGCTCTTGTAAAATTTCCATAAATTCGCATATTGCTGCAAGTATAGTAAAAATTTGTCGCGAATAAAAGGTTGTTTTATCTTATTTGAAAATATTTTTTTTCCACTGTAACCTGACAACACTGCAATCAGTTGTTGTTGACAGACCGCGTGTATAGTCGGACGACATTTCTACAGTGCTCCGCTCTCATGTTTGTTTGTGTTGCAGAAACAATTGCACACCGTTTGTGAAAGAACGCCGCATTTTAGGTTTGAACAAGTGCATGCTTATTGCTTTTACGTGATTTTATAAAATCCTGTTTATTAGACTGAAAGTGCCATAGACAGTAATGACAAAAAGAGGATTGTCTCTAAATGAAATAAACGAACTGCTTACGGAGGAGGATGATAATGGTGTTGCCAGCAACTTGGACAGTTTTGACGAAGATGATGGAGTTTCAGAGGAGGAAAACATTCCGAGGGAAGACAGTGATTTTGAAATGGATAATGGTGGTGATGATGATGAAGAAGAAGAAGAAGATGCAAGGGATGAGCAAGCGTCTTTCGGTATGATTTCGAAGAATGGAATTGAGTGGAAAAGCAAACCACCCGGTGTTCACCAGACTGCTAGGCACAACATCGTAAGGAATGTACAAGGTCTCCCGCGGGGCTTTGTCTTGACGTCACCCAAAGATGCCTTTGATTTGTTCATTTCCCGTAACATTTTGGAGGAAATTGTGCAGTGCACGAATTTAGAAGGAAGAAGAGTGGCAGTGAAATCAGTGAAAAAGTGGACTGACCTAACATTAGAAGAGCTTCAGGCTTTTATTGGCATCCTTCTTATCGCAGGTACTGAGAGAAGTTGGGATGTTCCTATTCGCGAACTTTTTCTCAACAAATTCGCTAATCCGAAATACAAAGCAACTTTTGGCGTGAATCGTTTCGAAGATATCAGAAGACTGCTCCGGTTCGATGACAAGCGAACCCGCGCTTTGCGTCTGGAAACTGATCACATGGCTGCATTTCGATATATCTGGACACTTTTCATAGAAAATTGTCGAAAAGTTATGGTTCCCGGAGTTTTCCTCACGATTGATGAACAGTTAGTGCCTTTCCGTGGGAGATGCAAGTTTGTGCAGTATATGCCAAGTAAACCAGGTAAATACGGCATTAAGATCTTCTGGTTGTGTGATGCTGAGAACTTTTACGCAAAAGACGGTTTAGTGTACTTGGGACGACAGCCAGGGGAACCAGTTCAAACTAACCTCGCCAGCAACGTCGTGAAGACATTGTGCTACACGCTGCGGAACTCCGGCAGTAATATCACAACTGATCAGTTTTTCACAAGTTATGATTTAGCTAAGGAACTGTTGGTACAAAATGTAACTATTGTTGGTACAATAAAGAAAAACAGACGTGAAATTCCACCTGCGCTGGTCAATGTTAAGTCAAGACAGCCTAGCACATCACAATTCGTCTTCAATAAAGATGTTACCCTAGTAAGCTACGTACCGAAAAAGAATAAGAACGTCATTCTACTCAGCACCATGCATCATGACACAGGCGTGGATGAGGAAGATTCCAAGAAGAAGCCAGAAATCATAAAATTTTACAACCAAACAAAGAGTGGAGTTGACGCCATGGACAAATTGGTTCAAACATACACCTGTAGGAGACAGACGCGTCGCTGGCCAATGGCCCTCTTTTATAATGTAATCAACGTAGGCGCTCTCAATGCATACACATGCTACTTATCACAACATCCGGATTATCATTCAGGGATCAGTCACAAGCGCCGTGTCTTTCTAACTGAGTTGGCGAACGAACTGATTCTTCCTCACATCAGGCTGAGGTGCCACAGTTTGAACCTAAAGAAACCAGTGATTGATGCGATGAAACTCTGCGGTGTAGAGAGGGAAACAAAGGCATTGGCTCCTACATCTTCGAACAAGAGAGTAAGATGTCAGATCTGTACAAGGGAAGAGGACAGGAAGACATCACAGCGTTGCAGCAGATGTGAGAAGTATGTGTGCAAATTTCATAGTAGTGTGTTAGTAGTGTGTTCTGAATGTCAGTGATGTGTATTGATGTGACAAAGCCAAAACATGGGTACTTTCTTCATATTTAGTGTTGTTTTCCTTGCTCAAGAAATCTTTTGTTTCAAGTAAGATTATGGTGCTGAATTGCAGCTCGGATAAGTGTAAGTGAACTGTTACTCATATTAATATGAAGAAGAGTGAACTATTTTTAACTATTCGGAAAGCGAGGAAGAGGAAAACAGTTAAAATATCTGAACAATATTTGTAATTGGTTTATTCCTTATATTAATGAATAAAACGCGATAACCTGAACTATATACCTTGCCTAATGTAACCTAATCTAAACAAACTTAACATACCTCCGCATTACCTAACTTAACCAAACCTAACGTAATCTAATTAACCTAACATGCATACTATGTTATATTATTATCAACCAAATATTGCGTGGGGTCAAATTGACCCCACATATGTAAAAGTGTAGAAAAAAAGCGACATGCATCCGAGGGTTAATTTTATAACTGGGTCGCTCTCATACATGAAGTTATAGCTGTTACTTCTCTTTGAGATCCCATAATTGATATGTATCATGTTGCTGATTCAACGCTCTTCTTTTCACTTTATATTTTAGTACCTTCAAAACAGATATTGAATAGCGAAGACCTCTGTTTTATACTTTTAGCTTTAATACGCACACAAACATACACAAATCTCTAAGAATAACACTGAATCAACAATATATGATGAAGTAACGAGAATTAACATGTCACGAAAAAGAAAAAGAAAAGAAATGCATATGAGAGAATTCAGTAATAAAATTAGTGAAGTACCGAAGAAATGTAAAAATGTGTTTATTCCTACAAATAAATGCAGGTAACATTAAAGTAAGTTAAAGGAATATTTACTACCCACTCCTGACATATACAGATTCACATGTGAATATAGAATATGATTACTAACTGAAGAATATGATTAAGGATCCAATTGTGTTTTGTTGCAATACTGGGAAATAAATTGTAATCACTGGCTTTTTATAGTAATTTTGTAAATCGGTTTTATATATATTGTACGGTATATTGAAAGCAGAATGCCTCATCCAAAATCAATATTGAGAAAACCACCTGAGTATGGAATATAGTTTATTTTTCATTTTGTGAAGTGCTCCAAAATAGTAAGAAAAACCTTCGTTAAAATCATTACCACAATTGTATTACGAGTTTTTTCCGGATCTTCATTTCGGAGAAAAACTGTCTTGTTTTATATCACAAACTATTGCTCTACAAGTTGTGGATTTTTAAGTAAGATTTGTGATATGAAAGAGGCGTTGCTCCTAAACGAAGATCCCGAAAATACTCGTAATAAAATTATGTATTGATGATTTTAACGAAGGCTTCGTTCACTCTTAGAATAGTTGTATTTTGGAGCACGTCTTAAAATTAAAAATAAACTGTTAGTTGCTCCTAAATGAAGAATCTTGAAAATAATAAGATTATATACTTTTTTTTTCTTGCACTCGGCAACAGCTGCATCTTGGAGTTACCTCTTAAAACGAAAAATAAATTATATCCATAATTAAATGCTCTGAAGCATGTAGAATAGATTCATAACTAATGTTTTACTTTTATTTCGGAAATAGATGTATACTTTGCGATATATGTTAAAACGAAAAATAAATGATATTTCACACCACATCGCCCTTCCCAATAACAGATTTCAGACTGGTCAGTCTAAAAGTTTTCAATATACAACAGCTGTCGAATAGTATTTTAAGACCGTCAGAGAAATTTACAAAAAGGTAACAAACTTCTTTTTTCTATTTTATTCACTGTTATTCTCCGACCTTTTCCTTTCCTTTTTCTTTCTTCTTTATAGCCAAGTCAAGAACGGCGAACTGCTCTTTATTTATGCAAGAGTTTCCTGACTGCCTCTGGTGCCAATTTTCTTCACAATGTCCAGTCATTTTGACTAATTTTCCTGACTACTTATAGCTACATTTCTCAAAGCTAAAGCAGTTTTCGCAGCATGGAGCTCATTCCACGTTCAAAATTGCTCAAAAAGCCGACATAAATATAGGGTTTGCTTAGAAATCTAAATATTAATGTGTTGATTTTTCAATTAAAACTGGAATTTATACACTTTACAAAAAGAGATGATTTTATTTTTGAATAAAATGCTGAAGAGAGAAAAGCATCTCGTTGAACGCGAACATTTCTGGAGATATGAGTAAGAATTGATGAATTTGTACTATTAATTCTTCCCTTTAAAATGTTTTTTTTTGGTTTAACGTCCCACGATTATGTCCTTTAAGTTATAGAAGACGGATGATTAACGGGAGTGAATGTGAAATTAATTTTTTGTGCTCTCTCATTGGGAATCGAATCCGGGCTCAACCATTGGGAATCGAACTAAAGACACATGCTATAGCACTAGCTCAGCGGATGAGGAATAGCTTTTTTTTTTTTTTTTTCAGTTTGAGGTCTCTATCTTAGCGATCAGTGAATAGAATGATTAAGCTGCAGGCAGCATTAATCCGAATTGTGCATATTCGCGAACGATATCCCTGAAGTCTACGAGTCACAAGACGAAATGCTAATGCACGTGGGACTTCTTCCAAAGATGAGACAAAAGGCTATTCTGAATATTAATAGACACCTATACATGGGATAGAATGGAGCTCCTATTTACGTGGTATTTATTTTTGACACTATTACAGTTGAAACGACGGCAATATTAGCAGCATTAAATTCAATTATTAGTACAACGATAAATCCTTCAAAACTCATTGCACGTGAGGACAAAGGTTTTTTTTTTTTTTTTTCAGTGAATGTGCTAAAGATTAAATTGATTTGGTATAAGCACTTTGATTTTGGATTCCATGTTAAACTAGACCCGTTTCATGTAGCTTTCGCGCTGAAAACAGATTTAATATTGCAATCAGATAAGAGTATTTATTGTAGAAATGAAAAATGAAATGAAATCTTTAAGTTTTACGTCCCACGGTTATGCCGGTTAGGCTAAAGGAGACGGTGATAATGAGAGATGAGTGAAATGGTGGAATGAAGAAAGTGGGAGGAAACGGGAGAACCCCGAGAAAACCCACGAGCACGGTGTTTGACCACCACAAAGTCCACGCGGCGCCAGCTGGAATCCGGGACCCCAAGCACCGGAGGTGAACGCTCTACCACTGAGCCACCGCGCTCCCTATTGTAGAAATGAATATCCACTTATTATTAACATACTAAAAAGTACTATTAATAATAAATGAAATTACTTGTCAGTAGCAATGTTTTCAATAAGAAACGAACAGAGAAAACTGAACAGAATTTGTAATGTATTAACTAAGAAGAAAGACAACCGCTGATAGTATTAAATGAAAACGCGAATCTTCACTTGCCACGATATCAATTAACAATAATCATATCCACTGGTTCTTACAGCCTTATTCCCTCAATTTACGATCATCGTAAGCTTAAAAATGTTTCCAAGTATTTTATTCTGTTTTTGTGAAACATGTTTTCCTTTGTAGGAAAATAAGAAGGTTAGATTTATTTTGTATTTTCTGTACCTTAGTTCTAACTACATCAGATATGAATATATTGCGACAGACTTTTAGAAGCTACACATAAAACTTAGAATTACAAGCACAGAAAATATAAAGTGAACTGTGATAGAAGACTGTCTGCTGTTTTTCAATCAACGGAGACGAAAATTTTGTGAAGTTCTCCTTAAAAGAAACATAAAATATAATCTACAACCTTGGATAGCCTATGTACTTGTTCAATTAATTTCTAGTACCAACGTTACTTCCAATTCCATTTTACGATATATTACGATTTCTCTGATGTTTAATGGGAAATTTAACAAGGAAGACATTTGATCCGCTCAATGTAATTGATTTCTTTCTTAAATAACAGAATCTCGTAATCCTTTGCTCCCTGACTGAACTCTAGCCAGCCTTCCATAGAAAGACGAGAATCTAATTTGATTCAGTCTGAAATAAGCATATAATTCAATTAGAATATTTCCTAATCAATTACTCTACCTACATTCAGTTTTCATCCAAGTTAGAGAAAGAACTTTTGCTTCTGGGTAATTATACTTTCTCTTCGATTAAGTTCTCTTTTATCAAATTTTAGTTCAATACGGTCTTCGTACTAGCTTTTTTATCTTTTGCTCTTTTCCTTTCCAACAGAGCACAACACTCATTCAATCAAGAAATGATTAACCTATTTGACATTGCTATATTTAATTTCTTAGATTTACCGAAATGAATAATTATATTATTTTTCTATTTTCAGAATGACAGAAAGGAAAAAGGGTGAAATCTGAGAATAATACAATGTTAAACGCTTGTCATTCTGCAGGTTTTCCTGCGAGCTACCATCAGGAAAAGCTGGCACATAGCCACTAAATAATGTATTTGTGGTACTGCTTGCTCGTGCATGTTAACTAACAAATGCATATAGAGGAAGAGCAGCAAATAAAATTACAATCTAAGCAAAAACTGCTGGCTACAGCAATGAAACCCTTTCGTCTAAACCTCTCCTCCTTTTTTTTTTTTTTTTTTTTTGTTGTTTTAATTTAAAACAAAGTGAGTTTCATTTCACAATGTGAAACTACGGTAGACCTCCAAAGAGCCATTACTTGCATATTATACATTTGATCTATGGCGACAAAAGTTAAAACCGTAAATCGTTAATCTGAACTTCTTTTGGTTTAAATAGGAGGTTAAGAGAGGAGAGACAACCTACTCTTGGGAATCTGAGTCAACTGCAAAAACTGCTTCTCGATATCTCTCACAGTTTTTGCACTACGGAATTCAGTATTGAAGCCGGAAGTAGTAAATTTCAACCACTTTCGCTTTCGGCAGGGTGTTATGGGTTGTGATTCTATATTCCCTTGAGACCCTGAACTGATTGCAGATCACAATTATTCACCATTTGTGTTCTATGGCGATAAATGTTGATACTGAAAGTAGTTAATCTGAGCCACTTCCGGCTTGAATAGAGGATTATCAGAGAAAACAGAATTAATTCTTGGAAAAACGAACCAATTGTAAAAAAAAAAAAAAAAAAAAAAAAAAAAAACGCATCTCGGTATCTCTTATCGTTTTTGCCATAAGAAATCACTATTGAAATTTGCAGTAGTAGTAAATTTGAACAACTTCCGGTTTTGGTAGAATGTTGTGAATAGTCATGATATGTTGTCCTGCGACGCCGAATTGCTTGCAAAAATAGCTTCACGCTATTTGTTACCGTTTACGTTATATGACAACAAACGTTGAAACCGGAAATAGTTGATTTGAAATATTTTCGGTTTGAATACAGGGATAATGGAAGGGATGGTACGTATTCTTAGAACGTTGAATCGACTGCCAAAAACATCTCGATATCTGTTACCATTCTTGCTCTATGGAAATCAGTATTGAAGTCAGAAGTTGTAATAAATTTGAATGCCTTCGGTTTTGGTAGAGTGTTGCGGGTTGTGATTATATGCTCTCTTGAGAAACTGAATCAATTGCAGAAAACAGCTTGTGGCTATCTATTACCATTTATTTTTATGGCGACAAATATTGAAATCTGAAATGGCTAATCTGAACTACTTCTGATACAAAATGAGGGTTTATGTAGGAGATAAAACCTTTTGGAACAACGAATTGATTGAAAAAAAAAAAAAAACTGTATATCTCTTACCGTTTTTGCTCTATGGAAATCAGTATTTAAAACGGACTTAATTGTGAATTTCAATCATTTCCGGTTTGGGTCGAGTGTTACGGGCTGTGGTTATAAGCTCCATTAATACCTTGAATCGATTGCAGAAAACCGCTTGTGGCTATCTATTACTATTTTTGTTGTATGACGATAAGTGATAAAACATGAAATTGATAACTTGTGCCACTTCCAGTTTGAACAGCGTGTTAACGTAGAAGATGGAACCTATTCTTGGGACAATGAATCGACTGCGAAAAGTCAAATTTCAATATCTCTCACCGTCTTCGCTGTGGAAATCAGTATTGGTAGAATGCTATGGGTTGTCATTATATGCTCTTCTGAGACTCTAAATCGACTGCAGAAACAGCTTGTAGCTATCTATTAACATTTTTGTTCTACAGCCGTAAGTGTTGAAAGGACGGAAATTGTTAATTTGAACTATTTCTGGTTTGAATGGAAGGTTAAAGGAGAAGATAGGCCTATTCTCAGTATGCTGAATCGATAGTAGAAAACAGCATCTCGATATCTCTTGCCGTTTTTGCTTTGCGGAAATCAATATTGAAACCGGAAGTAATAGTAAATTTGGACCACTTTCGGTTTTAGTAGAATATTGCGGATATCATGTCTTAAGACGCTGAGCAGCTTACGAAGAAACTGCTTCTCGCTATATATTATTCGTTTTCGTTCCACAGCGGTAAACGTTGAAACCAGAAATCGGTAATTGAACCACTTCCGGTTTGAATAGAGGGTTAACAGAGAAGACGGAACATCTTGTCGGGACACTGAATCGAGTGCAAGAAGCCGCTTCTCGATATCTCTTACCGTTTTTCCTAATACTTGTCGACAGATGGGCAAAGGCGTTCTATAGTACTTCCTTCACTTACAGTGAGTCAATAAAGTATTCGTACACCTCGTAATTTTGTAAAAATCGCGCCAGTGAAGCGCTATTTCATATGGAATGCCTGGAGAAAATAACACTGTTGCTGCAGTATGGCCCAGACAATTTATTCCATACAAAAAATCCACAACAAAAGTATAACATTTGCTAGAAAAAAATATAAAACAACAATAAACAATTTTAAGGTCCCAAACAAGTATTCGTACACCCAGCATTTTCTTGGAAGTGTGTTTGTTTTTGGACAAATCTCGGTTCGCTGGCTACGTGGGGAAGGAAAGGGTAGGTATGAGTGACGATAGATGTCTCGTCACTTCGGCCACAACGATCTTGGTGCACTCACTGAACTGCTGAGCGAGTACTACAGTCAACCCTGTCAACATGGGCCGGAAAGGGAAAGAAACGTCACTGGAGGAGCGGAGGCTCATTCTACGCCTCCACAACAAGTGCAAATCGCTGCGGGAGATATCGGAGCTAGTCGATAGGCCACGGTCAACGGTACAAAGTGTGATAGACCGTTTCTGTGTGACAAAATCTCTGCACAATAGGAGGAGGACTGGACGACCCCCATCTCTCAGCGAGCAAGACAAGCGTGTCATAGTCCGCACGATCAAGAAAAATCCCCGAACTAGTGCCCCTAAAGTTGCTGCAGAGCTAGAGCGACTCGGTACCAAGGTATGCAACGAAACAGTCCGCAAACAGCTACGGGCCGCTGGGTACAATGGACGGACTCCCCGTAGGAAGTTTTGGGTGAACGAGAAGAACCGGAAGAAACGCCTCGCTTTCGCGAAGGAACACTTGGCAGACACCCCAGAGCAGTGGGAGCGCGTTATCTTCTCGGATGAAAGTAAATTTAACATTTTTGGATCAGACGATAGCCAGAAAGTGTGGCGGCAAAAAAATGCAGAACTTGAACCTCGCAATCTGTTGGCAACAGTGAAGTATGGTGGTGGTAGTGTGCTTGTGTGGGGGTGCATGAGTGCCGCTGGGGTTGGAAACCTACACTTCATTGATGGAATCATGGACCACAAAATGTATATAGACATATTGAAACAAAATTTGGATGCTAGTGCTGCAAAACTAGGACTAGGCAAAAATTATGTATTTCAACAGGACAATGACCCCAAGCACACAGCTCAAACTACTAAGCTGTGGCTTCTGTACAATTGCCCTAAACAACTACATACACCTCCCCAATCTCCTGACATGAACCCAATTGAACATTTGTGGAGTTATCTTGAGAAGCAGATTAGAAAAAGAGTGATTTCTAATGCGTGTGACCTGAAAAATGCTTTGGCAGAGGAATGGGATAAAATTCCATCCTCAGTGACTGCTAAGTGTGTTAAAAACGTTCCCAAGAGGTTGCAAGCAGTTATCAAGGCCAACGGTTATCCCACCAGATATTAGAATAGTGAAAACGGCTGTGATAGTGATGATATCTGATGGACTGTACGAATACTTGTTTGTGATCTTAAAAATGATTTATTTTTGTTTTGTTATTTTTTCTACCAGAAAATTTATTTTTGTTGTGGATTTTTTGTATTGAATAAATGACCTGTGCCATACTGCAGCAAAAGCATTATCTTTTTCATGGGTTCCATGCGAATTAGCGCTGCACTGGCGCAATATTTACAAAATTTCGAGGTGTACGAATACTTTCTGGACTCACTGTATACATAGCAAAGTTTGAAAGTCTAAAAAGTAACTTTGAATTATAGAATTTCTGAAAATAGCGTTGATGCTATCAACAATTGTTTAAGATGTTTTTAAAACTTTCTTTAAATTTATTTTAAGTGCTTTTACATAGAGTGTACTTAAATAAATTATGCAAGTTTTCGCGTCTTCCACATTGCATAGTCACATAGAAAAATTGATTATTTTTATTTTCAAGAAACAAACAACTGAAATTGGACATGCATCAATTACTAACAACGTTGGCTTACGTGCATATGAAAACAAAATTTTATATAGTGCAAGTTCTATGTTTGACCAATAAACCGTACGCTCTGTTTATTCTGAGACAAGATACATATTAGTATTCTATAAAAATGTTAATTGTGTGAAGTAAGCATAGAACAGTTGTTTTCAATCTTTGTTTACCTATTCTTATTTAAGATGCTAGTGGGAATATGAAAGGAAGTCTTGAGGAATCTCCTAGAAACATCTACGGTATGTCTAAAACTTTGTTTTCATATTACTTAAACAGACTACAAGACACAGGCCCATATCCAAGGGGGATCGCCCCCCCCCTAAAAATTTTCACGGTAGGCTTGGAAATGAACTATAATATGATGATAAACTATTATATGGTCTAATCAGGCCTCCCCTAACTTCTACCGCCCCCCTACATTTTTGGGCTGGCTACCGGCCTATACAGAAATCAGAAACTTATTTGGTATGGAATGTGTAAATTTATTGAAGAAGAAAAGAGAGTTCGATTTCTTTCATAAGACTTTTCCCCCCACTAATATGGTCTCGAAAGTTTTTTCTGTTTTGAATGCATTTTCAAATCTACCTCTAAACCAGGGTTGAAAAAATAGTTTTTTTTAAAAAAAGAACAAAACGTGTGTTTAAAATATGAAAAAGGTGTTCAAAATGCTTTAAACATGTTTTAAAACACACGAAAAAACGTTTTAAACATTTTGAACAGTTTAAAACATGATTTTAAACGTATTTCAAAATCGTGTAATAACGTATTTATTAACACTTTTTTTCTCTTGCAACCGATCTTTTCATTTATTTTATTCTCTTAAGACTATATTGTGTTGGGTACAGAATATTTCAGTATCTAATTGTCAACTTATTTCACATTACGACTCCTTTTTATTACATCCTCTTGCCAGTGACCCTCGTAAGTACCTTCTTGGTTGTAATAAGCTTCTTAGGTAGATTTTAATATCTACCTACTATGGAGATTTCACACAATCTATCAATATACATGGCAAAACAAAAGTCCTAACCATTCTTGTGTGTTGAGAACGGGTTGAGGGAAAATGATGAAACTTAAAAGTGGTTTAACGCATCAGATGGTGCTATCAAGCATCATGGCGGACATCTTTGCTTGGTATTCGAAATTTCAAATGCAAAGGAAGTGATGTTACATGTTTTAAGGCTAGAATTTTACCAGAAATACGGTTGTGCGGTTATTTTAGCCCCAAAAGCAAGTCATTTCGGAGTTACCGCTTCTAAAAGTTTTCTAGATATGCCTTTAGGGGCTAAGCTTGCGTTTCGTTGAGGCAGGTGAGATTTTTGTTGCAAAATTTCATTACTATTTCAGAACACGATGCCAATAAAATTTTTAAAATAATAAATTTTCGAAAAGTAATGTTTGAAGCACACTTCATGTTGTGTTAACTCTAGAATCCTTTCTGCAAGCCTATGTAATTGGTTGTTTTTTGAGTCAATTTATTGAAGAAAGGTAATATTTGGGGCGTTCAGAGCACAATGGATCCAAATTCATTTTCAATAAAGTTCAGTTTCATTAGCAAATGAATTCTATTTCAAAACGTAATATCTTCGCAGTCAGGAGTTCAAAACAAATGTTATTAAAACCATGCGAAAAAGGAATGGGATATTTTCATAGGACAGCCGCTAGACAAGGGTGTCAGTGAGACTGGAGGGCAACCGCTCTCATTCCCACCCTGAATTTCAGATTTTGGGGGCAGTAAGGCAGTTTTATAAATCTTTTGTTAAGAAACTCCAAAAGAACAAACTTGTAGTCCTTACACCGAATAAATACGGAGAACATACAGATGATTAAAACTGGAAAGTTGGTTAGGCAAAATTTCCAAAATTTTAAGCAGGCCTGAAACTCGAAAGTGGAGCTACCTTTGGAATCCTTGGGCCAAAAAACATATAAGAGAGCAATATAGGCTTATAGCTCCTTACGGCCAACGGTAATGGATTATAATTGATCAAAATCCGTATAGGTATTAGTTTACCTATATTTTTCAGTCTTAAGAGAACAAACAAACAAGTAAGCAAGTTTTTTAAAATGGAATATGCCGCTTCAAAAATGTTAAAACTTGTTGCTCTTTTAAAATTCTAGGCTACAGCCTACTCAGCCTATTTAGAAATCCAGCCCTGATATATCTCTGCTGACAAGTCGTACTCCTGCATTCGTTTTTGTACACCTGTTGTAGTGGGTCATCCGACGCTTCCATAAACATTGCAGCATATACAAGAGTCCCATGGAGTCCCGAGACCTAATGCTGCTGAGGTACCCGTTTTGTAATTCAGATGGTACGTTACCAACTTGATTAATACGAAAACAACGTACCTAAGTACTCGGTGACTTTCTGAACACATAGCACTTTCGAGAAAACTGTTGAAAAGTTTAAATTTATACTTAATATACATATTCCATAATAAATAAGTCAAACCTCATAGTTTCAGGTTCTAAGTGATGCACTTGTAATAAACAAATTAAATTAAATGAATAACAAATGAAAATACTTTGACTGAAAGTAGGTATATGTAAGCAGAAACAGAATTTAATAACAGTTACCACTCTTACTAGATATATGTGGCCCAATTTATTAATACGTTTATTATTTATTTATTTATTTATGAAAACCCACATTTCGTTTATCGTGATGCTATTTATTCTGGGTAGTTTAGTTTCATCTCAACTAATCTAGAGAGGAAGTATTCGTGCTTCTGCTAAGTACGGTAGTTTTCTCTGCATTTTGTTGTTGGCTGTATTCCATTTCGCTGTTAGCTATCGTAAGCATGATTGTTCCAATTACGTGAGCATGTTAATTAGTCACAATGGGACCTTTGTAGATGTTGAATGTTTCGTGAGTTTTTGTTAGACGAGAATGATGGTGCAGGAAGATGTTTCCACGGTGGAAATAAAACATGATCACGTTGAATAGGGAGAAATACTTCGTCGTTTCAACGTTGGAACTTTCCCTAGAAACTTAGCTATATATATACTGACACAAAAATTAAATCTGGGACAATTCGAGGAAAGTACAGAGGTTCGCGTGTTGTGAATGACCTTTTCGCGTTCTTGTAGATGAAAGGAAAGAAAAGGTCATATGGTTGCTGCAACATTCTGATTGTAAATTCAACATTAACTATTATTCTAAGGATGTTATATCTTCGGGCAAATTTGTCATTTCATGAATCAATAATAAATAACTTAACATTTGTAATTTTTAAAATGTGGATGCTCTATATACGAGGATGTCATTCATAAGTCTTGCAATATTCTAGTACATAATATACTTGTATTTATTACAGTACAATGAAACCAGGTTAATATTCCTAATATAGCCTCTCATATTGGACTGTCTGTCAGCTCCTCGATTCCACCTTAATAACACATCTTGTACTTAGAGGCAAAGAAGTCGGTCACTGTTGTTTTCACCGCTTGAAGTAGTAATCCGAAAAGACATACAATCAAGTTCCTATTTGCCAAGTTTGATGCCATCAAGTTCCTGATTATTATTTTTTTTTTTGTTTTTCGATTCGAGTGTGGTTTTGCATTATCCTGTTGCAGCACAGGGCGCTTTCGGTTCACCAATACAGAATATTTTCGGTGTAGTGCAGGATACATGCGCTCTAACTGTTTGAAATAAAGATTGGAATTGATGGTGTGACGGTTAGCAACGAATTCGAAATGAATTATCCCCTCGTAGTTCTACAATACATTGGTTTTCTTTTGCTGAGAATCAAAATATTACTAAACAAAATAAGTGGGTATCTATTCGTCGATAGATTACTATACGTTTTGATTTCGGTATCTCAGGTGTCGGATAAAATGCTGTCCGAGCGAAAAAGGCTCGTAGGCTATTTGGCATAAAGAATGTAACCGATATGGCAACTACAATGCGAGCTGGCAATATCGTCGTTAAAGATCACGCTAGTGTAGTCTGTCAGGGTTGACCACGTCCTCTTTTGTTAGTGTCTTGTTATTACTGAAGTTGCAAGTTTGGAGTTTAAAATTTCAAATAGATATTAGATACATTTTTTTAATGTTTGAGTGCAGTGCAGTGTACTTGGAAAACCGATAAGAGTGAAATAAAAATATAACAATGGCTTCTTAATTCTACTCTAAACTCAGATTATTCTTTTAAAAAATAATCTACCAATCAAAAAGAAAGGCGAAGTACTGGAGGATGTAAACCTGATCTTGATATTGATGACCCAATGACTGACGTTGTCATCCCTAGTTGTTTTGAGCATAGCACTGCATCTGTTCCACCTTTTGAGATGAAGTTATTGATAATAGTGGAAGTTGTAAATTCAGAAAGTATATATATACCTAGTCTAGCCATGAATACTGTCACAAACTTTTGGCTTTGACTGTAGAACCTGTTGTGCAGATGGCATGGTACAATTTAGCTCAAGGTCAGCCCTGGCCAGTGTGTGTCGAACAGGGAAAGATAACGGGTTGGTCTGCTTCGCTTAAGCATGGAGTACGAAAATAGAGTTGCAGTGATACTGAAAGCAAGACAGCTCCTACAGTGGTAAGCCAACAATGGACATCGGCAAATCCTCTTTACCGACGAGAAAATCTTTACCATTGAAGAGAGCTTTAACCACCAAAATGATAGAATATATGGGGCAAGCTCTCGAGAAGCTCGTGGGAGAGTTCCTAAGGTTCAGAGAGGTCACCACCCCTCCTCAGTCATGGTTTGGTGGTGGGTGAGCTATGAAGGCCACACCAGACTTCACTTTTGTGAGCAAGGTGTAAAAACAAGTGCCAGGGTATATGTGGAAACTGTGCTGGAGCCTATTGTGAAGGACTTGAGTGACATCATGTTTAACAATGATCACTGGACCTTCCAGCAGGATTCTGCGCCAGTTCATAAGGCAAGGATGACACAACAATGGTTGGAGGCCAAGGTACCAGATTTCATCTCCAGTTCTGAGTGGCCTTCTGGTAGCCTCAATTTAAACCCTCTGGACTACAAACTGTGGCAGTGTTAGAAGACATGGTCTGCAAGAAAAGACACCCTTCGCTGGAAAGTTTGACGCGTTCCTTGGTGGCAGCAGTGGCGGATTTTCCGATTGATACTCTCCGTACTGCAATGGATGACTGGCCCAAGAGACTAAAAGCCTGTGTGTCGTGCCAATGGTGGACATTTTGAAGTTTGATAGGTGCCAATTGTAAAGAATGTATGTGGTTATAACATATTAAAAGCAAATTGAAAAATCTCAAACCGTACTTCATATATTCACAAAAAAGTATGTGACAGAATTTATGGCTAGACTAGGTTTAACTGTATTTGAAAAAGGATCCAGCTTTATGGGTTTAAAATGATGTCACTAGATATTTAATAGCAAAACATGGCCTTGATCAGAATATTTCATCTTATTTCACTAAACGTACAAGATCATAATAAAAACTAAAACCAATCCCTATCCAAATCACTGCTTGAACGAAAATTTACAAAATGTTTGAGTTAATAACAGAAATAATGTGATTTCTGAAAGTAAAGGATCAAAATTGTGTGGACCCTGTTGGGTATTTAATGAGTCATAAATTTCAATTTGACCATAAGGATGGTTTCAATAATTTGAAAAACGGAAAAATGAATATACATTATCATGAAAATTCACTTATAGGTAAGTCCTTAATAATTAGTTAAAAAGCAAGAGCCACTGCTCTCAATCGTGTTGGTAAAATGCTTATAAAATAATTAGACAATGAAATTTACTATTGGAGAAATGTTTTAACAGGAGTTGTTGCGACTATTAAAGCCTTAAGGTCAAGGGAGTTCGCTCTTAGAGATGACAACGAAATTTAGGTTCAAATGGAAATGGAAACTTTCTTATGGCGCTAGAGTTAAAAGCTGAATTCGACCCTTTCTTGGTAAAATATATAGTTGGTAACTATGGTAACTGACAGTGGTAGTACATATTATCTTTTCTCTTCAACAGGTAACAAAATAATTGACTTAATGGCTCAAAAAGTATCGTCAGTCTCAATTTGTCAATCCTATATATATATATATATATATATATATATATATATATATATATATATATATATATATATATATATATATATATATATATATATATGTATATATAAATCGTTGACTCAATCCCGGATGTGTCACAGGTAGTCCTAGCTATTAGATATGTTATAAGTGATTGTGTACGTTATCAACGTTTTCTTATTGTTATTGCATCAGCTGAACACAAAGCGTAACATGTGTTTCAAACCATTACACATGATCTTGATGAATTGAAAATAAAAATTAATTATTGTAAAAGGCAGTTCTATGATAATGCGTCGAAAATGGCAGCAATCTACACTGGTATGCTTGCCGGCCAAAATAGCAGACAGGGCTTCTTTTACTCTATCCATGCCACGTGCGGCACATTTCTTAAATCTTGTTGGAACTGCCGCTGCAGAGTCATGCACAGAAATTTGCAAATTTTGCCTGCTGCAGCAAGAGGCATATATATTTTTCACAAAATATACTAAAAGATCGGGGGTGTTTGATGGAAGAAATATTTACGAATGTCAAGAAAGTACGTACAACTCGTTGGTCATCAAGAGATTGTGCTTATCGAAGTTTGAGAGAGACTTGGGAACAAATCCAAAATGCTTTGGCATATATACACACAATGATGTTACGGAAAAAGCAATTATTAGGTGTGAAGATCAAGGAATTCTTCGACAGCTTCATCGATATGAAGCAGTGTTTATGGTATATTTTTGGAACATTGTACTTTACAGGATTCATAAAACACTTAAAGCTATAAAAAGCGGATGTCCAGACGCTTTGACGGTTTAGGTAATTTGAAGAATATGTCAATGATCAGAGAAACAAATTAGAATCCTTTGGAACACTGGCAATGAATTAAAAAAAAAAAAAAAAACTGAACGATAAGGACAGTAGATGACAGCATATATAGGAAAAGTTTGGCATAATGAAAATTAAAACAAAAATAGAGAGAGGAATTTCACAGGAAGAGATGATCTCAGAATAAACATTTTTTTCATTTATCATTGATTATACTTTCTTTGAAGCAAAGCAGAAAGTATACAGTGGAGGTTACGCGCTTTTTGTGGTGCTGTGATTTGTTAAGTCCCAAGCTTCAGAAGAGTATATATATCCATAAGTATCTATCATTACTCTTCTGTTGTCATTATTCAAGAAGATATTGTGTATCTGCATACATAAGTGACGAAGTAGGTCTGTCCAAAATTAAAATCCTACAGCTGCCTCTCAAATAGATCAGCTTATTTATTTATTTATTTCGTTTAAATGGCAAAGATAAAGCAGGTGTGTTTTGGTGTCTGCTTCATGACGTTGAGCCGCCTATAGAAAATCTCTACTATAGTTAAATTTAAGAGCTTACTTTTTATAAAAGTCTACTAAATATTAGGTTTTGAAACATACTTCTGAGGGTTTAAATGGCTCGTTTTCAAGTAGCATATTCCCAGAATTTTCCGGGAAGGGACAAACTTCCGATAGGGGCGGCAAATCAACCTCGATTTACAGAAAAAAACAACCTAAATACAGCTCCCCTGGAAATATCCAAACTAGTGAACTCGGCTCTCGGGGTCAATCGGAATAAAACTCAATAGCCTGTGTACATGCAAATGTCTTATAAATGGATACCGAGTCAGAGCCCAAGCTCGAGCGAACGAAAGCAATGAAGCTATAGTGAGCGAAAGTTCAACCCTTATTGAGAGCAAGCTCAATGAGGTTAATAGCCCGACGTCTTACTCAAGGTAACGAGTCAGTACCCAAGCCGCTGTTGGAGCTAAATGTGTAGGTCTACACAGTTTCCACTCGCTATGGCCTCAAACTCAGAAACAGTACAGCTTGTTCGTCCTCCAAGAGAACAATAGATACATGTATTTAATACAGACGCAAACTGTACGTCCTCGCAACGAAGTTAGTAGTCATATTATTAATTCACAATATAAATTCATATTAGACAATGCAAAATGGAAAAGTACAACAAGATGCTCCTGTACTGTACTGTACGTGCTACTATGCATATATTTAACAATTCTATGGAATTTATGAATGAGGTAGGAGGACGTGTTATTTCTAAGAACTTACTCGCGTCTTTTATGGAAGATAATTTATCATGATCACCCACGTACTCTTACTGAATTCCTGTAATAACTGTATGCATGGCCGGCGCTACTAAGAGATGCCAAATACTCCTCTGACTTTTTTTTTTATATGTGTAAAACATACTATTTCATTAATAATTGAACCCATGAATTCTTCCGTTTTGTTTAAAATTGATTAACATCAACTACTTAGCTACAACTGTTAACGTAACTGTTGCTATAACTCAATTATGATGAATTGATATTGATTTTATATTTTTTAAAAATATCTGTCATTTGTTAAAAGTTTTGTTGGAAATTTCAACTGTGCTGTGCCGTGGAAAATGAAAGCCAGGGGCGAGAGTATACGACGGCGCCCCCGTACATATGAGTGAGGTCGACAAACCAGCCACGAAGCGCAATAAAATTTTCAAAAATAAACTCTACTTTTCCTTGATTTTGAGCATTTTTATTAATGTTTACCTTCCATTTTATATATGTGCACATGCACATCGTCCCGAATTTTGCGTCGCAGTTGCTCCGCTTGCCCTCAACACTGTACAGCACTGAATTTCAATGCCCTGAAAGATTCTTTACAAATCGACTCAAAGGAACACATTAAAATGCTAGACGCAATCTTAGTGGTAATCACATCATCCAGGTTTATTATTGATATGGTAATTATTTAGCGAAATTCGTCATTTATTTATTTATTTAACAATCACCAGATACAGCTCAAAGGCCATTTTATACTGGATACCTAACAACAATAACAATGGAAAGGATTTGGGAAGGTATCGGACAGGACCTGTGTGGTAGGTAGCATCCCGGCATTTGCCTGGTTGGACTGAGGGAAACCCTGGAAAACCCCAGTCAGGATGGTCGGCAGCGGGAATTGAACCCACGATCTCCCGAATGCGAAACCAACGCTCTACCATTGAGCTACAAACATACAGTACTACGTACCCTATAGTGACCGAGCCTACATTGAGAACATTCAAATGCTGGCGACGTTGAATTTGAAATACCAAGACAATGTCAACACATTATGTGCACACGTTCAACAAACTTGTGAACACACTGTTTTGGTACCGATTCGATCTCGCTGCAGCTCTCAACAACCGTATTTAAATAATAATAATAATAATAATAATAATAATAATAATAATAATAATCAGAAAATGTAAAATAGTGCTTCCGTCAGCTAATATTTTGCATGTCTCAATTCGTTTATCGCTGGCTTGGATCTAAGTATTTCCCTTAAAACCACAATTGCTGGGAACTGTCTGTTTCCATCAACCTAAGACTGTTGTCGTTTAACAAGTACATCAAACTCATTTTAAAAAAAAGTATCGCTACAAACAATGACTTCCAAACGTCTATTACATCCGAAAACTGGCTCAAACTTCTCTAATAGATCCTTCTGCAGCTTCTGTCGAGATTTTACAGGCTGACTTGATGACTCAAAGGAGCTTTATTTTGCAAAGTGTGAGAAGACGTGACTAAGACGTAGAAATGTGTGAATAGTCTTTCCTGAAGTTTCCACCTTTTGACTCAATTTCTAGCAGTGCTGTTAAAATAAAATATCTGTTACTCGCTCCGAGTTTCTTTGCGACTGTGAAATACGTCGTGTGTCGGGATAACAGATTTCATGTTAAACAAAGTGACACCTGCTACTGATGATAATTAGACGTGATAAATAATATATTTCCCCTCTGTAATTCTGCAAAACAAAAATGGCGGGAACTAGTATCTCTTTGCTGAGAATGATCCCAATTTTTCGATTTTCTGAAGAACTAATACATACACTAATATGTAAGAATATCAAAATGCAAAACTCGCTTTATCCATTCAGTTTATATATATAAAACACGAAAAGCAAATTTACTCCTCAACAACAATGCAAACAGCAGCATTGACGAGTGCTACGTTTTTCGAACTCTTTGTCAATTAGGTCGTAAAAGCTTTCATTAACTAGAACATATAAGCAGAAAATAGAAATCATCATTGCAAGATCATCAACGGAAGAAAAAATGATAATCGATGGACAAGAGCAATACTTAACTAGATACCAAAAAACCAGAAACGAACTAGCAAACATCCGCATACAAGGTTGTGTAACGAAATCAAGAAGTACTGTGGAATAACCTGAAAAAGAATTACCCAATATAAATGACTCTGGAGAAGAGTTGGAGTGACTATGATCCAGCAGTTTATTGACAAAAATTGATTATGATATTATTGATATGAAGAACGACACCAGAAGGAACTATTGAATCCCATGCAAACCCAATGTTTCAGTTTTGGATAAGCCCAGAGTATAAGACATACATAAAAATGACACATCTAGAGTGCGTCTGGAAGAAATTAAACGTTGATCCTCCTCCCCACGCAACTACTAAAGAAAAATTAGAGGAACTCTCAAAACTGAGGTTGTTAGAAGAACCTAATTTTGATTACTAGACCACAACATGCACAACACATAATTACTTCATTTTCGTGACTATCTAGAAAGTTCTCGTTATTCTGAAGGTTTAATGAATATAACTCAACAGAAGGCTTCATGACGTTCAGATCTTAGCGGCAATTCACTTTCGAAATTATATCGTTATGAGGTTTCGAGATAACCAAATTAATGAAAAGTATTCTTCCTGTTTACCGAAGTTCTTTTACCTGTAAACTGGTTTCCATGGAAACAAAAAAGTTTCTGCTCTCATAAACACATATCACAAGTAATTGTGAAGGGAAATATAGCAACAAGAAAGCAAAAATAATATATACTTTTCATACATGCTCTCAGCATGCATACATCTAGAGTTTTATTCTACGCAATAGTATTAGTTTAAATATCTCATTACGTTTTACTGTATAGATTAGTATACCGGAAAATGTGGCACGTCCGCGAATCTTATAGAAACACTATTCATAGTTCATTCTCCAAAAACATAACGTCCTAGTTTTAAAAACAACTGAACACCTATTCTGATTCACACCCTGTCTCCCAGGAACACCTGCAAGATTTTTTCTGAGGGGGCAAAAAGATTAACACACAAACGAAGTCGCGAATATACACACCTTGATGCAGATAATATATCATACAAAACTACAGAAGGTTGATATGTCTGGGTGTCTGATTATAGAAAAAAAAAAAAAAAAAAAAAACCGGGACCACCACCGGTTGCCCTCGATGTGAGTATGATGTATCTTATGCAGCCAATAGCCCTATACCATAAATTCCATTCTGGGAGGCTCCGTTGAAGTACAAGAGCGGGAATCTTGAGCCACTCTTCCTGACAGGCTTTCCAGAGGCCACGGACAGTGGTGACACGACGAGATGCAAGTGCTCTTTTCAATAGGCCAAGCCCGCATATAAATACTTATAAAAATCAATTGAACTGGTATCGGGTGACTTCACTGGTATGTTCTGCAAAGGAATAACCTGGATGACGGTGTTTGCCATCAGACGTTGCAGAAATCTCTGTATAGAACGGGACGTATGTTATGAGGCCTTATCCATATCACACAGACTTGATTTGTTGTATTTCCATACAAACAAAGCACAGCTTCTGTATAAAATCGGTGTGAGAATATGTTGCTGATAAAATGCGGAGTTGATTTTGCAGTTTTTAGGCACCTGAGGAATCGTTAATTTGCCTTCATAACAGCATCCTGCGACAACTAGAAATTTCTTCGAGAAACTTTCCTTGCATTGATGGATGAAGTAAGGACGCGTTTTCGCGTCTCGTGGGGTGTACGTTACGGACCGAATTTTGACAAAATCTGGTAGATAAATCCATGCTTTATCGAGTGTAGCAACACACTTCCATTCCCCCCCCCCCCCCAGATAGCTGGCGTTCGTAGAGGCACCTGCAGTTTTTTTTTCTCCCTCTGATGGGTCGCAGACATGACCATGGCACTGAACACCATCCGGACCTTTAAGTTGCCACGCAGGTTGCGGTTCATAGTTGACTGTCATGTACAATCGTCTCACCATCACACGTTGTGTAGGAGGGTTTTCCTTTAGGATCATTCGGCGTTATGCCAGTATGTATTTTCAGGAACATTTATCTCATATTGTGCAAGTAGACATGGGATAGTCTTCCACGTCAGAAATAAGTTTTGGTACTCAAGGGGTACGCCATATCTTCAGATCAAATAGTTTATAAAACATATTTAGTGTTTGCAACAACAAAATAAGAATGTAACTTTTAATAATACGAAAATATAATTACACCCAATTAAAGTATATTCTAATACTCTACATTTACACTAGTACCGTACATTGACCTGCCAGAACATAATAACCACCTACTTTCATATCTGGTAAGTCCACCTTCGGCTCGCGCGACGGCAGCAATGTGGTTTAGTATGGAAGCAATGAGGCTTTAGTAGGTGGCTGGAGGTATGACGCACCACATCTGCACACGTAAGTAACTTAATTCCTGTAAATTCTGCAAAGGAGTTTATGTGCTCGGATTTGACGTTCAATGACATCCTAAAGGTATTCAACTGGGTTAAGCCGGGTGACTGAGAGTGCCACTGCAGCAATTTACCTTCACCACTGTGCTTCATGAACAACTGCAGAACAACGTTGACCTTGTGACAAGGAGTGTTATCCTGCTGAAAGATGCCATTACCAGCTGAAAATACGGTTGACACAAATGGGTATACGTGATCAGCACTGACCCGCCACTAGCTAAGAGTTATCACAGTGCCTTTCACACACATCACAGGGCCGATGGATGACCATATAAAGGTTCTTGAAATGATAATGTAGTCACCACTGGTATCATCATCTTGCTGTGCACGTCTCGAGCACCTGTTTCCCTGGAGACAAAGGATTCTGACCCGGCCATCGATATGAAGTCAGTATTGTGATTCTTCGGACCATACAACATTGTTCAATCGCTCTGCAGACCAATGACGATGGAGATGTGCCCATTCCAGTTGTTATCGATGACGCCGTGCGGGGTATTTGTTGTGGAGACCCATATTTAACAGTGTATGATGAACTGTTTGCTCAGGCACATTCGTAAATTTTCCATTGTTAAAGTCTGATAAAATCTGCTGTTATTTGTGCAACATTACGCATCCTATCTTGTACCAACTTCAACAGTCTAAGACGAGCGACTTCTTGTGGTTTGGTGATGGGTTTCACCGTCCTTTTCCCATCTTTGGAAGATTCTAACCACGGCCTCCTGACAAGTCACCTCACTCCCCGATCACTTGACAAGTCGCGCTGTTTCCAAAATGATCGTTGCCAGCCATCTGGCAACCACAGTCTGGCTTCTATCCATTCTACGCACAAGATCACACTGAAACTGATGGAGTGAGATCCCTGTCACCGTCTGCTATGCGGTTCTGCTGTGCCCCGTGCCTCTTACGTCAGACAACGATTCCGTTCAGAAAATAGATGTTCATAATGTTTTGCCTGGTCAGTGAATATTTCAACAGATGTCATTTACGGTGTCGTTTTGGATCTCAGCTTCTTAGAAGTGTCACAAGAATGTATAGGCAATAATTTTATACTACTGAGTACTATCTGCATACTGAGAATTATATTCTATACCTTCTAGTACGGAGACTTGGGTTTGACTCTGGAAAGACAATAAGTGGAACAGATTCCACATTAAGTTGTAGATCACGACGAATATACTCTTAGTGCTAAAAAAAAAAAAGCTACTGTAATTTCAAACGCAAAATTACATAGCACCGCATAAAAAGTAAAACGTGTGAAATTAAGACTATATTAAGCCTTCTGAGAAAGGGAAAAAGTAATTCTGAGAAGAAAAAATATCGACTTATTAAAAGACTTGTTGATACAATCTTAGATATAATGCATAGAAACAGTCTTCTGCAAATATGAATATCTGCATGTCTAATAATAATAATAATAATAATAATAATAATAATAATAATAATAATAATAATAATAATAATAATAATAATAATAATAATAATAATAATTGCTGTATCCATTCAGATATTGACGTGAGTGAACTATTTGCGGTTTCGGTTAAACTTCAGCTTATTGATTTGAAGCAATAAGAGAACAAGTAGAGTGTAATTATGAAACCAAAATGTGGAGATATACATGTGCATAAATTGATGATCGAACAAGCTTTGTGGCTGAAACGCCCGCAGGATTTTTTCTAAATGGAGGGAGGTGAAGGCCTACACTGAAGCGAAGCTTTAAATACACACACACCTTAGTGTACATAATACTTCATGTAAACAGCGATTATTAAGCACATTGCATAACTTTATTAACCACAGTAACTATATTAAATACAACAGTTAATGACAAAGGAAATTTAAATTTCATGCATTTCGAAAAACTAAGCGAAGAGGGGCAATTGCATCTTCCATATACTATGCTGCAGGTGGGTATGCTCTGTGGTATGTTGTTAAAGTGGCTTCCTTTGAATAATACAGGGGTTAGTCATAAAGCTTGCAATATTTCCAAAACCCAAACACCAATCGTGTATATACGCCATGATCGACCTTAAATACACGGTAAATGGCTCAAGAAGTGGTGTGGTAATGTATTATTTAACACGAAGGCCACCACGAGGAGTGTTCAACAACGTCTGATACATTAACTCTAACTGTATGAGTTTGAACTCATGTATAACGCTACGACAGCAACCTAAGACATTTGTTATGTGAAAGGGGAAAACACGGAGAACCATAGCACAGCAACTCTTGGTTCCAGAAATTCCATGCAGGTTGTAGACATGTCGAAGATCAGCCAAGGTCCAGTGCCCTAGGTTAATAGATTCTGAGGTTGTTCGACACGACATTAAGAAAAATCCATCCGTCAGCACAGGACGATTGTCAAACCAACTCTGCATGCTCCAGTCCACTGTCGTGTGTCACCTTCACGAACTCACGAAAACTATTAGAAGTTGCCTCAGTGTGCTACATGTGTGACGACAACTACTGAAAAATTAATTCATGTGTATTTCCTGAAACAAATTGTTACATGCGACGAAAAGAATCCTTTTCCGTAATCAGAATGTGCGAAAAGAGTGATTGAGCAAGAAGCAACTTCAAAAACAGGTCCGTTTCGAGCTTAAGTTATGCTTTGTGTGTGTGATGGAATTACGAGGGTGAAATTCATTTCGAGTTCATTCCTGACGGTCGTACCTTCAATGCTCATCTTTATTCTGAACAGCTGGAACGGATATACGCCGCACTAAGCAAACATTATCCTCCACTGAGGAGCCGAAAGCGCGCTCTGCTGCAACAGGATAACACAAAATCACATTCGGTTCGAAAAACGCAACAAAAGATTCAGAAATTTGCTGAGGACCCAGTATATAGTCGTGACCTTGCCCCTTAGAATTATTACCCATTTTGGTCCATGACACAATTCTTGAAATCACGCTTCTCCAACCAGCAGGAGGTGGAAACGGCAGTGGCTGACTTCCTTGCGTCTAAAGACAAGGCAGGCACCGACGTGAAATAGAGGAACTGACAGGAAGGTGGATGGAGATAGCTATACTTTGAATATTAACCTGATTTCACTGTACTGTAATAAATACAGTGTGTTGAGTACTAGAATATTACGACTCACTCTTGTGGTAGGCTGACAAAGATCTGATGACAGAATATTTTTTTTTTAATGCACTACAAATTAATGTTTAAAAATTGCATTTTAATTTACACTGATTAAACTTAAATGGTACTGTTAATGACAGGAAATCTAGCATCAAATAAACAAAAGTCCATTATGCATATCTTATTTTTATTCAAGAGATGATATTATGATATTTATATGATACAAAACGTTAAATTTACATGAGCAAATCACAAAAAAAGTTTTGTTTTTATCTCTGCCCACAATATGCATTTAAATTCAAACACATATGAATGCGTATCGTCACTTATTAATAGGCATGTGTCACGTAACCTGACAATTACAAAACTTTTCTGAACAACCGTTTCATGCAACTACAGCATTTAATAAAGGTTAAATATTATTGACATGAACTCTTTACATTACGTTAACTTTTCCCACAGTTCTTTCAGTAAGTTCAACATACACACATACGTATTCCGATTTGATTTCAAGGTTGGTATCATCCACACACCAACATAGCTCATTGGCAGGCAGGGACGTAGGGTAAGCTGAGGAGTACTCACTTTGAAGTCGGAGATATTCCTGGTTTAGTACAAGTTGCTGGTGCTACTGAACAGTTTTTCTGAGTAATAAAAGATTACCATCCTCTTAATACATATTCGTGCCCTAATAACCTGGTTGCATAATTCCAATATTATTTTGTGCAACCTGGACACTGAAGTTTCCTTTAAGATGAACTGATTACTTTAATTACAGCTATCTACTCACAAAACTGGATCAGTGCATAGAACAGAAAATTCTGTTGGATGATGCAGTACGATCAACTTAACAGATTCATCCAGTTAATGTGAATAATATTCCAAAAAGCTTTAAAAAAAAACAGTAGTTTAGTACTGTCTTTTTCACTTGAATTAAGACTACAAATGCTACATACAGTAGCATCAGTAGTTGATGTGCTGACCAGATCACGTATCAGTAATTTATTCAAAAACGGATAAAACAACACGTTATCGTTGTAATCCTTTATAGAATAAATTGTTCAGTTTATTAGTTCACATAAATGAGAAGCCAGTTAGACATGCCATGTACTATTATTCCTTAAAATTTTCACCTACGTAAGTTAGGCGATCACTGATGAAACAAGAATTGACAGGCAACACATAGAACAATGGTTCCCCACCTTGTTCACCTGTTGTACCCTTTCGTTAACCCTGTATACTTTACGCCTCTCCTTCCCAGTCGTTTCTCATGTGCTTTTCGTCTAACCTCTTCTGCGATTTCAGACGTAGCACTAAATTGTCAAATCTTTATATTATTATTATTATTATTATTATTATTATTATTATTGACCAATTTATGTTTACTTCGAGCAAGACTTATGCATATTTTGTGTATCAGCATTATTATGATTATTATTTTTACCAGTTTTGATCTAAATAAAACCACAGTTCTTACTCAATAGTTTTTTTTTTTTTTTTGTTTGTTTGTATCTGTACGGCGTTTTAACGCCTCTTTGTTACAACATTGTAATTATGAATATAGTTTATTTCTGTTAGTAGTTTGCGCTCCCTTCCTCTCTCTTCACGCCCCTAGGTTAGGAACCACTGAAGTAGAATGATAAATTTCACAGCATCTCTCTCAATAAGGACATACAAACTTCCCACAAAATAACTTAATTTTGTTTATCCAGTACTCAATTTGTCAATCTTCTTAACGGTGTTAAGTAGCATGCCGTCTTTGATTTTAAGCCAATTGATTTATATGAGAAAATTATATTTTGCTACTTTCTTTAAAATGAACTGGAATTTTAATTATGTGATTTCTTCTTCCAAGACTGGCTAAATGTCATGTCCTTGTGAAAATAAATTTGTAAGATATATTAATGTAATATTAGTTAATTTAAATTTTATTATTAAATGTTGAGATTATGCATAACAAAACTTAATTTTCACAATATTGAAATATAAGTATGCATATTTAAAGAAGAAATAAAATTAAAACCGTTAAAATTCGACGTCATTTCACACAAAACAAACGTAATTTACCGTAAATCAATGATGGCGCATGTAAATAACACTGTTAAACAAATTAATAACTATTTTGCAATTAACAGTGCGTTTTAATATTTTTTTCCTGCAACCAATATTTTAGCATTTTTTCGGTTTACATTGATCATGACATAATATCTTCATTAAGAATATGAAAAGGAGGCTTCTTTTTCTGCTTTTCATATGCTGTATTATACATGTGAAAGTCAAGATATAAAGTGGTTAAATGAAATATTGCATTTACCAACTTCTCTTTTAGGCGATAGAAAACGTAAGACAAAGACAAGGAGAAAAGGAAAGACGATCAGTGAGAGAGAAAACTACGCACTGACTGTGTGAAAACGCACTATCAGGAATGTAAGTTACCAGTCAAACTTTTTGGGAACTGAAACACTTGCCACAAGCTCTGTGATGGAGGGACATCGGGCGTTGTCTAAGACAAGTCACGCAAGAAACACCGAACGCCAAGTTAGATCTAAAAGAGCCAAGTAACTGAACGAAATATTGCTGAAGAATCTACACACAGAGCACTTTTACGCGACTTTAGTCTGAATAAACTTAGGAAATTTACGCAATGAAAACGTCTAGTAAGGCATATGGAAATGCCTTAAATGAAAAATTACACTCTCTATCCATTTTCTTTAGTGTATACTATTTTGTTCAATACGTGTTTAATGCTGCAAGGTTCTAATCGGAAAGCCTGTGAGAAAGAGACCTTCGAGCAGACAATGAAAGTAAACGGATGATATGAAACAGGATTTCAGGGGGAAAGAAAGTACAAACGAAACTGAATACGAACCTACGACAAGATTGTATTTATGTGGCAATCGATCTTTTTGGTTCATAGCTGTATTTAGTTGGATTTATGTTTACTAAATTATGCTGTTTACTAAATTATTCTATGTTAGTATTTCAATACAAAAAAATCAATGATTGGGTTTTATTTATATCAACTGTGTTACTGGAGTTAATAATATTTTACACAGCAAAGTATATGACACATATTGTTGCTTCAAATCTTCACGGGGTCTATAATACACATTATATAAAGAATTTGGTCAGCAGCGAAACTATATAAGATGAGACCTACAGTTTAAAAGGGAATATCTATAGTGAAACCGATACTCTTCCACCGGGGCCACGTGCGCCAAAGGTATGCGTGCTAGTCACTAGACCAGTCGTTCCAAACTTTTTTGACTAATGACGCACTTCGCTGAACACCAACGACAACGCCACACACTCGTTTGGATTTTTATTAGTAATACATATAAATTATAACAGTGTAAGCCTTTAAGTTTCTATAAACTAGTGACACCATGCACTACTCAGCATCGTTGCTGTGTTGGGGGCGTTGGTTGGTGCGTGAACTGTGTATACGTTCTGACAGGGGAACGTAATTCAATATCACCGGAGAAAACACTGCTGCGAGTCAGCGAATATGCGAAAAAATGAAATGATAATTGTCTTTCAGTTATACGTCTCACGATTATGCCATGTACGTTAAAGGAGACGGTGATGATGGGAAATGAATGAAACTATGGAATGAAGAAAGTGGGAGAAAACGGAAGAACCCCGAGAAACCCACGCACCAGAGGTTAACGCTCTACCACTGAGCAACCGCGGCTCTCAGAGAATAAGTAACATTGAGTAGTGGTGTATCTTAATGAAAACCATGTCCAGTTGTTGCAATTTCAATAAACGTAACACATTTTAAAATAAGTCTTGTACAACCACGAATGTAAAATAAGTAAAGGTTGAAGTCGTAAGAAATAAAGGCTCTTACCTTTACTTATTAATGTTCGTGACTGTACAAATTACATTACTAACTATACGGTACATTTTATGTTATAAATAATTATTTCGAGTCGAACATCAATTTAATGTTGTTGTGAAGATTGATAAATTTTCGATTTCAAATGGTCAGGGTGTATTGGTTGAATGATTTTCTTAAAAACCTTTAGGGCTATCTCAAGAGTACCAGGGAATGTGATACATTTAAAAAGAATGCAATGATGTAAAAATGGTTTTAAAAAAATATTAATGTTAAATTATGCTCTTTTACTGAAAACGTGGAACGATTGTGTGTGAGGTCGAGCTCCAACTGGTTGGTTGGTTAGTTAGTTTGGACTTCAACACACCTTTTAGGACAGATTATATGAGACCTACAATTTAAGCTTAACGTGGGATCTGAAATATATGAGCTTCCACCGGGAACAAAACTAGGCTCTCCAACGGAAAAAAAAAAAAACGTATGCTAATCATATAGCTATGAAGTTGCTTCTAGGAGCTCCGACATAAAATTGAACCGAAACCAAAGTAGTTATTTTAAATTTGACGACAGTTACGCAAGTTTCTGTTTGTAACGTTGTTTTATGAAAAACTGCTATTATAAACTGACAGGGAGAACTAAAAAAAAAAAAAAAAAACTTAGGACAACTGAACAATCAAAATTCGGCCATGGAAAAGGGTAAATATCCAGTTTCTTTGGGTTATGATACGGCGAGGTTGAGAAGGATCCGTATAATTTAAACTACAGTCAAAATTTGGGTAAGCATAATTTGTATTACAAAAGACGTGATCTTCATTGATTAATTAGGGTTTTGAGAGGACGTCAGCGATGAAAATAATCTGAAAAATATTTTATCTTCAACACATCCGGTTTGGGATTCGAGAGCAGTCAAACACCCTGGTTTTAACAGTCTTCAACTCATTCGAGTCTACAGAATTTAATCGACAGACAGCAACATTACATCGAACCAAATAACTGTATTATATTCAGTTTCTACAAATTACTCACTACTTGCAGTACATTGCCGAAAGCCCTAAAGCGAGCTGACAGTGAGCTAGATCTATGACTTTTCATAAATTTGACAAATTGAATAGACTTTTTCTTTTAACGTTTCAAATTGTGTTAATTTCGAAATATTTATTTTTTCTGTTTTATCAAGATTAATTTGGAGAATGAGAACTTGTGAAGATCATTTCTCAATACTTGAACATACTGTTATTCAAAGTTGAGTGCTGTGGCTCAAACAAACTGATTTTCACGTAGCGGGACAAATCCACTTTCCTGATGCAGCACATAAAGCATTGGTCCCTTGCCAAATCTAAAGCAGCGCTCACCCTACGAAAGAAAGAACTTTGATGTCTATGGTAAAATTTCATGAAGATCTTCCAAAGTAGCGCAAGACGTCGCCATGAAGCTTTACTGAAACCAACCAATCAATACAAGATTTACTCGCCAGCCATTCGTCGTCTACTATATATTTTATTATACGACAACAAAGGAATTATTGTCACTAAAGCTATTTGTTCCTTTGTAATTAAGTGAAATATGATGGCATACTTGAAGCTTTAGAGTTTTTCTTCTTTTTAACTAAAGATAACTTCAGTTTGAGAAACTATAATATACAGTTAAATGAAATCAGTTACGAAATTTGTCTGAGTACATAACACATAATCACTAACTGACGAAAGAAAAATACATGTAATTCTAAAGAATAACTAAATTTATAATTGTATATTCCCACTCTTTCTGCTTCAGCATTATCCGCACCTACAAACTTAATAAGCTTTCCCCAACTCAAACCTACTTTGTTTCTTTCATACTTATGGATGCCCTCTTCGCTGGTCTCGAGGCTAGCGATTGCGCGGGAACCGGATTCGATTCAAGGTAGAGAAGCATTTTGAACGCATTAAAGTCGTTTGGATTTCACCTCAAACTGTAGATCCATGTCACAGACAGACTCGGTGCTGAAAAGGGACGCTAAAATTTCAACAAACTAATACTTAGTGATGGTGAGAGATTCCTTGGTGGCTAACGATTTGAGTTTCCTCCTTTGCTTTGGAAAATCTGGTTCCATTCGCAGTGGAAATTTATTTGATTCAGATCTTATGTTAAACTGTGGGTCCATGTTTCATATAGTTTTAGGTATATGTTACAAGACAGATAAAACTCCGAACACTACTAACAAACAGTTAATACATGAGAGAACAGAGGAAGAAATGCGAGCTTCTTGTTGGGTCTTAATACAAGAGTACTATCACTTTCCTCTTTCCCTAAAGAATTATAGAAGCCAGAAAATAAATTTTCTATAATGCACATTCAACGGTTTTGGAACATAAAAGGAATAAACGCATTCAGCCGCGTAATAAATCACGCATTAAATTAGATGGTAAGATAAAACCTTATCAAAGCGTCAAGATGAGCTAAGTTAATACCAACGTTGTTATCATAATTTGTAGCCAAAGCAACAGGTGAGATTTACAAGCTTGGCTAAATTCCGAAGCTGCCGCTGCTGCTTGTACCAACAAACTTCCGGAACATATTTTGCTTAGAGCTGCTTTACTCACATTACACATTTTCTGCATCTGATGAAGAAGCATTCTTCAAAGGAAATTTCAAAATTGGTATACCGTTCACAACAAAAATTAAATGATTATAAAGAGAAACAAGTCATACAAAATCCTGCAATAATACATTCATCATTTCTCCACAATTCGTAGTTCAAGTTTATATTTATCTATGTTCCGAACTATTCTGTC
Organism: Thermobia domestica; assembly: GCF_964235325.1. Lineage (NCBI taxonomy): Eukaryota > Metazoa > Arthropoda > Insecta > Zygentoma > Lepismatidae > Thermobia > Thermobia domestica. The sequence continues at coordinate 121,862,106 of NC_137462.1, read as the reverse complement.
ATCTGTCAATTGTACTAATTAATATAACTTGTATTTTAAAAACATGATTTGATGTGCATTTAATTTCTTAATAATCGCGTGTAATACTAACTGAAGGGTTGGCCATATTACGCGATGAGATTTTTACAACCGAAGAAATCAACTAATTTGCAAATGGAATATTTAAGAGGTAACTGCCAAAGGCATAACTCAAATGAAAAATCGTGAAGACCTTTCGTATTCTATTGCATACACAAAAACTCTACTACTGAATGTCTATACACTTACAAATGAAAATGGGAACTCTTTTTGGACAATTTAACATGTATTTCAGACAAAAAATTATTTATTAACGTTTGTGCATTATTTATTCATTATTGATTGAATTACATAACATGATACTGCACTTGCATTGCTAATATATTTTACGGTAACTGGCGAATAAGATAATAGAATAATTTTCTGCGTTCCTATAGAGACCAAGTTGCAAACAAATGAAGAATATTTTCCACTAGGTCAGTGCTCAAAAATCTCACAAGGCAGGGTACCCAGGTGTAACAAGCCGATTGTGATAAGATTGCACAGACATGAAGAACATCGAAAAAGAAGCGACACGTATTTTTTATATAGGCCAACAAGCACAAAGAAAGGGTCAAATAGGGGAATAAAAACGGGGTCAAAATGAGATTATGTGGAATATAGCGAGAACGAGAAGAGATATCGGAAAAGTTTAAATGCACGAAATACTACCCATAGTCGACGCAATTCAATGAGGTAGAACGCGCCCATGAGAAGAGAGCAGAACATCCGAAAATGGACCAATCACGTGTACAACATTGTCACAATGTGTTATGCAAATGAGTGGAAAGGGTGATAAGGAGCAGGAAGAAAGAAGAAACGAAAACAGAAAATAAGTGGTTTTGCTTTGGGTGCATATGTTGCTCGTATGCGAAAGAGACGCAGATTTATCTCAATGCCCGAATATGGGATAACACGCAGGAAGGATGCAAACACCGTTCATATAGAAGCCAGCGAGACAGCATTGCGCGGTGGGTTGCATATATCGCGTAATGAGAACAACGATGAGATGGATGTTGGAAACGAAAATGTGTGTACGCAGTAGTAACACAAAAACAAAATTGTTCTATTACTGTTATGTCGTACGCGTATTTTCGTAGTGATATAAAGTTGATACTCATGTATCGTACTGATATTAATGTTGCTGTTTATCTTAAGTATGTGGACCACCTGCTATTACATTCTACTAGAGATGCAAAAAAACCGGCTTTTTTGAATCGATGGTTTTTTTCACATAAAAAGCCGGCTTTTTTGAAAAAAAAACCGAGAATTTTGGAAATTTTGGCTTTTTTCATTTTCATGATTTTTCTATCCAAATAGCTTTCTTATAGTATATTCTATAGTCAGATAAGATTTCCACGACCTGAATGCCATATTTAGCTCTGTAATTCACCATCAACATGGATGGAGCACATATTTTACGAATTAAAGCTAACATGAAGAATGTAGTATTTGAGGGCAATTTTACAGGTTATTTAACTTTATTTTAACTTTTGAGTTATCGACATTTTTTTCCTTCTCTAGATCATTTTAGTTTGTCATCCGTGTTTCATTTCTAAGAGCTTAGTACTCCAGCTTCTAGCACGAAAGTTAAACTTACGTTTTTCTATATATCCGTCAAAGCATACGTTTTTCAATATGTCCGTCAAACCGTATTTGCACATTTCTGTTATACTGTAGTTGTGCAATGATTTAGCAATAATTTTCCAGATACAACCTTGAATACCAATTTATACAAATAATCAATAGCGGATTTAGAAAAGTACTTTGGGAGGGGTTTCTCTGATTGTTTCGTTTTCTAAAAAGTTCTAATTTTATTTGGGAGGTGCTTGAAGTTTATGAGTACATGCATAACTAATATTTCGTTTCGTTTATATGTTTAGCAATAATCTTCCGGATACAACCTTGAAGATCATTTTATACTGAGAATCAGTGGCGAATTTAAAAAAGTGTTTTGGGAGGGGTTTTCTTACTACTAATGTTTAGTTTTTTCTAAACATTCGTAATTTTTATTTGACGGGAGCTTAAAGTTTATGAGTAAAGACATAACTAATAGATATTTCGTTCGTTTTAGACATTCCACAACTTTGGAGAACAGGCTTCAGTCCGAAAGACCGATCCTCTAACCTTCGCAAAACCGTCACTGCTGGTAATTAGTAATAATAACGATTTAAAAACAATAAGAAAGGAAGTCGGCCAACTCCTACACTCCTAGTCGGCCAGTACACGCACTATTTCTACATTCTCAGATGGAATGAAGGAAGGCTTTGTCAGAATGGTCGAATGCTGGGTTGAATCCCGGACTTCCCGATAGAAGCGCAAAAGCCAACCACTCAGTCACGTTTGTTGTGCAGTTGTATTTAGCTTAACTTAAATATATTCCGTAGTCTTTTTTTTTTCCGTAATGATATGTTGAATCCCTCTTGTTAAAAATTCAGAAAACTTGAGGACTGGGTAAACCGTGATGGTGGTCAAGGGCGCTCATGTTGTGGTTTCCAAAGAGGGGAAGTATAAGCGACGTTTCAAAAATAGTTTCAAATTTTGCTGTAACTAATGTAAAAATCCTATTGGATTTTCAATATTCTGAAGTACATTTTCCTCTAGGAAGGGGGGGCAAGCGCCCCCTTAACCCCCCTGATGGGCGCCCTTGATGGTGGTTATAAAAAACTTGACTGTAGAATTGCAAGAATATACAGAACCATGTGCAGCCTTTAATTGTATCATACAAATCTAAGTATTTCTCTTATGTTTTATTTTAATTTTATTTTGTTTCAAAAAGAGGGTATGGAATATTTTGAAGTAAAAATACTACATACAATTTTGCTAGTTATTTGTGTATTTTTTGAAAGAAGTTTTTACTCTTAGGGTTGGCTCGTTTACACCAGCTTTTTTTTTTTTTAAAAAATAACTGGTTTAATCTAAAAAAATTAAAAGAACAAAAATGCGAATCGTGTGAACTTCATAGTGACGTTTCACATGTCAAACCATCTCCATTAGTCTTATTTCCTTTTCACCTTTTAATCAAGGTGTCCCATGTTCAATTGTCGGTCGAACCACAACCCTTCTTTCATGTGTAAACCAAGTACTCTTTCGGATGTCACTTTAAGCGAAAGTCTTCTCCTTGATAACCTCGGTATTACGTAAGGATGTTAAGCCTAAACATACAAAACGAAACCAAATTATATATTTCTGCATGCCTGTTGTTTTATAAAGAAGCGAAGGTTGCTTAAATATATTGATTAAAATTGGTAAAATTTATCGATTGCCTACTTAGCTTCCAACATTAGCTTGGATTGGACTTTCAATGATACCTACATACTAAATTTGTAATTTAATACCTCAGTTTTAGAAAAATAAACACACTGCTGAACAAGACTGCACTTATTTAATATAAAATTAAAAACACATTTACACGTGACGTTTCGATCTTCTATCCAAGATCCTCATCAGACGTACACTCACGTCTGATGAGGATCTTGGATAGAAGATCGAAACGTCACGTGTAAATGTGTTTTTATATTAAATAAGTGCAGTCTTGTTCAGCAGTGTGTTTATTTTTCTAATTTTATTCGCAAGACGTTGACTATGATTGTGTGTCACTCAGTTTTAGCGTACTGATTATAATACGTTGACCTTTAAATTTTACATGCAAATTAAATTTTACAGGATTTTCCCGTTATTGTTTTACATTTAAAAGAATGACGGGATTTTCCCGATGGCTAGGGCGGGAGTTTCTCAATTTAAGAAATTTACTGACCGGACTTCTTAAAGCTTATGGGACCTCTTCCAGCATAACCCCGTTGTTGAATAATAACACCAAGGTGAAACAAACTTATTTCTGTGATTATGTAATACAAATACATAAAGCAAAATATCTAAATCAAAAAACCTGGTTTAAACCCCAAAAAAGCCTGGTTTAAACTGCCCCCCCAAAACGGGTTTTTGGCATTTTCAGAAACAACGATGGTTCTTGCCAACTCTGCTTACTTTTGTATATAGGAGGTTAAAATGTGTTTATTATATACATTGGTTAATCCTTTGGAATTCATAATGTAAAAATGTTGAAGTAAAATTGTTTAAAATATCTTTTCGAAATTCATGGTTTACTTTCGAGGTTTTATATTCTTATCGGCATCAACCACTAATTAAATGACTTTCTGTGTTATAGAGAAGCGAAACAAAGTCTGCTTTATCGATTTAAAGCAGAATTTTGAAAAAAGCCCAAAATTTCCCAAGCAAAAAAGCAAAGCAGAAAAAACCGAGTTTTTTTTCCAAAAAAGCCGGTTTTTTTCCGAGCCCTTGCATCTCTACATTCTACTGTGCTATGAATTTTTGTTCCTATTCCCGATATATGCAACCCACTGCGCAGTACTGTCTCGCTGGCTGCCTATACGAACGGCGTTTGAATCCTTCCTGCGTGTTATCCCATCTTCGGGCATTGAGATAAATCTGCGTTTTTTTCGCATACGGGCAACATATGCACCCAAAGCAAAAACACGTATTTTCTGTTTTCGTTTCTTCTTTCTTCCTGCTTCTTATCACCCTTTTTGCTCATTTTCGTAACATATTGTGACAATGTTGTGCACGTGATTGGTCCATTTTCGGATGTCTTGCTCTCTTCTCATGGGTGCGTTCTACCTCATTGAATTGCGTCGACTATGGGTAGTATTTCGTATATTTAACCTTTGCTGATATCTCTTTTCGTTCTCGCCATATTCCACAATCTCATTTTGACCCCATTTTTATGCCCCTATTTGACCCTTTCAATGCGCTTGTTGGCCGATATAAAAACATACGTGTCGCTTATTTTCCAATGTTCTTTATGTTTGTTCAATCTTATCACAATCGGTGTGTTACACCTGGGTACCCTGCCTTGTCAGTAGATAAATATTAAAATATACTATAATCACACTAACAAGAGGCCAACGTCTCTCATTTGCTTAAATATGAATTTATAATTAAAATATTTTAGAAGAATTAGGTAAATCATAATTAAACGTAATAACTGGAAGAACGGTACGACAGTTCAGTAGTAGTTGTTCATCTCTGGTGAAAAGATCGTAATTCAGATTCAGGTCATATCACCCCGTCTCTTAATTTGCAATCCTTTTCGTTATAGATGCAAAGCCCTGGCATGATTAAATAATTTAAGATGTTAAGCTATCTGTCGCGCAAAGTTTATCGCGGGTTCGAAATCCATTTATCCTGCTAAGAGTTTAAAGTCTCAGATACAACACTAATCACTGTTTGGTTTGCACTTACTACAAGGCTAATACAAGGCTATCAGACAGACTACATTCACCTGCACATACATCAGCTCAACTGTGTCAGTCCGAGAAGAACCCTAGCAGAAGTAGTATGACGTAGGTATGGGCTCGCGCACTTTTCGCACGGGGTTTCAAATGACACCACGGAATAGCACACATAACTTTTCCCGGAGTAGCAGACGACATCTAAGTATAGACCACACCTCAAAAACCGAAAATGGACTTGACCGTGTCGTTGACCTTTCCCCGCTACCCCTGTTTTAGGGTTCTTCTCGTCATCTGTCAGCAATAATGAAAGCAGCGTTGCCATTCAGAGAAACTGCCATATATTTAACCGAGGATTCGAGTTCAACAAAAATTGGACGTGTTTGCATTCTGACTTCTAAGCTCTAAGTGAATATTTGATTTTTTAGTGTGTTAGGTGCTGAAATCGCTTTAAAACTTTACATGAATAACGACAAAAGGCAATTACTTGCTCCGCAACGCATTTTGACTATGGAAATTACATTATGCGAATAGCCTTTTACTTACTACAGACACACATACATAGAGCGCATAGCGTACGAAATACAAAGACACGTTTGATTTTTTTTAAAGAAAAAAAAGCTCGAAATCACTATTCATCCTACCTCTGGGGTTAAAGGCTTCTAATTATTATGCTTTGTGAAATCGTCGACTGATACGGCACGCTCTAAAGTGTGTACGCTAAAAATCGAGTAACAAAAAGGTAAATTCAATGGACTTGTAATTTTAGTTAGTCTTAGGACTTAGTACAATAAGTCATAATTGCATGAAGAATACAACACAATATACTATTCGAAGTGCCACTTGGAAGTAAACGTACAGTCCCTAACATTTGTTGTATTACATATTATATATATATATATATGTGTGTGTGTGTGTGTGATCAAAAGTATCCAGACACCTGGCTGAAAATGACTTACATGTTCGTGGCGCCCTCCATCGGTACTGCTGGAATTCAATATGGTGTTAGCCCATCCTTAGCCTTGATGACAGTTTCCACTCTCGCAGGTATACTTTCAATCGGTTGTGCTGGAAGGTTTCTTGGGGAATGGCAGCCCATTCTTCACGAAGTGCTGAACTGAGGAGAGGTATCGATGTAGGTCGGTGAGGCCTGGCATAAAGTGGGCGTTCTAAAACATACCAAAGGTGTTCTATAGGATTCAAGTCAGGGCTCCGTGCAGGCTAGTGCATTACAGGGATGTTGTGGTAGTGTAACCACTCAGCCACAGACCGTGAAGTATGAACAGTTATTCGATCGCGTTGAAAGATGCAATCCCCGTCCCTGAATTGCTCTTTAACAATGGGAAGCAAGAAGATGTTTAAAACATTAATGTAGGCCTGCGCTGTGAGAGTGACACGCAAAACAACAAGAGGTGCAAGCCCCCTCCAAGAAAAACACGACCACACCACAACACCACCACCTCCGAATTTTATTGTTGACACTACACACGCTGACAGATTACGTTCACCGGGCATTCGCCATACCCACACCCTGCCATCGGATCGCCACATTGTGTACCGTGATTCGTCACTCCACACGCTTTTCCTCTGTTCAATCGTCCAATGTTTACGCTCCTTACACCAAGCGAGGTGTCGTTTGATATTTACTTGCGTGAAGTGTGGCTTACGAGCAGCCACTCGACCATGAAATCCAAGTTTTCTCACCTCACGCCTAACTGTCATAGTACTTGGAATGGATCCTGATGCAGTTTGAAATTCCTGTGTGATGGTCTGGATAGATGTTTGCCTATTACACTTTACGACCCTTTTCAACTGTCGTGGTCTCTCAGTCAACAGACGAGGTCAGCCTGTACGCTTTGGACCTAGGGATGTTTAGGAGTGTGGAAATCTCGCATACAGACTTCTGACACAAGCGACACCCAATCACCTGACCACGTTTGAATTCCGTAAGTTCCGCGGAGCGCCCATTCTGCTTTCTCACGATGTCTAATGACTACTGAGGTCGCTGATAATGAGTACCTGGCAGTAGGTGGCAGCACAATGCACCTAATATGAAAAACGTATGTTTTGGTAGGTGTCCGGGTACTTTTGATCACATAGTATATAATACCTACTACTTTTCTTTTATTTTAAGATTGTTTAATTTGATCACCAACAGTCTACTGTCATTTATTCAGGGCAGTGAAACGGTGCAGTGCATGAGATGTTAATTTGTGAGAAAGAATAAGTCTCTCGCGAAAACTCCATCTATTCTTTCTTTCAGTGCATACTGAGTCATAATCCTTCCCTTTTTGTCTGATTCGCAACTGATAGCTTATTTGGAAAATTGAAAACATAAAAAGACTTCTACAAGCAGCAGTACAAAAGATAATAAGCTTCTGAGAAAGGACGCTCCTAAAATTATGAACAGCAAGATTATTTTCAAAAATGAAAAGTGACTACAAATTCATAGTTGATTCTGGGTAGTGCTATATATTACCTGTTAAACAACACCGTATGACTAACTATTCTCGGAACTCTTCTTTTCCTTCTTCCGCTACTATTTATTTTAAAAAAAATGCATTATCATCCCACTTTATTTATCATTACCTTCTCTAGCTTAAAAAGCATAATCATAATGGAATGTTAAAACTACAAAAAATTTTATGAAAGTTGAATGGATTCGATGTTTTCACTTAGCAACTCTAAAACTAGTATCAACTGTTCTTTAACCTTTGTCTAGGCCAAGACAGATGAAAAATTTTAGTGCTTTATGCGTGAAGGCAGTTTTCTAATGATAGTCCTCTAAGTCCTATACGTCAGAATTTCGCCGTTATATCAACGTGAAACGGTAATGAAAGTAATCGAATGTAACGTAAAGAATAAATATTTTATATTGTTTTTCCACTATTAACTTTACATCTCATCTCTCATCATATTAACCTTTAGGCCAAAAGCTATACAAGACGCACATTCCTCAACGCAACACAAAACTTGCGATTTGGTTTATGCTAAATCTACGTATAAATATGACTTTTTTTTTTTTCGTTGCGTTGCGTTGCTGTACTCAGAATTTTGTGAAGACTGGTACGAAATGCACCCCGTTCAGTTACCTACCTATGTAAATTAAATGAATTAAATCTACCACTGAGTACAACACTCACAATTATTTTAGTTGCCACTATATTTAAGTAATGTCTAAATAATGCAATACTACCTTGGGGTGAAGTTCTAACCTTCTGTTCTTTTGTACTGCTACTCAGTATAGATGAAGGAAGAGAATAAACTGCTAATATTACAATATTCATATGAAAATTGATTCCTACAACACGTACACCAATTGATTTAAAATAAAGTAACAGAATTATTAGTTTCACACATGAATATACTGTGGTGGCAAATTTCATCAGAAGAATAACCAATAACGGATACAGTACATTTACTCTAAATACACTACGCACAAAAGGAAAGAAAGAAATCTGCTGAATAATCAATTGATGTACGGATAATTTACTAGTGTCACGTAGGTAATTGCAATAGGGAATTATATATATTAAAATCTTCCTTCTGTATAATTATAAATAAATATTAATAATCCATACAGAAATCTCAATTCTATGATATTATTAGCGTTTACCGAAACGCTCTTATTGAGCACAAAGAAATGACATCCTTGAGTATAAGAAGCTCATGTATAGTTAACGCGAAATTGGGAGGAAAACTAAATGAAATGAAATCTTTGCGTTTAACGTCTACGACTGTGCCTGTTTAGGCTAAGGGAGATGACGATTACAACGTGACGTACTAAAAAATAATAATAATAATAATAATAATAATAATAATAATAATAATAATAATAATAATAATAATAATAATAATAATAAAATAAATAAATGAAAATAAAAACAACGAAATTTACCATTTTTCTTTTGCTTGTTTTTCATAAGTGAAAGGAGATACTGAAATTCAACTTACCACAATCATAGATAATGTTATTCTACAACAGAAAATATGAACCTGAAGAATTTTCAGTGATGCCATCCATAGAAATTATAGCGTTACCAGAATATCATTTCCCCCAAAATCTAAGTTAAGGCAGCGATATGTATCATGTTGTTTTGGTATCCTGTGAACTACTTTTTAAATAACATTATTATTTAATTTTAATTTTGTTGATTACAAACTAAATACAACTATTATTTAAAAAGTAGTTCACAGGATTCCAAGACAACATGATACGTAATCAAATGCAGTTGAGTTCGTTCCTCTAGTCGCTGCCTTAACTTTGATTTTGGGGGAAATGATATTCTGGTAACACTGTAATTTCTATGGATGGTATCACTGAAAATTCTTCAGGTTCAAATTTTCTAACATTATCTATGATTGTGGTAAGTTGCATTTCATTATTTTCTTTCACTTATGAAAAACAAGCAAAAGAAAAATGGTAAATTTTGTAATTTTTTAAGTATATGAGGTTTTTAAAGCAAGGGAATGATGATGGAAGAATTGGTGGAATGAGAAAGTGGGAGGAAACGGAAGTATCCTGAGAAAACCCACGAACACGATGTTATCCACCACAAACCTACTTGACCGGGGATGGAACCAAGGACCAGAAGTAAGCGCTCAACCACTGAGCCAATGTGCACCCCCCCAATTGAGGAAAACAATTAACTTGTAAACTTAAACTTAAAAAGTGATGCTGTACCAGAACCTGTCACTTATTGAGTTAAACCTAATACTGAAATATATCCTAATTAAGCTCTTCATTATGACAGTAGCATGACGAAGTACAGAAGGTGTTTAATGAGATACGGCTTAAAATTATGATTAACTCTTAAATTTTAATTTCCGTTTACCTAAGTTACTCAAATATAAGACATATATCAGCCGATGGATCACATTATGCAGAACAAAACAACATGTCTGACGGTAGATTTTGATGTGGTTTACGAGAAAAATAATAATAAATCGAACTTTTAAGGCCTTAAAAAGTACGTAATTCGTTGCCAACCACAATTAACAGTTTTTAATTTCCTGGAAGAAGTTATTTATTTAACTTCTCAAGAGCCCGATTTCTGCTTATGAAAAAATCTGGCGACAAGAATATTGAGAACATGTATTTTAATCACGGCCATCACACCGAGGACAAAGTATGTAGAACTCCATTAAAAAAAAAAAAAAAAAAAAAAACCGAAGTGAGTAACACGTCATGTATCACGAACTTCATACAAGAAAATTTATTCGAGGTTACACTACTTATTACGAAATCATCGATCTATTTACTTACTTTGTATTGCGTAGCTTTACTGGTATACTAGTAATTGAAGATAGAAGCTCGCTACGTGTAATGGCAGAACTGAGATAACTAGTTTCTGTTTAATCCGTTTATTTAGAACTTGTATAAAACTCGATTTTAAAAAAGAACTTTAGGCAATACTTTCTAACAGAACAAAAGCTTCGGGTATCTATAAATGAATTAAATAAAACTCTTTTTCTCTACGTAATACAATGGTTGCTTCCTTACCAAAAAAATATCTTTTTTTAAATACACATGGAAGTAAGAAAGAAGTTCTCGTGTCATAATCTGCTAAATCAGCTTAACAAGCATTGCCTCAGAGGCTGTCTTTCAACTAAATTCCTAACCTTTCTTTTCATTTTTTTCTGTCTTTATGACATGAAAAGGAAACTACACACAAAAAATTTAAGCGAAGTGTTATACTTGTGAGTTATAAAGAAAAATATAGTTTTAAAAGAAATTTTCAGTAGCACACACACACAAGCGTATCCACATGCTGTTATCGAGCGAGACCAGATAATAGGTTCCATGCGACCGACTATGCAGGCTGCTATGACGACAGCCTGGCGTAACTATCGATCCGTTCAGCAACACACCTCAACGCTGCGGAGCCCCGGAGGCTACCAGCCTTCTACGCAATGTCTCAGCACAGAGACTCCCTATTAGTATGTGCATAATAAAAAAGATCGAAACAGAAAGCAACGCTAAGCACGCTGTTCAAAAAATCAAAACAGTTCTCTACTATTTACTGCAAATAATATTAGCGGCCAAAAAAAAAAAAAAAAAAAAATAAATAAATAAATCTCTGATATGGTTACATCCATTCTGACACACTATAATTAGCTACCTATTGTAAAACTATGATTAGGTAAAACTATGATTAGGATTCATTCGACATTCAAAATTATATATATGATATAATGGATTCAGATACCCTTAACATTTATACTGCAACTGTATTACTGTAAATATACAAAACGCTATACCTATAATTATACGATATAAAAGCGAAAGATAATTCTATCACACATAATAAATAAACGATATAAAAGCGAATGATCATTCTATCACACATAATAAATAAAGACAAATTAAGCGCATTTTGAAAAACCACATGACATCATAGTATTAAGAAATTAAAATTTCTTGGCAGTGGACTATCTTATTAAAACTATGAACAATGAAAACAACTAAATTGAGGATATGATGAACTATCTGCTCTATACATACGAGTGACAATGTTAAGAATAAAATAGGGCTTAACATAACAGGCTGGTTAACGTAAGTAGACATGTAATATACAATTATTATTTCTAAGAGAAGAAACAATTATTAATTACAGGCAATGATACCAGTGAAACAATCTAACAAGCAATATTTATCTCAAGGGGTTTAAAAAATTCTGTGTTTTACTCAAACATAAGTTTCAAGTGGAGTAAATACTTGTTGCTGACATATCTTTATTATTACTTCACATAAAGTATCAGTGGCATAAAATAATTTCAACAGTTGTGAAATATAGATTCTGTAGATAGTATGTATGTGAAAAAGTAAACAAAAATCTAGTCAAACACAAATAAATCTAGTAATGAAATAAATGTTTTGAACTTTTCAAAAAGCCTAAGAAGATTATTGATCGTGTTCGAAGGAGAGAAAAAAAGTTATTGCTCTTTGCAGGGCTGGAATTCTTGATTCCACCTAGAAACAGAAAAACAAAACTATATTTAGACAGTACGTTGTATCTATATTACGATCACTTCTTGTCCCTGTTTGATATGGGTATCAAGTAGTACATGGGCAGAAAAATCTAAATGGTCATTGCTTTGCTACTGTCTGCAGCACATGCTTGTTGTCTTGGCAACCGATACGTAACAAAACTCTGTAAGAAATCAACGGACTAATTTACGAACACACATCCTATCTTAAATTGTTTCATTTTCTACCGTAATTCAGGAAAAACAATATAAAGTGCTATGTTATTTTCTAAAACAGGAAACAACAAGCGCACTGGATGACTATACAAAGAAAACTATATCAATTAATTTTTCTAATTATACCTATTTACAACATCCAATGAAGATCACCGTAGTGGAAAATGGAATTTAGTGGATCTAAATGAAAACCAGATGTTTCTCTACGCGACGAAGGGCCTATACACAAAAACGTTTTTTTTTTTTAATTGGTAAGCTAGGTCAGATAAAAGAACGTGGATTTTAGCGTTTGATATATGTAGACACTCAACAGTGATATTAAGAAACTAACTGCATAATGTATTAATGATGAAGTTGCGTAATGTTAGCACAGAAAACATTATAATGAACACACAATTCACGGGAACGACTAGTACCACGAGTGCCAGTGATAATCCGCAACATATTCAGAACACAATATGGTGTATGTGGTAAAATACACTATTATAACACACATCCAACTGATGAAGAAAATATGTTTAAAACCTCTCACAGAGAAAAGCGTAGACTTAGTGAGAACGTTGGATCATGAACAACAGTTTTCAAAACCTGTGTTTTCTTTTCTTTCCTAAATCCCTGATGGCAAACTCTCATCTTTTGTACGAGAGAGCCGGGTTCAATCTACAATAAGCGTACACGCACAGGTTTTGATCTGACAAAACTGTCTCATGTCTCAGTTGATTCATGTCTCACAACCCTCAGTGCTAAAAAGGAAAAATAAACTCAAAACAAACAGTTTCCATTTTCGAAACTTTCGCTCCTTTTCTACAAACATAATCCCCTTAACTGTGTGCCTCTCAACTATCAAATAACTTATATCAGAAATAGGGATGGATATATCACACGTGGATAATCTAAATCCATCGAATATTGTACCAGTAACCAATAGTTCACTTACATTATATTAATGCGAGAAATCATATCAAGGTATATAAAATGTTAAGCTGATTGTCATTCCTATACAATCACTATATATGTTTTTCGCATCGGCTATCGCTATTTAATAATACCACACTGAACGCAATCACAACGAACTATCACATAAATTATTTTGATTTATACTTGGAACATTTCTACTTCACAAGCATATACTGGGTACATTAACATACGTGAAAATTTTAGAGGTTTTGTGATATTGAGTTTAACACAGCACAACTAGATTTATATCGAGGAAACTGGAGATACTGGCGCAAGTTCCTTTATATAAGACACAAAACGCATAAAACAAACTTTGAAGCAATGACCACTTGGGTGTAAAATGCGATAAAAGCCTTTGAAGAGAATCCAAACCCCAAAATCTCTCTTTCCTCCTCTCTTCTTCGTTGATAGTCATACAAAGGAAACAAACAAAAATTACACGGGCGGAGCGTTTCTGTGAAGCTAAATATACACAGTATAGTATATCACTAACTTTGTTAGTTTACGAATGACGGTATATCGTTACTACAGACATCTTTGGAGCATGATTTGTCCCTCATGTCTAATGCACTGGAAACTTTGGCAAAGCACTTCATGTAACACTTTAATGTAACAATATAAACGAATGAGCTTGTAAAGCCAACACAACATTCATATAACAACACTTGCGAATGGCTAACACACACACACACATTTTTCACGACCGTATGTGCAACATTATATATATGAAAATAAACACGTATATTATTCAAGACACTTCCCATTACTGAATACATTGAGAAATAGAGCATTAATTGCCTCCCTACTTCATAATGCTTCTTGAATTAAGAGAAGCGAAATGTTGACAAACCCCTGACACTTATACTACCGAGCACAACAATTATTGCAATGTGTGTTGCCTACCCCCCAGGCTTTCTACCAAATCATTTTTATTTCTAACCACATTATGCTTGAATACGTTGGCTAGTTGGCATTCACCATCCTTAAAGGACCCCCCCCCCCTCCCGAATGCTAACCTACATCCAAGAGAAAGTTTTTAAAATATGGTCTTAGGTGCTAGGTTTCAACATCAATAGAGATATGTAACTACTTATCGAAAATCCCTTGGATTGAATTTTCCGGTCTGCTTTAACAATTACGAGACTTTTAGTATATATAAAGGCATTGTATAAGGCTCTTGTCACCACGGTATGGCGCGAACTTAGGTTGAGGATTGAGAAGGTTTTGAGATATAGAAATTAGCTGTTCGCAGTCGCGGACAGACTACAAGGGATGATCCTCCAGCTTGGGGATTTGGCGTAAGGCTAACAACTTTATCCTGTTATAAACACTTGTTCAGAAATATTTACAGAAGTCTTGGACTAGGACTGATAACTTGGCACGAACTCAGCAAAGTAAAATGGACATGAGACTTGGAATATAAAATATAAGAAGTCTTTATAGGGCAGGCGGAGTATTCGAGTCCAGAAATGTTACGTTCTTTTACGCGGAAGGAAATAATAATCACCAAGTGGGAACAGGGTTTTTCGTTCACAAGCGAATATCAGCAATTAAACGGGTTGAATTTGTTAATGATTGACTTTCATTTATCACACTAACGGATTGGTCATATGATATTATTGTCACAATGTATGTGCCCAAACAGAAGATAAGGATAGCGATATAAAAGTTTTTTTTTCAAAGGATAATAATAATAGGTATTTGATCAACACCCACGACACCATATGAAAATTCTACAGGTATTTGACCATCACCCGCGATGCTATTTGAAAATTCTATTAGGGGATTTCACTGCGAAGGTAAGACGAAAAGAAAAACATTTTCAAACCAATTACAAAAATGAAAGTCTGCATAAGGCAAGTAATGACAACAGCGTTAGACTAGTGAACTTTACAACATCCAAAAACCTTATCGTGAAAAGTACAAAATTCCCACATAGCGACGTTCGTAAATATACCTGGACCTCGCCAGATGGAAAAACCCAATCAAATTTAACACTTTTTAAAAGAGATAAAACAGTCTATCATAATTGATGTTTAACCATTCAGAGGAGCTGATTGTGACACTGATCACTATCTGGTAGCAGCGATAATAAGAAAGAGATAAATATTCAACATCTGGAAACAGAGAGGTTTAATTTAAAGAAATTAGAGCAGAGCCAGGTGAAAGGGGAATACTAGATTGAAGCATCGAATAGATTCTCGGCTTTAAAATGTTGCAATGGTGTTGAGGATATTTGGGTTGAAATTGTGAATAGTATTGAAATTTCAGCAAAAGAAAAATCCGGGCATGTGGATATATATAGGAACAAACCATGGTTCGACCACGAATGTACTTAACTAGCAGAGAAGAGAAAATAGGCAAAATTGCGATGGGTACAAGTCCGAACGATATAACTGTACAAAATTTCGTTGACATCAGGCGGGAAATTTCCCAAACTTTTAGAACAAAGTCAAAATTAATGAACTTCAAGATAATAGTCAAAACAAAAACATTCGGGACATGTATAAGGGCATAAACGAATTTAAGAAAGGCTACCAACCTCGCTCTTATATATTAAAGAAAGTCGAGAGAACCATTTTTACAACAGAGATAGCATTTTGAAAAGATAGAAAGATTTTTTGATCTTTTACTTAACACGCAGCCCAAAAATTAATGTTCGTGGAGAATGTGAAATGCACACAGCAGAGCCGTATATTCCAGACTCTAATTGAACAGAAGCAGAAATTGTTACAAAGCACTTTAGACGAAATTCAGGTTGAGTTAATTTTATCTGGAGGGGAAAAATTATGGAACAAGATACACAAAGTTGCCACGAGAGTGGAAAGAATAAATTACTGTTTCAATTCACAAGAAAGGTGATAAAACTGACTAATAATTATCTACGTACTTCTCTTCTGTCAACATCTTATAAAATCCTCTCAAACATATTAGCAAGACTGATCCCATATACAGATGAAATTATTGAATAATATTAGAGCGGATTTAGACGAAATCGATCAATTACTGACCAAATATTTATCATTCGGCAAATACTCGAGACGAAATGGGACCACAATACTTTGGTACATCAATTATTTATCAATTTTAGAAAGATCTATGACTCTGCTAGGAGGCAAACATTGTACAACATTCTTACAGAATTTTGAATACCGAAAAAGCTAGTTAGATGCATTAAGATGTGTTTAAATGAATCCCAAAGTAAAATCTGAGTTGGAAATTTCCTGTCCATGAGCTTTCACTTCGAGAATGGTCTGAAACAAGGAGATGCGTTGTTGTCATTATTATTCAACTTCGTTCTGAAGTACGCTATAAGGAAAATAGGAACACTTTGAAAGTTTTAACTTTAATTTAATCTGCAAAATGACCATTTGGAAGACCTAGGTGCAGATGGGAGGATACTATTAAGGTGAATCTCGCAGAAATGGGAATACAAAGCAAAAAGTGGATCCTGGTGGCTAAGGACAGAAATCAATGGAAAGCTTTCGTTAACGCGGCATTGAATCTTCGGGTTCCATAGACCATAGAGTGAGTAAAGACAGCACCACACTGAGCAAGGCTATGTGATAATATATATACAGCACATAATCACGTAACAATTTCAATACAATAAGTATTTCTTCATCAGACTTCCACTTCATCAGAGAAGAAGTGGAAGTCTGATGAAGACATAGTTATTGTGTTGGAACTGTTACGTGATTGTGTATTATATTATATATACTGTATATATATATATATATATATATATATATATATATTATCACTAGCCTTGCTCAGTGTGGTGTTGTGTTTAGTTTAACAATATGGAAACAAAGCCTGATAGAACAGTTGAAGTAAGTACTGTGTAAGACTCTTTCTAATAAATGTTAAATATAATTCAGTCATCTAAAAGCACTGGTGTGCCGTAGACTATAATTTTACATTTACCGTGTTGTTCACTGTCATTTATGCGTTATCTACATCTTGCTTTCTACGCAAATTATCTAGACAACGTAGACTACGAATAATGTGATTTAATTATGGCAGAGTTAAAAAAGCAACAATAGAATTGGAAAGAGTAGTACAACACAATATAGAATAATACAGATTCCGGATTCTCCTCAACAAAAGAGAAGCAGTAAGTAGATGAAATTTATTTTTATATTACTATCTCGTGTATTACTCAGATGAAGTATAAGTTAAAAAATAAAATTTTTACACTCCTATCTGAGAGAGAACAAAATAACTTCGAATTCAAATGTCTATGATTACGAGGGTTAGTCAAGAAAGACTTGGACTGATTTTTTCCCGGCAGTTCTGTTAACGCTGGAGCTTCATAGTTTGGCATACAAGTAGGGTGGGTCTTGTTGTGCATATATAAAAAATGTTGTTAAGGAATCATTGCATGTTTGGTAACCACGACTGTTTATTGCAGGTGATGTTCTGCGCCGCCTCTAGAAGTCGCCTGTAGAAGAAATGGAGTCATTACGAGATGAACAATTTGCAGCTATACGGTTCTGCTATCGCCTGGGGAAAAGTGCAACAGAAACTCTAGGAATGTTGAGAGCAGCCTACAAAGATGACGCTCTGCCACGAAGTACCGTGTTCTGGTGGTTCAAAGAGTTTAAAGAGGGCCGAATAACAATCACGAAAGCTGGTGGACCAGGTGTATCAGCGTCAGCTGTTACTGAGGTGAACATTAACACGGCAGCAGTCATTGTTAGAGAAGATCGCCGCATCAGTATCGACGATCTGGCAGCCGCACTACGCATATCTCATGGCAGTGCCTTCAAAATTTTGCATGACCACCTCCACATGAGCCGAGTGTGTGCGCGATGGATTCCGCGACTCCTGACACCAGAGCAGAAGGCCGTTCGAGTGGAGACTTGCAGGGAGCTGTTGCAAAGGTTTGAGGATGGTGGAGACGCCTACCGCACCGTGTGACTTTTTTCTATTCCCTGCCCTAAAATCCAGACTGCGTGGACGCCGCTTCTCCGATAATTCCGAGGTTCTGAAGGCATCGGAGGCGGTTTTGAAGGACCTCTCAAAGAATGGCCTGCGACACGTGTTTGAGGACTGGAAGACTCGAATGAAAAAGTGCATTCAAATGGGCGGGGACTACTTTGAAAAGGATCATGTGCCTGTTGCTGAGTAATAATAAATTGCCTAGAAAAAAAATCAGTCCAAGTCTTTCTTGACTAGCCCTCGTACAATTACATTTTCTTTCTTCTTTAAATATTCTGTGGTTAGTACTTCGGAGATTTAAAACCTTAAAACCAGAATACGTGCTAGATTAAGTAGATTACGTACAGAAACTAGATTACTCTAGTCTTACATTGTTTACATTGTCTGTGCATTGTTTACATGTAAACGTAGATTATCGATTTTTAGGAGTAGATGCACATCATTGCTTGAAACTCATTGCAATTACGTGCGCTCCGGACTCAAATAAGCGTTCACCTCTTTTGAAGTGCTACGAGATGAATTCAATCCCATGTCACAGCGCATACGACTTTATGCTAGTACAGAAACAAGCCTATAGATTTGATTTTCTCGAATTATTAACGTATCCACCTAAATTCGTATTTCCTTTGTTCCGCTATGCATTCTGACTTATCCCGACATTTAGTTTTACATATAAAAATACCACCTCATTTTCAAATACCCGTACTTTATAGCTTTGCGATAAAGGAAGATACAAACTACTGCGAATGATCTGATCACAACATCGTAATGTAAGTTGTATGAAATTTTATTTAATCTCCGCACTTCACATTTAAAGATAATACAAAATCATCACATTGATTTTACTACCCATTTTCTAAATACAAAACTTGCTTCCATACTTTGCTATGATGGTACAATAATTGCAAAGGCCACGAAATATAAGCGGCATTAAAGAGGGAAAACAGTTTACAACTGTTCCTTTCATGCAAAGCCCGTATCATCATCGTCTCTCCTCCCACCCCATATCCTCTCGTAAAGTTACGCTTTTATTCTTTTCTCTATTTCTTTTTTAAATTTGTATTTTGCTTGAAAAGTTTTCCCCATGATGCATCACAAAGTTCTCCACCTGCTCTGATGCTGACTGTGCGAAACGACCGTGCTATCAACTCAAAAAATATGATGTTCTTCATCTTTCTCATCTCCTCAGCTTCCTACCTCCTCCATCCCTCTGAAATATTGCTCACGCCCTTCGTCCTGCGAGAACCCATTTCACGGTGAAGATATATATCCGCACCTCATGCTGCCAAATCTAGGCAATAGGGTAACATTGTCGGGCGACCTCATAGGGTTATCTCGCAATGTATAACGATGTTTCAAGCAGATAATATCAACCTAATGCTTACGCTCGTTTTACAACTGAATTATTCTTAGGTTGTACGCCATTTAAGTCACAGTTTATAAAAAGGAAAAATATATATTTAACCTGTCATCTTTCTGAAAGGAAGAAAAATGTGTCAGAAGATTTTTTTGTTCTAGATTTTTTGCATTTTCAATTACGTTTCACATTAATTAAAATTAAACTTTCGAAAAGCAAACTATACCGATGCTTGATAACATTTTAGAATGAAAAGAATTTATATATTCGTCAGTGACAAAAATTTCACAGTATTAATGTCCAACTACTACTCTTCAATAATCCAAATTTTGCTGCCTTTCAAAATAAAAAGAAAGAAAGAAAAAGAAAAAATGTAATTGAAGTACCAAAGAAAACTTAAAGAAATTATAGTGAAATAATAAATCAAACCAACTTTTCTTATTAGCTGTAGAACTGTTAGGAGATCATTAGTGACCACATGTAAATTGTGAATGCGTTGAATGTTACTGTCATGCAAAGACTTAGCAGCAGGCACAAGGTAAGTTATCCTCCTCTTTCTTCAAATATTATCCATACATCTTGATCGAAATATATATATTTATTTATTTCTGTTTGTGCACAGTCTATAATTCGAATCATCAAGAAAGATATTCCAGAGTGCTTCTGCTCTTTAATGAATTTTAACCCCTTAACATATGGTATAATATAGGGACAATAATTACACACGAAAGCTTCTTTTCAACAGTAAACTCCACACATTATTCTTAGCAATCACAGTATTAGCAGCACAATGAAGGAGCAAAAACGATAACACAATACATTTATAATATTTACGTTTCTTCTGCACTACTGGCTCTAAAAAATATTATTCCTGGAAAACTTCAAAGGATACATGATCCAGTTTATTACAATTCTCTGCTTGCAAGCAAAATTAGAAATACATTCGCTATTCATTAACAACCAATTTCACATTAATCATTATGATATGGTATTTGAATGAAAGTAAAGTTGACATTATGATCTGGTAACACACACTTTCATAAATCTTAAAGCAACAAACATACATCGTGTTATTCACCAAGCATACTTTTTTTTAAAAAAAAAAAAAAAAAGATTGATATACAGTTTCCAACTGAGTTTATATGACAAAATAAATTGTACCTAACTCCTATCATGATACCATAGTTTACATAGAATGTCATAAAAGAGCAACTGACCAGTATGTTTTACTGAAACCGAAGTTACTTTCCGAAGTTACTTTCCGAACTGAAGTTTCGTTCCTACTAAAAATTAAATATCTAGTCTCCTTTCGTAATAGTCGTCCACAATGTACTGAATATTATTTGCTGCAATATCTAACAACGTTGTTAGGCCAATTTTTAACATGCAGATTAACTTTAAAAGAACTTTTTCTAACTAATGTGCCGATACACATATCTGTCAGATGAATAAAACTAATCAATACATTATTATACATTTTCTTTAAATTCTATAAGAAACTTGGTTAAAATTCCATAAGAATTGAACCAAAAGATTTCGAAATCAATACGCCTCTATAGATTAATTTTACCATCACCTGATATAGACATGTTAATATCGTTTCTATTGCAATATTTTGCAGAAAAGTTTTTTGCTTTATTGCTAATTAAAAAATACTTCAGCTCCATATTAACAAGTAGAAGTGTTTCATGCACATCACTGGTGGAGTTTATTTTGTATTACATGATGTTTTTTTTTCTAGGAATGGGTAAAACTGTTTTCAGAAACCGAAAACCCACATTTCGGTTTTCTCCAAAACTGGTTTCGGTTTCCTGAAAACTGATACGGGTTTTTACTGAAACAGTTTTCATTTTTCTGCAATAGTTTTCGGTTTCTACTAAAACCAGTATGATACTGGCCGATTTCCTTTCTTATTCTTGTATAGTACTAATTTCCAAACAAGTTAACGAAGAAGCAAGAAGTTTGTTAGAAAACTGAACTTTTTTTTTTTTTTTTTTTTTTTTTTTTTTTTTAGTTTTCACAAACCTACCTCAGTTTTCTGAAAACTGAAAAAGCTAATCTTGTGCCCACCACTAGCTTTCTCAATATTCAAACCGGAAGCGGAAGTAAATTTGTGAAGTGACTTTCGTATTCCTTTGCAACCTTCAAAAAGAAACATTGTAACTATGTTTTGTCACTGCGTACACGAGTGTTTACTGATTGGTGATGAGGGAAGTTGTTTCGTGTGCTTCCCGCAACATTTCTGCTACAGCACGTGCCTATGTTTCCTGTCGCTATGACGTGGGATACTCGTCTCACCCTGACACCATCACCCTCTCATAGGACAAAATAACCAATGCTACATAATCTCGTCCTCCTCTAACAGCGACCGAACAGTTATTTTTTCCAAACTATAATAATAGATGCAATCTCATTAAGTTATGTCAATATTAAGCAATGGAAAAATTAAGTAATGGCGCTGGTATGTAACAGCAAGTATATTTATCCTTATAAGAATTCTTTCTTTTCATCTATTACTTAATTTATTCTGCAAATTCATGAATACAGATACTTTTCCCCATTAAGTTTTATTTCTCAATGTCTTTCGATGTACACAGTATATAGCGTACGAACATACTAACAGTAACTCCAATCATACAAAATCTTCTATATATATAAAAGAGAACGTACAAATCCTTTGTTAGCTCATCACGCTAATACGGCTGAACCAATTTCTTTCATTTTTGGGGGGTTATTAAGATTTGGACCCTAGATGGTTTTTATCATATCACTTTAATTTTCAATTACCAGTGTCTTGAGATAATTGACCATTCAAGTGTCCATAACGTAGAAATCCTTTGTTAGCTCATCATAGCTAAATCTAACCGTATTTATATGCAACCCACATGACCGTGTCACTCGGCGGGTTAACATAAATGACAGGCGATATAATGTTAACATTTACTGCAATCTTCTATGGTTTTTATCATATCACTTGAAAGCGAAAAAGTAAAAATTATCTAAGTAACAAAGTTTATTGCGTTCCGGGGTGACCCCAGCGAAGCGGGGTGAACGCCGCTAGTAAGTTAATAAATTCATAATGTACACATTTCATTCTATGACAACATGGAGTCTTAATTTCGCTACATAAAATCTTAATTTTCTTGAAGTGAATGAACAATATTGATATCGCTCGATAAGCTATTTGATTTTCTCATGCACTTACAGGTTTGTCTTGTTTATGTTCATTAGAATCACTCGGGAGCAGCCGATAACCTGCCTGCTTGATTCTGCAACATCTTTAAATAGTGGCGCAAACTCCGCGTATTTTGTCATTGGATGTAACTGTTTTCTCTTAAAATTTTGATTTAGGTCCAAGATTTCGATTTCATATAGAAATGAGCTTTGAGTAGGATTCAAAATGTTCTTAGTATGCTTATCAATATACAGTATAACCTCGTTAACACGAACTCGCTTAAGCCGAACACTCGGTTAGGACGAACAAAATTTCGGTCCCGGCATCGCTGTACGTTATTTTATAGAAAGTTTTATCGATTAACACGAATTTCGGTTAGCACGAATTACGAACTAATTTTTAGTCCCTTGAGTCAGTAAATGTTTTCATTTAACACGAACTTTCAATCCTTTGTTGTTGTTGTTGTTGTTATTTTTTTTTCAGATCATTTTTCTTATTTTAGATTTCATTCCAGATCAGTTTTTGTCATACAGTATTTATACAGACGAAAATTGCCTTGTAAATAAGAGAAAAACCAGGAACGGGCATCTTTCCTCTCTTATGAGGTGTTGATTCTGTCCTCCGTCAAGCGCTGAACATGCAGGTGCTTGGCAGACGAGCTGGCGACGGCTCGAGACAAAAATCTTAACTCCAAACTGGTGACAGCAGTCATAAATACCTTTCCATTACTAGCGGTACCCACCCTGCTAGCCGAGTTGTCAATTTTATAACTTGACCTTGATTTTCTGCGTGTAAATTCCATTTGCGGAGAGCACTTGCGCTTGCTGTTTCCACCACTTGACCTTCTGTGTTCTGTGTTGTTCCAAACTGATGTTATAAAGAGGATTGATTGACGTAGTAGCAATGTAAACTTTTTAAAAAAAATCTTCGAAGATATGATAATAAACTTACTGTAGTGTTTTCACCGAAACTAGTCTCGATCTCGATCTCGCCTCGAATTTGAGACCGAATCGTGCTTTTCGAAATCGAGACGAGACCGAAACTGTCTGTCTCGTCTTGATACCATTCTGTGGATGGTATCAAGACGGAGAATAGTTTTGGTCTCGTCTCGAATTTGGAACCGAGACTGCTTTTCGAAATTGAGACGAGACCGAGACTACTCAGTTTCGTCTCGATACCATCTCTAGTGTTTTCTATGACATACATAATATACTGTAGTGGTATGCATTGTCTGTATACTGTAGTGCGTATGTGTGGAGAAAATGTATTCGCATAATAAAATTTGGATCCTCGGTTAACACGAATTTTTTTTAACACGAACTCCTGATTTTTCAGTCCCTTGGAATTCGTGTTAACGAGGGTTTACTGTATTACGTACCATAATATATTGAATCTGTTTTGGACTATTTTCTTATGAAAGAATTAGCTGTAGTTCGTCCATTCTCATTATGAACTTACAAATGATTTTCACTTTTTCTTGAGGAATGGTTGGCAAGCAGTTATATCGTTTCAGAAAAATGGGTCAGAATGTTAATCATATCACACACACACACACACAAAGAAAAAAAGAAAGAAAGAATAAGAAAACGAAAAATCAGTTGTGTTTGCTGTTCCTATTTAAGGTATTATGTTTCTTATACTTCAGATCATTGCATGCCCGTTCATTATAGACAAGGTAAAAAAAAAAAATAATAAAAAATAAAAAAAATCACTGATTCAATACGAAGTACTGCAGTGTATAAGGTTAATTAATGATGTAATAATATGTATGTCATCTTTTAAAATTGCAATCAGATTAAACGAATATCTAAGAGATGTGAAACTGTATGTCCGATGTCATGGTTGTCAAAACATTCGAAGGAATCAAAGACGTAAGAAATTTATAATGTTGGATAGAAGGTTTTATTACTTTTGAATTCTTTTTTGTTTGGTTGCGGAGAAATTAAAAGGAAGGCACTATATTCATTTTACACAATGTTTTTCTTAATTCGTATATAGAACCTAAACGGATTTTTAGTTTGATGAATGAGGTGTCGATTGAGTCTTCATATTCTCGTGATTGATACTTGGTATATGGCGTCACATTTTCTGTGGACCATCAAATAAAACGATAAGTCGTGAGGATTCAAAACGTAACTTACTTTATGAATATTTTATTATGTATAGCAAATGAAATTAACGAATTCTCTATTCAATAAACAAGTAGTTAGTAGTTTTTTTTTTAACTTCTTAAAAATGAACAACTGCTTACTCCAAAGATTTATCTCATCTCTATTGGAAAAGTATAAGGAGCTCAATATTCTGAATGGAAACGGTGAGTACAAATGTAAATTGGTTAGCGTACGCGTATTCAGTGGGGGAGTCCCACGTTCGATTCTTGGCGAAAGCTCACGTAGTTTGGATCTCACGTTACACTGTAGGTCCACGTCTCTCAGAGCCTCGCTGCTGAAAGAGACGCTAACCTCTAATCTATCCATCCAGCCATAATTCTGCTAGTGCGACCACATAAACCAACAGAGTACAGGTAGGGATGACTCTGAATTCAAAATTTTATGTTGGTTCGCAGCTAACAGAAACGTTAGGCGTATGTATTAAATATAATAAAGTTTAGTTGGAGCAAACTGCAGGTTTGGGGTCATTAACATGAACTCTGACCGGTAATATAAATGGCAGAAGTAATTTAAAGTATGGTTCAGCCCTTCTTCCTGCTAATGCGTGTCTACGTTTATATACTCGTTCAAAGATTCAGAAGAAAGAAAATGGCCCCTAGTCCTGCTATCACAAGCCCACGCCACTTTTTTTTTTTGGGACAACACTTTCAAACTGCAGGCTGCATTGTTTACAAAGGCTGAAAAACTTAGTGAAAACGAAAATACTACTTCTGGTTCTAGTAGGGAGATTAGAGTGGAGATGAAATATATTCTTTAGCGCTTAATTGATCGCAGTAAACCTCTGCTAGCCATCTACAATAATTTATGTTCTTTGGCGATTAACGTTAAAACCAGAAGTGGCTGATCTGACGCTTTCGGTTTGAACAGAGGGTTAGGAGAAAAGATGGTACCTATTTTTATAAATCGAATGAATAAATCGATTTTTTAAAAAAAACGCTTTTTGCTATCTCTTATAATGTCTGTTCTATGTAGATCAATATTTAATCCAGAAGTTGAAATGTATTTTCATCTCTTCTAGTTTTAGTAAAGTTAAAATCGCAGATGATATCTATTCTTCGGACACTTAATCGATTGCAGGAAACCGCTTATCGCTATCTATTGCCGTTTTTGCTCTATAGTGATCAACGTAATCGAAAACTGTTAATTTCTATCACTTCTGGTGGATGAATCACCTTCATTAATGAATCTGGAACTTAACTTTTCACCCTGTACATCACGACCAAAATTGATTATGGTTCATCAAGTAGTTCTTCAGATTATCTGTCCCTGTTCGGACGGATACAGGGACAGGAAGCATAAATATTAATATATTAAGCCCTTTCTCCGAAGTATTGCTGCTTCCTAACAGCCATTCTATGTAAAATACCAAACATTTTTATTTTCAAAATACAAACAAAAAGTAAAAATCATGTCACGAAAAGTTGTGCTACGACGTTCTAAGATGCTGTTCAAAGTTGGAAAATATCTTATTAATTAAATAAACGATCAAGACACCATTATAATGTTTCACAGATATTTCTATTAAACTGACTATCTAATCTTGAACAAGTACGCACACTTTAAAACTTTATACAAAGTAACACTTAAAACTACGGCATGAATCAGACAGAAGAATACATACATCTCTCTTCTTATTCTTGACGGTATTCTTAGGTTTGATGATGTCATTGCTATAGTATGCAGTGTTATAGAGTAATTTGGGGCAATATGCGCAGTTTTTGACATTGGGCCTTCTAAAATTGTAACTATCGGACCAAGAAACCCGAAAACTTAGGGAAATATACTTACATCTTTCTGCTACCTACGAATGTAAAATATGTTTATCAACTCAGTTTAGTAGAGAAAATAATGGAGTTAAAAGTGACCCTTCCAAAACGGGCATATTGCCCCAATATCGGGGTAAAAAGCACATATAGGGAAAATTTGCGCACATCTGCATCAAAAAATATGTTTGGAACTATTCTCTGCTTTATTGATAGATTCATATAAATATCAGTAGAAATAAATGTTAACAATACTAATGTACTATTGCTATACAATATCTACGCCTTGAGCAATTAGTAGTCTAGGCAGAATTATGGAACATTGTTCTTAATACCTAATCCAAATCATTAACACACCGTAGGACCTACACATTAAAAAAAAAGTAGCATATATAAATGTTTGCATTGAAAATATTTATGAGTACTGCAATAATTATGGACACACCTGTACAACATGCACTGTATGTAGATTAAACATAACTTATATAGTGTAAATATATGCCTACATAGCCTAGTAAAGGTTCTAATGTACTGCACTTCAGAAACAAGTCACATTAGTTTTCCCGTTTGGACATCAAAAATTATATATGGAAGTGATTTTAACAGTTGTCACAAGTTAACAATACATTGTTTCTTACGTTTTTTTTTTCTGACGCACGTTTCATGATACCACTTGAAACAACTCATACACTTAACTCAATCACCCATGTTGGTTGCTTCACTTGCATATTAATAGCCATTACAGGCAGCACAATAATTGTTGGGATCTGCCATTGTCTGACGTGTGTGAGGTTCGAGTAACTCATTTCGGCTGCAAACAATTCCTACAGTTTCCTTTGCTCGGATATTGCGTTTAAGTTTCTTGTTTTGGGCGCATGATGGACCTGTAACCTTCCGTTTCTTCTTTTTGAGAATATCAATATGTTGCGGGGTTGTTAGACATGTTGCACTTCTGGTAGACGGAGTGCGTGTAGCCTCTTGAAGGGTAGGAACAGGCATGATATCTTGAAATGACGTAGTTTGACCCCTACTTTTATCACCACCATGCACTTTTGCTGCAGCAATTCATTCATTTCGTGAAGCAGTTCCTTGTATTCCTTCAGATTGTCTGCAAGTACTGGTTGAAGGTTCTGCCGAAGTGTCGCCTGGGATTGTATCCACCTGAAACGCACTAATTGGTATGGTATCAGGGTTTAATGGATAAATTCCACATGTGCGGAAATCATTCAGTGCTGAACCCACAGTAGCAGCTTTGCCCCACGCTGCAGCAAAAAGAGATCCAAAAACAAATTTACTTATCTTCCTTCCTCTATTCTGCCGAATGAAAGCTGAACACTGTTCATTCCAATAGTGCTTTAATGGCCGATATATTGCTCTGTCTAAGGGTTGTAGCCAGTGTGTAGTATGGCTTGGAAGGCACAATAGAGCTATTTGATTATCTTCACAGAATTGAATTGCTTCAATGTTATTGTAGTGTGTTGTGTGACCATCTAATAACAGCAGAACTCTTCCTTGAGACTTGTGATGCTGAAAATGTTGTAACCAGAGCATAAATGTTTCCTCTGTCATGTATCCTGAATCAGTCATAGCAACTGCGGAGCCTGGTGGTAGCCCATCCTGAAATTCTCTCATGCTAACACCCTTAAAAATGATAAAGGGCGGAACGTAAACCCGTGAAGCACTCATACACCCCATTACAGTAACTGTTTTCCCCTTCTCCCCGTAGTTTGCCGATTTTGCATGCACCGATTTTTTTGCCTTTAGCCGCCAACACTTTTCCCGGTTTAAATATCATTTGCAAACCCGTCTCGTCACAGTTGAAAATATGTGATGGGAGGCAAACGATTACCTCCAGGGTTTTCCATGTGTTCATCGAGGAGTTTGAAAAACTTGTCACATTCTGCTTTATTCAAAGAAGTTGAACGTGTGTAAGAGAGGGGTTGAGCCTTTCGAACACTAACAACATTGTTCCGTTGCAGCAACCCATACAACCAATCATATCCTGCAGTTTCAGTGCGCGAACAAAATGGGTGTTTTAGTCCATTCTTCTCTGCATATTGATTATATGTGATTTTTCGAGTGTCAGCCATAGTTAGTGGAAAACCCTTTGATTCCAACTGCAATAAATGTATTACTAAGTCCTTCTCCGCTGAACCAAGTACTATGGGTCTTCCTAATTTTGGTCTATACATAACGTCTCTGTTGAACTCTTTCAGGAAACCCTCTGAAATCATCACTGATCACGACGCGCACTTACAGTTACAATCGTGCAGCTATACAGTTGAATCTCCCCCCCCAAAAAAAAAATTGTTACGCTTTTATCACATCATACAAAATGAAACATTAACGTTTGGGGTAATTTGCACATATGTGCATTTTATCTTTAGATATATATGCGCATTTACCCCCAAAGTGTAAATTTTACTACCACTGGCAACCCTTAATTACAGATAAACTCGGTGGCCATTATGCCGAGTGCGGACAAGCACGAATACCTCATGCTTCCATTCCACCTTGGAATCCTGTTCTAATAGCAATGGATTGTTGTTTGTAACTATATCTATAGTATTTCAAAGTTATATCAAACCATATGAAAATAAATTTTATACACTGAAAGGATTATTTATCTACGAAAACTGCGTTTCTTCTTGCGGTACGATTCTTCCCTTCTGTGCTCTCGTGACATACAACTCAACTTGCTCAGTCTTGCCAGGTAGCCAAGAAACCTTGCCCTGTGCATTTTTTCAGTATGTGCAATTTACCCAGAACCACTCTATTATGCCTTTTTTTTTTTTTTTTTTGTTACGCATGTTAACTTATTCACAATTAGTATAAGTTTAATTCTCAGATGTAAGTAGATGCCAAAAAATATACTAGCCTAATTTTATAACATTCTAAGTTTTATGACGCTTTCTCTGTTCAATTTCAATTCAGCTTTTAGTTGTAGCTATTTGTAGCAAAAAATTAATTTAAAATTATCAGGGAAAACAAATAACATATTGCACTTGAACAGAAAAGATAATAAGAAATTAGTGAGAGTTTCAGAATTCGAAAATTTTTAAATCGAACCCACTATTTTCAATTTTATTTTTAAAAAATCAAAAGATATATGTATTCAGCTTGTAACCCGTCCTACAAAAGGAAAGGATAGGACCTTTTTACAGTAGAAAGTAAGAAAGAAGTAACTTTCCCTGTATTTTTATAATTATTATTTTTATTCGAATTCTAGCATCCGATATTGATTTCACTCTTACAATAATCTACCTTTCAATATGCTAGTGTTTTATTTCTGAAACTGTAGGCTCTCAATAATAATATGCTCGCTGATAGACGGCTGAGAATACTACGATAATACTCGGCAGAGCTCTTCTTTGTTTGATAACGTCATATTTTCCGAGAAGCAGAGAATTTACTGATACGCTTGTCTTACGCTGAATAGGTATGAAGGCTATTGAATACGGATTTCTAATAAACAGAGAAAATAAAAGGTCCATACAAACAAAAAAAGAGGGGAGGGAATAGAACCCAAGCTTTAGCGTTTTGCTTTCAGTAATAGAAAGAGAGCTGTTTTTGACTGAAATGGGAGCTTTAAAAATAATTCAAGTGCAAACGTGGAAGTTACAAATCTACTGAGCTGATACCATTCAAGTCAAACTGCTGTTCAAGCACAAAGTAAACTATAACAATGCTCCAAATACGATTTAACTTGTCATAATTGCCCATGTGATTTTTAGCATTTAGTCCAGTCTCTTGAATTTGATTATTATGGACTGCTCTGCACGCAACTGTGGCTTCTGCTATCTTCAACCTGTAATTTTTTACCAGAGCAAAAGAATAACATACAAAAATAACCATAAATACCGAATGAAATATGTACAGAAAATGGATGCTGTCCCTCTATTTCTCTTACATAGAAGGGAATATTATAACTTGCTGGCATAAGAACAGTCATATTGATAATCAAAAATTACTTTGTTCCGATTAAAACAAGGGGTTTCATTTCAAGGTTTCATTTTCAACGATTACTACATATAACCGTCACCAACATGGTGCGAATTCATAACAGTAGAAGCGTGTGTGTGGAAGGGGGCAGAGGGAGACAGAAATGTACCAAAAAAAAAAAAAAAAAACTCGCACTGGGTTATTTCGACATAGACAGTTCACTTATTTAAGCATCCATAATAGCTATGCAAGACTAGGAATACCATTAACCACTAGTTCACCTATTAGTTACATCAGGGATAAAAGTGGATCTGAAAAGGTAGGGGGGCGCTTGACGTCACGCTGTCCCCCGTGCCTATCTTTGTCCATTGTATTATTTATAAAGAGAGGGACGCCACGGATATTTTCGTGAGGTGAAGGGACGTCGTCCTCTCGCGTTCCCCCTCAATTTTACTCCTACGAAATACAAGTTTATTATGTATGAATGACTGTACGGAACGCTTCTGACAATAGTGTTACTTTATTCACCCCTAGTACGCTTTTAGTGTGGGAGATTTTTCTACCAAAATATTAAGTATGCGTGTGTCGGGGGGATTTCTCCTCATTCTCTCCAGGATTTCACATTTTGATCACCAACTGCAGAAGAGTTCTAATATCTCAAAAGTTCTGTTTGGGCCATTGAAAGTTAACATCAGAGAGTAACACATTAACTTAAAAGAGTAGGTAATAGTTACATTTTTCAGCACGCGAAAAAAAAAAAAAAAAAAAAACTATGTTCACGAATAATAGTAGTAGTTAGATTGATATGACTTGTACAAACTTTGAAACCAAAATTTCAGATGCTTTAATTTTCAGAAACTTCTTCAAAATATGTAAGTTTTGATTTGATTGTTTTTGTAATCAAACTCACAAAACGCTGAAATTATTCGCTGAAACTCACCCGAATGAAGTAGTTACTAACATTGTCAGTACATGTTACTATACAAAGAACATCCGATCATGACACTAGTAAAAAGTGTCCACACTTGGATAAATTTCTAATTACACATTTTATGCTAACTTGAAGACATTGAATCTAAAGAACCTATTTTAAAACTTATTAATTCTTGGCGTCACAGCAAAAATAACCTCAAAGTTGGAGTTTTTGAAGTACCTCTTATGACAATAGTAAACGTGCCTAAGTTTGGATACATTGTTAGTTGCGTTTTTTTTCTTTTTACATTAATTTAAGGGTGCTAAATCTAAACAAACTATTTTAAAATCTATTAGTTTCCGGCGTCACGCGAAAAATGTCTTCAAAGTTGGGATAAACATTGGCTTTATTCATAATAATAATAATAATAAAAGAAATTCATTAAATATGTTGTACTACAAATCATATACATGTGGTTTTCTTCATTAAAAATATTAAAAAATACAATTACAAATATATCGAAGCGTGGGCAACTTTTACTATTGACTAACTTGTACTTCAAAGACTCCAACTTCGAGGTAATTTTTCTCGTGACGCCATGGATGGATGTTTTAAAACAGTTTCTTTGGATTCAGGACCCTCAAGTTAGTCTAAAATGCGTAATTAAAAGTTTATCCAAGCTTGGGGATCGTTTACTATTGTCATGATCGGATGTTCTTTGTATAAAATTAATAATAAAAAAAAAAAAAAACCCAAGACTGGGTAACTTTTAACTAGCGGCATGATCAGAAGCAACATACACAATAATTAACATTGTAGTCCCGTTGACAACTTTGAATCTAATCAGGGCTTCCTAAAAATATAACACAGAACTCTGTATGTTCAACGATAACTTCTTTTTTTTTCGGTAGGAAGACAAGGATTACTTCAATCTGCAAAAGTGACAACTATCTTAAGGAATCTGTTATCCACGAGAGATTTTAATTTCAACAGAAAAGTCAACGTTGAACAATGTATCTACTTTATCATATATTTTTTTCCCTCTCCATACAAACACCAACGACGAGGAAAGTTCAACTGGCAAATAAGGACCGAAGGGACGAATTGGAAATGGCTGAACAAACAAACGACTAAGACTTCTGGATTGGATTTTTGCTTCCTTTTTGCTCTCACTCTGCAAGCAGGTCCGTCTGAAGGCCAACACACACAAGAAAGTATTGTGCTGTTGTCATAGCGACGACTGCAGCAGATTTCTAGCGTGCTAACTCCCGAAAAATTCTTTAAACGACATGTCTAAAAGCGAAGATGAGATTCTTACGTAACTTCGTGTAAGAACGTTCATGAGCATACATCAAGTATTAAACAAACTACAGAACAGGGCAGGTATAGCCAGTTTATAAAGTAATAGACATCTCATATACGCTAAAATCTTACTCTAATCATGGAATTAGTATCCATAGGATGTTTGTAAGAATTTGCTTTGGCGAGAAAATAGTAGTAAATAATTTCTCGCAAGGAATAACTGGATGATACTGTTATTGTTATTATTTAAATGACTTCACAAACATGCTTTCACATTGCTGAAATTATACTATGCTTGACATTATGAACGGACTTTTAAGAACCTACTTACAGATAAAATGTTTCACATACAGCTACGTTGCCATTTAAACTAGAACTGCTAAAACGAAACTTTTATTTATACGCTAAGTTTTACAAAAGTAATATTTTTGAGCTTAATTTGTAGGCTTATCTATCATCAAGACTAAACATGTCGATATCGCTCGGAAATGGAAGAGAGAAATAGGAATTGCCCGAGAATATTCCCTGAGAGAGAGGTGACCACCCTTTTGTCCAAAGGACAATTGGTCCAATGGACATTTCGTCCAAAGACAATTGGTCCAAAGGACATTTCGTCCAAAAGACAATTGGTCCAAAGGACATTTCGTCCAAAAGACAATTGGTCCAAAGGACATTTCGTCCAAAAGACAATTGGTCCAAAGGACATTTCGTCCAAAAGACAATTGGTTCAAAGGACATTTCGTCCAAACACATTTGGTCTAAAGGACATTTTGTCCAAAAGACAATTGGTCCAAGGGACATTTCGTCCAGGGATGTTTAGTTCAAAGCACATTTCATCCAAAGGACATT
This sequence comes from Thermobia domestica, assembly GCF_964235325.1. Taxonomy (NCBI): domain Eukaryota; kingdom Metazoa; phylum Arthropoda; class Insecta; order Zygentoma; family Lepismatidae; genus Thermobia; species Thermobia domestica. Next base: position 121,828,218 of record NC_137462.1, on the reverse strand, counting down.
TGGTCCGGTAACTCTTGGGGGTCCGGGGTTTGTTTCTGTTAGAAGAATAAAAAAGTGATGCATATAACATTATGACTCAGTAGCTTTCTATTTCTAAAGGAACAGAAGAAATATATGCTGAGATATTCAGAAAAACGTAAACGCCTGGAAACAAAATGGCCGAACAACAGGACTGAGGGAAGGGTTGGAGTGTGAATGTTGCTGCAATAACTGCTAACATGACATCTAAAATTTTAATGTTGTGAATGAAATAGTTTTAAAATAAGTACCGGTAACTAAAATTAATGGAGTTTAAATTTGAATAAGTTAAATATTAGGTATTCAAACCCTTGTGTTAGAAAAGTGAAAAATAATGTGTGTCAAGTTTCTTTGAAGAAATACTGAGAATAGAAAAATACACACGTGAGAAATATATTCTTTTTACCGTTAATAATACTCTTAAACAGTCACATTCTTGGCTGCAACATTGTGATAAGGGATTGCCGAAGTTACATTCTATCAATAGTCTACGAATAGAAACCAGACTTGTGGTTAACCTGAAACGGTACTTATATTCTACACGAAATGTTCCAATATTTGTCAGACGTTTTAACATAATTAGTAAGTTGTATGACAAATCAAAATTGTTAACTTTTCTTGTATTTTTATTTCAGTGTTACTCCTCATGCAAATACAGTATATACTTTGGCTTTCGTATTAATTATCTCGGTACAGTACAGTACATTTCAGATATCCATTGCAAAGTCTCAAACCAAATAGAAGATTCACATGACCATGCAGAGGCAATGTTGTCCTCAAATGAAGAGGGAGTTTGCTCTTCAAAGGGCTATTTATTATTTCGGGAGGAGGTGAATTCCTTAACCAACGAAGCTACAACTGTATTTCTGCAAAGCTAAAACTGTATTTTTGTAAACTTATTAATGAAAGCAAAGAAAGGTGGCCATTTTGTTTTCAGGTGTTTACGTTTTTCTGAATGTTTGTTCTATCGAAATGAAAATTGTGGAATAAACCTCTATTTCAAATTTCCTTTAGAAATAAGAAGCTACTGAGTCAATGTTATAGGCATCACTTTTACTCTTCTAATAGAAACAAACCCCGGACCTCCAAGCGTTACCGGACCAAATGTCTTTTGGACGAAATATGCTTTGATCTAAACATCCCTGGACGAAATGTTTCTTGGACCAATTTTCTTTTGGACGAAATGTTCTTTGGACCAAATGTCTTTTGGATGAAATGTCCTTTGAACCAATTGTCTTTTGGACGAAATGTCCTTCGGACGAATTGTCCTTTGAACCAAATGTGTTTGGACTAAATGTTCTTTGGACGAAACGACCCCAACCGAGAGAGAGAGAGAAATCAACCAAAATAGTCGGCACTTTATTTCTTAACTTAACTAACCTATCAAACTGTTGTATTCTGGTTAGTTTGTTTATTTCGACATTTCTATGCTACCAAATAATTTTATTTGGTAGTGTTGAGTACATAAAAAAATTCGAACTACACTAAACACGTATTGCATACATATGTTTTGAAAATGTCTCGTGGGTATAAATAATGATTTCTCTTTTCTCTCTCTCGCTCTTTTCTATAGCTTTCAGTCTAACAATATATGAATTGAAAAACTTTCAACAGTTTATTATATGCAAGAGTCGATTTCATATTAATAATAAATAATAACCAACAGAACAATTCATCACGTAACATCTAATGTTAAAAAATTTCCTTTCTTTAACGACACAAAGTAGTTAATATGAAAATAATTTCATTTCGAAACCATTTTCCACGAAGATATATTTATAATAAGAATATGCGTACGATTTACGTACCGATTGGCAAATTATTTCCATGATCATTACGTTCTTAACTTAGCCTCATCATGAAGCAGAAACACAAATTGAAACATATTGTTACTGTAGCGACAATTCTTTAATTTGGCACTTCTTCGAAGGCGAATGACTCATCTTTATACAATAAAGAATAAACAGGGAAAGTTGGATTCGTTATCACTGTAACCTTAACGAAAACATTACACTTCCTTAATACTGCATTCCTGACAACTGCAACTTAAATACCTAACTTGGGTATATTTTAGTGGACAACATTACGATAATATTATAACTTGGTATCACGTCGAATTCGGTCTAATTTTCAATCCCATCAGAAATGTGTCTCAATTTACGTTTTCTTTTATATCTATTAAAGAATACGACGTGCTTTCTTTCTTTTTGAGGGAGGAGGAGGGTAAGTATTTTTGAGATGGTGATGATGAACGAAATGGTGAAATGAAAAAAATGGGAGGAAACGGAAGAACCCGAGAAAATCCACGCACAGTGTTTGTCCACCAGAGTCCATCTGGCGGGAACTAGGATCGAACTAGGGACCCAGCATACCATTGAACTACCGCGGCCCAAATAGGCCTACGGCATTGTTGCAGGCTTATATAAATTAAAATTAAAACCGAAAATTAACAAAGTTTTTTGTATATTTAGTACGAAATATATAAATTACAAAATCAAAGAAAATAATCTCTGCAGTATGAAACAAGGGAAAGAAAGATATTTAATCACTCGGACTAGCGTATTAACCAACAGGCAGCAAAGTTCTTGGTTTAATTGCATTTATGTTACCATCTGCTTTTCTCTTTATATCTTCCAGTAAGAACAAGTTCATTACATCTAACAGTAGAAGATCTAATTACGATAGCCACAAGAACTAAATTGCAGAATCTTTCCAACAATGATGAGTTAACAGAATAGAAAATTAGTTTACTAGTGACACAAATAGCAATAGTATATTACTCGCCGGAGATGGCTTTGAGTAACAACATTCACCTTCAGAAATACATCGTTATATGAAGTTTGCAGTTTCCAATTTCCTGATGTAGTCTTATTTCATAGGCAAGTTCAATTAAAGTGCTTAAATAAGTACATTTTATATTTTTCTAAATTATTTCTTGTACTTACATTAGTATCTAGATGACTTGCGTGTGCATCGTATTACGAATTTAAGTTGCAGCTTTTATAAAATGAAGTCAAAAGGTACAATGAAACTCTTATTTAATACAAGTGTAATAATCATAAACAACTTTAAAACATGTTAAGAGAAGCAGTCACTGCGATAGAGCCATGCTTTTCCGAATAAGAATCGTGATTTGCTGCATCCTGACAAGGGTTGCACGGTGACTTAATGCTAGAGAGCTTACCTCTGATGCGTGGGGACCCTGGTACGATCCACGGCCAAGTAAGTTTGTGGTGGACAATATCGTGTCCGTGGGTTTACTCGGGGTCCTCTGACTTTCTCATTCCATCAATTTTTCCATCATCATTTACTTGCCTTACTCATCGTCTCCCTTACCCTACAAGAGCATAATTGTGGGACTTTCAACTGAAATATTTCGTTTTTTTTTTTTCTGGATAGCTTGAGAGTTCTCTAAAACTTAGAAAGGGCAAAGGTGTCGCCTTTTCAGAACGGTGAATGTTTGAATCTCAGTATCTCGGTATGGCGATTTGTTCAACGAACGTCCTATTTTACATGTAATTCTTGTTTCTTTTTGATGAACGAGTTCCTAAGAATTAGTACACAAACACTCAAGAACAAATCTACCTACTTTAAAAAGCAAAAGACAGAAATTCCATGCCCGGCTTTATGTGGTATGTGATGGCAAGCATCAAAGAAATGGAGGTGGTTCTTAAATTATTTCCATCTTTTCTTGCTCTCCATTTCAATCTTTTTATTAAGTCTCATTCATATCTACACAGAATTTATTTTTTACCAGATTATCTTCTCCATGATAATAAAGAGTTTCATGTGAAATATTACACTAAAGATCCACTTTCCAAAAAAGATGGATTTTAACACCAGTTGAACACTTTTAAATTGCACACTAAGAAAATTTTCTACAAATTCTAGCTGGTGTAGATTAAGCTATTTATTTTTCGTTTATTTCGATATGGTACCAAACAGAAGACTATTTGGCTAGAACTTTTATCACATTTTGATCACATATATTCCTTGAACTAAGTAACATCTTTCATCGAATCTGTTTCCACTTCACGTCGGATTATTTTTTGATGGTTCTCAGTTTTTCATTACGAAAAAAAATGAACAATATGCACAAAGTTCCTTTATTCGTATAAGGACTGCTTTCCTTGAAGTAACTGGATTTTAAATTATTCGAACAAAAGTTTTCTTGTATTTGGAAATAGCTCTGAGTACGAGTACTATTTCCTTCAGCAACTTATGTGATATGTGAAGTATGGACCTGTTTCTTACTACTTATCAATATTGGAATTTGAATTTGGAAGAAACTTACCTTTATAATGCTTAGGGCAGCACACAAATTCCACTCCAGAAAACACCGAGATTCCACAAGGTAACAGCATAGCGAAGCTTCGCAGGACCATCTCCTTTTCTTGACACGCATGAGCTGCCGTCAAGTTCCATCTATCGAACTCCCAGCACTTTGTTTGGTTATGGATATGGTCGAAGAGACAATTTTCGGGGACGAGCAGTGCGTCGCTTTGGAATGGACCCTCTGCAAAGAGCAGGAAAAATATATATAGTTTTGATATTTAGTAAAGAAAAAAATGTTAAATATACCAAACTTCATGTAAAAATGTTAAATATCCTGTTTTCTATGGATCTGTCAATGAAAGGAAATATATAATTTTGATGGTAAACTGAAACAGCTCTCGTACTGATGCTAGCATATCATGACCTGAATCCAAATCAAAGCTTATTGAACAGTCAAAATTTTATCAATAGAACAAACAGATCGAGTAACCAAACAATCAGTAGAATGAGCGTGTGGTAACAGGTTGGGGACAAGGGGTAATAATGATCGGCGGGGAGTTCCGAACACGTTAATTTTCAGGAAGTGGAAACGTTAACAAACCAACTGCAATGCTCAGTTGTTTCTTCTCGTAATGCACTTTTACCAGAGATACTGAAGTATATTATATAAGGACTATTTTTTTAAAGTAAGGTCCGATTGTCGATAGAAACAAAACTAGCAGAGTGTCATACATTTTTAGTTATTTCCTTTGTACACATTAAACTACTTTTTTTTTTTACATACCATGTTTGTTTAAACATTTATCAAAATATTCGATAAGTCTGTGCATGCCCACGTCGTAGAAATCACTCGCTTATAACCGAAGCCAATCTTCAACCGTTGTTTTCACTTCTTTATCGGTGTCAAACCGCAGCTTGGCGAAGAACTGCTTCAGGTAGGGGAACAGATGATAATTGCTCGGCGCAAAGTCCGGGCTGTACGGTGGGAGGTCCAGTAGCTCCTATCCAAAAGAATTAACCTGAATTTGGGCAGCACATTGAGGGCGTGCATTGTTATGCAGCAACAAAACAATAGATGGCAGTAGGCAACGGCGCTTATTCTGTATCTCGCATGCAGACATTGTCTGTTTGGCTTTCTTTTTGATTAGAGATGTTATGTCACCTTTCCATTGACTGTCGCTTCAGATGGTGAACCTATGTTTCGTCCCCTGTGAAAATGTGGTCCAACAATTGATCTTCTATCGGATAAAAAAAAGTCAAAGCACAAGCCAGTCTCGTCTTTTTGTATTCCTCGGTAAGCAGTCTGAAAAACCATCATGCGCACAGTTTTCGAAACTTTAAGGTTTCAGAAACAATTGTGTGCAGCACCGATCGTAAAACGTCACGGAACATTTCCGTAAGTGGTGTTGCAACATTTCCCGTGACAAAGTGGAAATCGTGGTTTTAAGGGATATTTGCGTCAACTGCGTCTGTGAAGAAAATCGGCCCGTTCGGTGTTCATCATGAATATTATCCCGCCCGTTCTTGAACGATCGCACCTATTTACGCAACTTGCGGACACTCATTGCATTCGGGCCGTACACCTCATATACCTACGATGAATTTCTACTGCTGACATTCTTTGCTGTCAAAAATCGAATCACAAACCTTATTTCACACTTGGCGGGATGCTCAATTTGACGAAACATTTCAACTGACCACACTGATGCTACTACTGCAACTGATACAGCCTCATGCCCAAAGCATATTTGGAGACAGCACGCGTGCGCATTTCAACAAAAAATAAACATAGCCAATAGCCGCAATGAAAACAACGGTTACAGGTGGATAATATCTACGACGAGGGCATACCAAAACCTGTCGAACGCTATGATAAATGTTTAAACAAACATGGTAACTATGTATATATATATATATATAAAAAAAATTGCTTAATATGCACAGAAGAAATAACCAAATATGTATGGCACTATGTTTACCTGTTTTGTTTCTATTGACAATTGGACCTTACTTAAAAACAGCCCTCGTATATACATATGAGCTGCATAAAAAGTAACGACAATGTTGCTATAATTCGTACCTATGGCTTTACACACAGTACACTTGCCACATTCATTCAATGTAACTGCCACCCATCTTTTATCACCTTCTGTTACACATGTGGAAGGCATCGTACACCGTCAGCGCGTTCACATTTGTTGATATCGCGCAGGGACCGCCATATGGCACGGATGATGGCTTCTCTTGTGTCATAGTACTTCCCGCGAAGTGGTGTTGCAACATCTCCCACTGCCACTGATGCAAAGGTTCCATCACGTAAGACACTTCCTTTCATGAAGGATGATGGGAGTCTGTGTCCGAAAATGTCATCACTTTCTTGGGAATGCTGTACAAAGGTGTCGCAGGAAGTTGCAACAGTAGCTTGCATCCAGTGATCCGTCTGTTCTTGAGGTACAGCATAGTGCAGGATGACTCCACGAGTATTGTTAAGCCACAATGAACATTCCCTTCAACACCAATACCGTGCGCAGAACGCACGTTCTTTGCGAAAGGGGAACCAGGATGTTTCCATTCCTGGATTGACTCTTCAACCGTGGTTAATACGACCGAACCCAGGTTTCGTCTATAGTGACAATTCCCCCAAGAAAGTCTTCACCCTCCCTCTGGTAGTGGTTTAGCAATTTTTGTGCAAGTGGTAGCAATGACATTATTGCACCTCGGTAATTTGATATGATATCCAAGGCGCCACAAATCTGCGGAACCCAAAAGTATCATGTAGAATGTGTAGCACTATTTTATGGTACACGACTAACTCACAGAGCATCGGCGATCAGCATGCACCAGGGGGTCAAGAAGCTAACTGCTGTTATCCGTTGGGGTCTTCTCGAATAGGGGCATCTTGAACGGCTTCTTTGCCTTCACGAAACACTTTATATCATCGTGCCACCGTACAATATGGCAAATTGCCTGAAACCATAACAGCCGCTTCAATCTCGATCCATGCATGTTGTTCATCTTTCGGAAACATTATTATGGTGCTTCTCTACTTCACGACACTGCTGCTCTTGACTGAATAACCTACAGTCGTTACCACTCGCCTCATTTCTTCGCCTTACTTCTCCTTACCAGCTATAGAACTCTTGTAGTGCTAAGAATAACCCTTCTGAAGTGACAATTTTGCGACTACTTTTATCCAACCTATATATAAAGGTGAGCAGCTAGTTGTAGTCACGTAACACTAACATCATTTCTCTGTGTGTACTAATAATTATTATTTTATTGCTGGAATTGTAAAACATCGACTTAATACATTGAAATATTATCTTCCTGTTGCACTTTAATCAGACAGAAAGTGTAAAATTCCACTCACGTCCAGTTTGGATTTGCTCCACTACAAAATTAAATATCGAAATTGAGTTTGCATTTCAAGAATTAAATGAAAAATAATTTGAGTAAGGTTGTACAGCGACAATTCCAGGCGTTTCTAAACATATATAAAATTTAGTAAACGTGCCAGGAAATGCAGTCAAAATAATACGGCAGCTTTTATAATGTGTGAATTAATAGCTCAAAGCTGAACAGAGTTTTCTGCATTTTCTGCAAGGAAAAATACTTGAAGCATCCTACGAAGAATTGGATTCAGTGTTGTACGTACTATGTGGTGTAATGCTGAAAGTAGTGTAGTGATTTCGACCGAGAAAGCTCGAGAAAAAATTACACTTGTAACCTGTGAGGTAGAAAAGAAACAAAATAGTTGTAGACAAAGCCTACAGTGAACTATGAAAACTGCATAATTTGCATATCTTGTACCAGCTCCTGTCAACAATAGGACTGCATAATCAAGAATATTCAGACATACAGAGGCGAGCGCCATAATGTAGCCGTTATTTTTCATTACTAGGTTAGGTTAGGATAAGATGAAGTAAGACGTAGTATTAATTTTATATATCGTATATTTCGTTACTATAGGCAGGCCGTTCGTACTTATCGCACTAGTGGTAAATAGGAATATTCATATGCAATTTTTAACTTGCCATATATTCTCTACTGTTTAAGATAATGATCAACTAATATATCAGTTTGAAACACAATACACCAATCTTTCATTTAACATATAAATCTTCTGCTCGAGGTTACGGTCTTTCAGAAACGAGGTCGAAATTCTTAACCGTTCGGCATTATTCTTCGCTTCCCTATCTTCAACAGAAACCGGCAATATATATCCAGAATAATGCCAACAAATAGACGTTATCAGCTGAATTTGAGACAGGCACAGCAACTATCTTTTACCATGTTTACAAGTATGATATTCTGAGTTTTGCGTAGATAGTGGGGAGGTACAGTGCTGCCAACTAGTCTGAAGATGTCGATTAATCTTAGGAGATATTTAGTTGTTTCAATCGAGAAACTATGTTTTAAATTAAGCAAATACATGCACAACTGGCTGGTTAGTTGTTCGGAGTTTAACGACCTGTTTAGTACTGAGACTATTTGAGATATAGGTCTGCAGCTTAACGTAAGATTCTACACTGACGTTCCACTGAATTAGGCTTGTTTGACTGTTTGAAGTTTTCGTACTGCCACGCCCACATACATGCTGACCTGCTGACTCGCATTGAGAGCATAAATAGGCAGGACTTGTGGTTACAAGACGCAGTAATCATCACAAGCGGAACACGACAAGCACGGAAGTGTTTGACCAAGGGAGATTGATGGCACTCGAAGAATAGGGCACTGCATTTCAAAGACTGTGAATCAACCGGGTTCTTGCGTACCAAAAATTCCAAGTATGTGTCGAGATTATGCAAATATAAGGAAGATATCTGGGAACAGGTTACAAAGCACAGATTAATGCGCCCTCAATCAATGTGGACTGCGCCAGTTGAACGAAATCGAGCGAACCAATATGAACGAGACACCATCTCAAATCACATCCCAGCTGAATGAGGGTTCCATCGGAAGTTACAGTGCACGGATAGTTCAATGTTTCCCGCATTACCTTGCCTTCAGGAGCCGCACACCAACCCGAGTGCCTCAGCTCATAGGTTACTATCGGACTGAATGAGTGCCTTGCATGGACTCGAAGGCACAGGGCCTGGATCATGTAACAGTGGAAATGGGTAGCCTGGAGTGATGAGCCCCGATTCCGGTTGCATCGTTGCGATGGGGGGGGGGGGATCTGAATCTAGAGACAACAGCATGGAGCATGGACCCCGCATGTCAGGTTGTTACAAAACAAATTGGGGTAGGTCTATTACGGCCTGGGGTATCTTCAGTTGGGCATCATTTGGATCATTAGTCCGCGTAAGAGGATCCCTGAATATCAATTGGAATGTGAACATCCTGGGAGATCATGCACACCCACTCATGACAATGGTTCATGCCAACAGGACGGGCATTTTCCAACATGACACCTATCAGCCCAGAGGTATGGGACAACTGCAGAGTGGGGTTCGAGGAATATTCTACTGACCTCCAATTAATGTAGTGCCCCCTCCGCGCAGTCCAGATATGAATTCAGTGGAACATCTGTGGGACGCTGGGAAAAGAACTCTATACAATAGACAGCTCCAACTGTGGGTCGCTGTGGAGGAGGTATAACTTGCAATCTTCAGACTACGTCCAGAAGCTGGTAAAGTCATTACCTCGCTACGGTACTAAGTTGGTGTACCTAATTCAGTGACAGATCAGTGTACAAAGGACTGAACGCTATTATTTCATAGGAAAGAACGTTTATTCTCCATAATCGCTACTGCACGAAGAATGTTACATTATTCCTTGGGAGACAATTCAGACGTTATATGCCTTAATTTCGGTAATATTATATGGTACTAAATGTGGTACAATGCAGTGTTAGTCAGGAAGCTGATTTTTGTAAAGGCGTTTCCATTATTTTAATACATATCTCTATATACTCTGCGTGACCGAAATCTGGATCCCGCTTGCTTTCATCTTACAGTATTTGCTATTGTCAACCGAAAAGAAAGTTCTGAGAGGTATTTATCTCTGCATTCATTTTCACTGAATACATATTTAAATTTTGTAAAAACATAAAAAAAATATAAATTCGTGATTAAGTAAAAAGTTTTGGTGGGAATAACAGTGAAGAAACTTTGCTATATTATAACAGCAATATACCGCTCTCACAAAATCCATTCTGAATTAACAATGACCACTCCTATACATTTTCATTTACTACTAAGTCTTCCTTTGCATACCAAATAAATCTAAACGGTGTTCACGTAACATTCAAATTCCCTTCAATAAAAATAATACAAAGAAAGGAAGAAATACCAATAATAATTAAAAAAAAGTGTACACAAAACACAATGTTCAACAAAATTAAAAATTTACTTCGCTCAGAGGTTGAAAAAGAAAAGAGCTTAATTATTTTTTTTAAAAAAAATCCTCCTAGAACAGCGCTGTTTTCATGAGGATTTGCTTCCATACGAAAGGAGAGAAAGAAGAGAAAGAAGAACGATAATTCTTGTGGTCTATTGTATGTCTTCCGTAACTTTCTTCCGCCGAAACGGAATTCATTTTACATTCCACGCACACTTACTATTCTCGTTCTTCAAACTCCAGACAATTACAAGGGAAACAAAATTCGAGGGTTAGTATTACAGAAAGCCTGCCTAGTTGTTAGTCATCTCCCTTACCCTTTTCATCATCACTTCAGTATTGTGAAAACAGAACTACATTAATCAACAACATAGGAAATCATTACACTTGAGATGCTGAAGAATATCTGCTAATGGAGAAGACTATTTAGCTCGGCCAACGTACTCGAAACTTCCTTGCCACCAACAAACAATGGAATCACAGAGCTCTCAACGTAGTCTGGATTGGGGGATTCCTTCTTAACACAAGCAATCAAGATACGAGTATTTGTGTACATCGTGCAGTGTTACTAACCTCACTACCATTCTACTAAATAATTCAAATATGTACACTATTTGTATAATCTTTAAAACTCTTACAGCTACTATATTCTACGTTCCATTTTAAAATTAAAGCTTCTCTTCTGTTTAATATAATAAATTTATCATGTTATAAAATAATAATAAATACGTAGCTCAGTTTGGGATCTCGAATTTCTATAGTACCTTTTTAGAACACTTTTCGTTTATATAGAGAACGAAAGATTGGATAGCACGCTTCAGCGACTGCTTCCTTTTACATTCACTTTCCTTTAAGATATGTATAATATCTTTAATATCTAAACAACTGTTCTTGCAAACCTCAGTAATAATAGTGGAATTCTACACCTAATTTTGAAACGTATCACACGTTTATAAATATTTTATATCATTTCCACTTCACTCCACTATAATAACTATAATATATATATTTAACCTAGTGGATTTTAACATAGAAAGGGTTAATTTGGATAAGGACGCATAACACATTCGAAATTTTACAATAATTCTAAAGTTTTCGTATCATGTTTTATAGAGTATATGGATAACTAGCAGCGTTCACCCCGCTTCGCTGCGGTCACCCCGGAACGCAATAAACTTTGTTACTTAGATAATTTTTACTTTTTCGCTTTCAAGTGATATGATAAAAACCATAGAAGATTGCACTAATGTTAACATTATATCGCCTGTCATTTATGTTAACCCGCCCCGCTTCGCTGCGGTCACCCCAACCCGCCCCGCTTCGCTGCGGTCATCCCGGAACGCAATAAACTTTGTTACTTAGATAATTTTTACTTTTTCGCTTTCAAGTGATTTATAGCGCTTGTCAGTTATGTTAACCCGCCGAGTCACAGGGTCATGCGGGTTGCATATAAATACGTTTATTTTTATACCTATGATGAACTAATAACAAAGGATTTGTACGTATGGACACCTGAATGGTCAATTATCTCAAGACACTGGTAATTGAAAATTAAAGTGATATGATAAAAAACATCTAGGGTCCACATCCTAACAACCCCCCAAAAATGAAAGAAATCGGTTCAGCCGTATTAGCGTGATGAGCGGACAAAGGATTTTTTGTACGTATTGACACCTGATTGGTCAATTATCTCAAGACACTGGTAATTGAAAATTAAAGTGATATGATAAAAACCATCTAGGGTCCAAATCCTAACAACCCCCCAAAAATGAAAGAAATCGGTTCAGCCGTATTAGCGTGATGAGCGGACAAAGGATTTTGTGCGTTCTCTTTTATATATATAGATTTAGATGTGCTTGTAGAGACCACAAACAACCTAAATTACACAATATAATCCGTAAAACTTAACACAAAAACTATCTATCTATTAAAATGCTACAATAGCAATTAAAAGCGCCTGAGCTCTAACCTATAACTTTAGCTTTCAAATCTTTCATTTACGGTTATGTGTGATTTCACGTTTTAACAAACATTTTAAGTATTTGTACTTTAAATAGTCTAAATTAGTTAACTATATCTTTTTTCATAAAGTTTATGATATAAAATTATTGTTCAAAGCCTTTGTATTTTAATAAGCCTTTTCTAAAATTAATGCATGTGAGTTGTGCTTCCATCTTCCGAGTTCTTTTAAACTATGTTTATATGTTTGTGGGTCAATCCTTTCGACAAGGAGATCTCGGAAACTACAGGCTCTAGAAAAAGATGACGTTTTCACTGATCGATTGGAAATTTTGCGTAGATTGTCCAGTTCTAATTGAATATTAAAAAAAAAAAACATGGTCATTATTTCTTTATTACATTTTTTTAGGGTACGCTGGAGACGTTGAAATTAAAAAAAAGAAAAACTAAAGCATCATATCCTATGCGTTATACATTCCAACACCACAATGTTGTATATTGGGGTTGTATATGTCTCAGGCGTTTGTTCCATGGCCAAATAATAGTGAAAAAGTTATTTTTTTGAGTGTTTTGCCCAATGAACACCATATATAACTGACATTATAATTTATTGTATATGTAATGTATTTGCTTATTACGTACTGCATGCAAGAAGAAAGAAAACACTGGTCATACATGAATTAGAAACTCCAACCGGAAGTAGGCTCAAATTTTGCAAACGGTGCGAGATATTGAGAAAAAATAATCGAAAAAATCTCCCCTTTATGATATCCCTTGCCGATTTTTTTTTTAAAATCAAGACGTCTTTCACTTGTGTCTGTAAAGGGACATGTACATATGTTGTGAGGAATGAGAAGGAGATGTATGCTCATATGCGAATGATGCGCTGTGTAGAGAGCGCAGGTTCAGCTAGTATATATTTTAAAATTTCAGATACGTTAATAAGTACTTATCCAAATTAATCCTTCGTACTAAAGTAAATTTGATTTCACTAAACTTGCAACCAAGCTATTATTTGATTTTATTGTACCAGTTGCTTGGTTCAGATCATAATTTGCAATTCTACTTAATCTTCATTTATAAATTAACATAATTTCTCTTTCTTCAAATACAAAAAATGTTATAAAGCGGGTAGTCGGACTTGCACAACGGTCAAGCGTTCCCGTCAGGAATGCAGAGCTTCTATCTCGATTCAAATTATACCATGTAACCTTCATGGCAAAACAACACTATGTATATACGTTGACTTAGAAATTTCCGAACTTAGAGTTGAGTTGATTGCATCAAGTAGGCCTACTAAGACTTTTCTTTTAGTCGAATACAAGAATTCCGCCCATGCACATTTCAACAAGTTTTTTTTTTTTTTTTTTTCCACAAGAGGTACTGTCTAGCATTCCAACTCTCTGACAAATTGCTATAAGCTGCTATTAAAATATCTGGCTCATTCAGCGATTTCAGTTTAAACGAAAGATTCGCAAAAATAACAACGATACTGAACAATATGTTTGAACATAACAGCAAGCGCACGTTTTAATATCACTGTGTTAGTTGGCAACCGTGAAGCAGCAAAAGAATGAAAATGAGAGCGGGCTATCTCGTGGCTGCAGAGAGACGATAACAAGGCACCTTGTCTCCTTCCGGAAAATTGAGTATTTTCCTGCATCTTCCATTTCACGCCATTTACCAACAGAAAATTGTCTTACAGAGAGCACATGCGCTGCGCATTCTCCTAAAACATGTTTACAGCTGCTTGATTACATGTAATAAGATTTCTATTCGAAGAAGTAGAAGCAATATCGTGAAGATGATGCAATAACAAAGACAAAAAGCGACGTTAGCATGAATATTTGGGACTCATTGCCTCCCATACCCACGCTGATGAATCGTCTAGAAAGTTTGTTACTTAGCAATAAATTTTCATTCTTCGCTGTTTTAAAAGTAACCTAATTATCTAGAAGTAGCTCAAAATATTCATCCAAGTCTGTCTTAACGTTTTTCTGAGATTTGATTTATATAAAATAGGTTCTTTGCAGGATGTTAATGAACTCTTTGGGTACCACAGCATCCATTGATACGATGGAGATAGTTTCCTAATTGATAGGCTGTACATACATGCACCAAAACCTGTATTTTTTGTTTCCACCTGTTCTTGGACGGACCACTCAATAAATAAACAACGTAAAATATAACATAATTAGTAAATTTTATTAACTCCAAAAGTAATGCCTTAATTATTGTGATTTAAAAAAAAAGGTTCGTGCATGCAACTATGAAATAAAAATTTGTATTTCAAAGTATAATATATTTTCAGACTTTTAGTTTTTTTGTTGCTTTCTTAGGATTGTAGTATCTAATCCTTTGAAAGACAAACAAAACTGAGATCTGATATATTAACGATTGTCCATTACTGCAAGTAAAATCTTCCAATAACACACGAGAGGATTTCTTTCAATATTTTCTACGTTAATTAAAGCTAGAGAAAAACTTATTTCTATAGGTTACTAGCATGCCTTAAAAATTATGCCATGCTTATCAACTGACGTATGATCTTAATTGCAACAAGCGATTACAGTAATACTATTCTATAAAGAATTTATTATTAAAACCATATATAATTTATCCTGACAAAAGACAACTGAACTACCATCACACTAATATTTTCAAAGACATTCTTTGAAATCAGAATACAGTATATTATATATCATACGACTGATATCTAGAACCAATACAATTATCAAATATGAAGTTAAAATATTCAAATTTCATTTTAGTTCAGACCCTAAATTGTTATCGTACCGAACATATAAATTATATCACAAAATGAATATTAGACGAAAACAGGAAAACAAGCTGCTGGATGAAACCAGAGTAGTAATAATTTCTAAAAAATGAAGAGAAAAAGAGGGATTAGCGCTTACACGATGTAGAACACGCCTTTGTGACCACGAATGGAAAAGTGAATCAGCATAAATTATCGTTATCAAGAATTTACAGCAGAGCACATGATGACATTCCGTATCCAAAGAGATTGTGGTCATTTCGGTTTAGGCACGGTGGCTCGTTACTTGCATTTGTACATTATCTTCTACAGGCCGTACAATAGATAATACGGGAAACTACTGGAGTGACTGCATGCCTTAGGGAAAAGCACTTCATTTACAGTCTCATTTACAGAAGTTCATGGAACACATCGCAACGTAAATCCCAACTGTTTCCGCGGATTATCTCAAGAGATTTTTGCTTAAAATTACATTTTTTCCCCTGTCCTACATAAGCCTTTCATGTATGTTGCATGCATAAAAGCTAGAATTAACCACATGTGTGTACAAACCCTGCATGTGCGCGAATACCGACTATAGGGTGTTTCAAAATAACATATTATATATATATATATATAGGATGTTTCAAAATAACACAGACAACGTTTGGGAGGTGATTCCTGACGCCAAGATAAGACGAAAAGTATATACCAACCTGATTGTACAAATGCTTCCTTTTGGAGTTACAGGGTACCGAAAACATGAAAATATGAACTTTAAAGGTCCATAGCTCAGAAACTACGGAACCTACCGTAGTTAGGTCAAGACTTCACTTAGGAACTAGTATGTGCCCTAGCCAGATATCCATGTTTCAGAATCATGCGATGCTTCCGCAACGATTTTCATAGAGGTATATTATATATATATATATAAGAAGAGGAAAGAGAGAAAGGAGATTGCAAGCGCATTTTATTATTTCAATCAATCGGCCTGTCACGAAAATTTCCAATATACTGCATCGATATAAGACAACGGAAATTGTATATTGCTTCTTTTAACATTCGTATTCAGTTGCAAACACTGCCTTCATAAAGACCCATAATCAATTGAACTTGAGGAATAATAGTACTTTAAAGTTGTAAGTTTGATTTAATGTAGCAGCTGAAGTAGTGGTCGTTGAAATAAAACGAAAGATCAATAGCTATAAACAGTTGACTCAGAAACTCACAGAAATCACTTCCTAAACTTTCAATTTATTAATACGATTGATTAAAATAAGCGAGTATTTAAGAGAAAATTTAGGAGGGCGCACCGGGACATGTACCAGTGTCCCGGTGGACCAACACGGACGTGGGTATGCCTACTGTATGGCAAAGTGAACGTTGAACTTCGTAATAAAGAAATGTTGTATGGAAAATTTTACGGTTCATTACCAGAAGAATTTATAAACAGTTTTGAATGCATATAGCACCACGCAAGTAGACTGAGTAGCAAATTCCACAACATCCACCCACACAGAAACGCTTTGTACCTTGTATGTTTTAAGTGAACAACCGTCTGAAATACACTCGAAATATTTGAAGAAGTATTAAATATCAGTCCAATACGAACACTTTCCAATAAATTTCAAATCGTGATTGTTGCGATTTGCATGGTCGAACTATTATATGATTTTAAAGTTTTAGTCTTCCTATTCTTTCCAATTCTTTCTAACGACAAACGATCCGAGTTTCAATTCAAATTTCATGATGACGGTCTACTTAGAACTATATAATTGATTTAATCAATCTAACTGCGACAACAAATGGAAACGTCGAATATCATCGTACTAATCACGAAGCAATTTACCAACTCTCGGAAACTGCTTATATAGTTTCAAAGACTACGTTAACTCCAAATCTTACAATCGACTCATCTGATAATGCGTTTGACAGCAATTATAGTTAATTATAGATGAAAGAGCAGAATAAGTAAATCAGACAATAAAGAAAGTACTACAGAATATCGAATAGTAACAAAGAGTACATTAATTTAAACTAAACACTTTTTCACTGCAAACACAATTTCCGCAACACAAGTATTGAGTTCATGTAGTTTAAAATTACTAATATTGAAAACATTCACGGCAAAAGCTCATAAATCAATTTTTCGTATACAGGGCAATTGAAAATTATTTGAACCATAAAAATACGTTCCATGAAGATCAAATACGGCATTAATACATTAGAACACAGTTTCTTTTACAACATGCCTAAATAACATGATACTACGGTCAAGTGCGAGACTGATAGTGGCGGGGCAACATGACTGTCAAGAACTACCAGCAAAGAACTCTATTGAAAAGTGAAAATGAAACGAAATTGTTGTTAAGTTTTACATTCCACGGTTAAGCGTGCTAGGCTAAAGAAGACGGTGATGATGAGAAATGAATGAAATGGTGGAAAGTGGGAGGAAACGGGAGAACACCCAAGAAAACCCACGCAAAGGACGTTTGTCCACCACAAAGCTCATTTCGCGCGAGCTGAGATCGAACTACGAACCCCATGCACCAGAGGTAAAGCTCCATCACAGAGCCACCGCGGCCTTTAACTCTATTCAAAATTGGTAGGATAAATACCAGCAAACGTTTCACAGAGAAGGGTGTATGTTCAAGGGCACCACCTTTAATTTGTAAGTTTGTGACAATAAATCGTACTTTTGGCACCAGTTCCGTTATTTATTTATTTACTTTTTGCCAGACCTCGTAATTGTCGGGCACCCGCAAATATACACATTACATGGAGGGATTTGAAAATAGTAATTAGTTCATATAATATTGTTATGAAGATATTAACTGTCCCACTTTTTATATTGTTTATATTTTTCATCGTCTTTTAAGTTATCACTAAAATTAAAAAAAAGGAGGATGAGCATAGAGAAGAAAGTGCACTAGTCTTTAAAAAATGTTAAGTGAAAGCGATATGTGCCCTTGAGATAATATTGGTAGTAATTTGAGTGTATGCTTTATAATGTAATAACTCGCAGATAGTCCAGTGATTCAATGATAAATATCTCCAAATTAGTAAGGATTATTTATAGTACTGTGTAAATATAAGAGTGTCAAAACTAGATTCATACACTTATTTTGAAAACAGACGAAGTCGGCCTGTACGCTTTTGTGCTGTACGTGTCCCTTCACGTTTCCACTTCACTATCACATCAGACACAGTGGACAGGCAGTAGGTGGCAGCATAATGCACCTAATATGAAAAAACGTATGTTTTGGGAGTGTCTGGATACTTTTGATCACATAGTATATATATAGCCCTCCTCCGCCCTCAAGTTGCGGGGCTGAATTTGAATTTAAACGGCATCGAAAGTGTCACTGTTCATCTTAGTGACCCCGAAAAGTAAGGATTCAACACTAATATCGGTTATTTTCAATCATTTTAAAATATCTTCGCCTCTCCTAAATTGGACCGTTAAAGTAAAATTATAGAAACCATCCCAAGCCCGAACCCCATCTATGTTGAAAATTTGAACGAGATCGATCGGGTGGTTGAAGAATTACTATGTCATAAATATTGTTACTATGAACTCATTAAAAATGAATGAACACATGTTTCCAGCGTTTTCGAATATTCTGCTTCTAAAGAAAAAAAAAGGAGCAATTTCTACAGTATTTAAATTTCTTGTTTTACAAAGTTTATTCTTACGAAGGAGGACACTTTTGCTAGTGTATATATATATATATATATATATATATATATATTCCATGAGTATTTCCATCTTCTGAACATATTTTGTCCCCCATCACGTACAATATTCAGAATGAGTGATGCTTTCAAAATTAGTCTGCTTAATGTGGAAAAGCGGCCTGCATTTTCTGTAGTACGTAATCTACTTAGCGCTAAACAGAAAGGGGAATGGAGAGAGCCCTTTCGCACTAGTGCTTATAAATAAACCAAACAAGTTCTCCGACGACATCGTGGGTGCCTTCACAAGAGCAAACCCGTATTAGAAAATGTCAGTTGGAAGAAACGAACCTTCCATGTTTAGAACAAAAAGATCAATGGAACTAACGTTAGCATGTATAAATAGAATCAACAACTCTTGCGTGAACTGAAGAAAAAAAATCTGTTCTCTGCGTAAGAGTTCTGATGAAAATCTGTAGAAATTTCAGTCCTTTTTAAATGCAAAATTAGATCGTCCTATTGAAATTTAACAATATTTTTATTACAATAGACTATACAACTATTACATTAGACTATACTGATCCTAGACAGATTCCCTTTCCCTAGATTTACGCAATCTGGTTTTGAATTAAATTTTGGTAGATACAATTGTATATAGTTGATTTTTAGTTTAGCGTCTTGTTCAGCAGCGAGGCTATATGAGACGTGGACCGACTGATTAACGTGGAATCCGAACCACATGAGCTCCCGCCGGGAATCGAACCCGGGTCTCCCACGCCAAAAGCGCGTTCGCTAACCGCTTAGCCACGAAGGAGCTCTACAATTGTATATAGTACGAACATTCCTATACAAATTAATATGTACAGCAAATTACTTGCTTATAGAAATAAATCGGACGATTTGAAGAATCGATGACGATTTTCTTATTTGCTTGTTTTAACACTAAAAAAATAACGAGTGACAGGAGAAATTCTCTTAAAATTACCGAGATCTTTTTTGCTTGGCACCAAGTGAATTAACTACTGTTGGACCGCTTGAGAGGGAAAGGCGTTCGTCGTCAATTATTTTAAAAATCGATGTAGCTCTTTGTCGTATGAATTGAGCCCTACTTTTTAATGAAAAGAGACTCTTCTGACAAAGAGTAGGGAATGGAGCGAAAAAAAAATCAAAGATTTCCAATTAAATAGAACTAGGTGTCAAAAGTTATGTATTAACTAGTATAACATTCGTGATGTTTTCATAATTTTTGTACTTCATCTTCATTTCCTGCAAGAGCCTGAAATGTTTGCAATTTTTATGAAAATTTGAATTTTTTGAAAATATTGAAATATTTTTAAAGCTGACCAATGAAATCGAACTAGGTAACAAAAGTTGCATATAGGAAAAAGTTTAACCAATTATGAGGATTTACCAATTATTTTTAAGCGATTGAAGGAAGTTTCCCGGCCATAAAAAAAAAAAAAAAAAAAAAAAAGACGTCAGAAACAACACAAACCAAAGATATATGTGGAATATTTGGAAAGCAATCTCTGCTGGTGAGTGTTCACGGAATCTTGCGTCAAGGAGTCCTGGAAAATTATCCCATGCAAGATGGATCACTACTGCCAACAGAGTGCTTGGAGTGTACATTAGCACTACTGAGCCATCTTCAAACTTGACGGAGCTGATTACACTCAGGAGCTGAAAGTGTATACTCCGATGTGGTTTTACATTAAATGTTACCCTACTATCAAGGATGCTCCTATGAACTTATATCGTACTATAGTATTTTCACAGCAATAAACTGAAGCTAATTGTAGATAGAACAATTCAGCGCAATGGTTTCTTCGCGCATCCGGAGAATTTATTGGTATCTATGCTCGCTGATGATCGAAAGCATATTCGAGAACTAGCTATGCGTAGAATCCTTGACGCAAGATCAAAAAGCTCACACCAAACACCTCCTGCACGCAAGTTCAGTATTCCAGCAGTACACTTTAGTGCTCAGGATTACATTGACCTAATCAACTGGCAGGAACGCGAAGTAACCGACCCACCCCTGAGCTACTTGTCGGAGGAGGATCTACAGAAATGTGTAACAGAAGGTTCAACTGCCCTTCCGCCTGTTTTCCGCTTGCCATGTCATACCCAAGGAGTCGAGAGGTGCGTTAAAACTGTTATCAAAGCTTCGTCTGAAGTGTGTGGTGGATGGATTTATCACAGAAAGACTTTTGGATAGGTCAATTATGACCACATTCGAAACAAAATCCGAATACAAACCAACGAGTTTAAGAGATAATTTCCAAAGGTAGGGTGGGATTACTTTTGTGTTGATAGATATATATTTATTATGAACTTATATCTTGCAATAGTTTACAAATTTAAGCATATATTTATTATGTAAACTATTACAAGATACAAGTTTGTAGTAAAAAATTTAATACTTGTTAATAAAAACTTTATGCTTCTATAATACCAATACAGTCTGTAATCCTCTGATGGTTGCCGAAAACATTCTGAACACACTGAAATAGGCCGGAACTGGACAAAAAGTGTATTCACTCTTCTAGCTAATACACAAGAGTCAACATATGAACACAAGAAAAAAACGCATAGACAAAAAGGGGAATGCTAAGTCTTCAAAATCGAATAGTTATTCATCAATTTAATACTTTAAAAAAATAAGAATCAGGTGATAGAATCTCATGTCAATATTACCAACATTGGCCATCTACACTTCACTTCATTAAGATAACATATAAAACGCTGAACCTCAATAAACGAACAGTCACTGCGAAATTAATAAATAGGGATTACTGATACGAGGAATGCTTTTGTAAATTTCCTCCATATTCTCCATGTAGTAATATTTGGACGCTTAACCGGTTCCAATTAGCAGGAAATGAAGAAAAACACTATATGGAATGGCGAAAGCAATTGTACGTTATTCGAGATTAAAAATAATCCAACTGTGTGCATATCATAATTGGAATTGAGCAAGTTTCTAAAATGGCAACATGTTATACAGCTTCAGTGATGATATGCTTGGAAAGAAAAGAAAAAAGAAAAGCTTACGACAATTATTTCCCTCCACATCGGTGTTTGGCAACCATTTTCTGGTCGCGGCTAAACTTCATAGAACACACCAAAATGTTATTCTCCTAAAAATCTATTATATGACAATTCAATGTTTAGTGTAATTGGTTAGTATAATCAACCTATTATTATTATTATTAAACAAATCGAATCCGTAATTTATAAACATATTTTAACATTTCTTGTGGCAGGTCAATACAATGGATGTAAGCTCTATATACGCAGTTATTCTAGTCAAGAAAATACAATTTTTTACTTGTATTAAAAGTAGATAATTCTACTCATGCCTTCAATGTGATACTTGTGCCTGCCGAACTGCACACAGACAACTGATTCATGAAGGAATCGTTAACAATGCAAGTTTCATTTCTCCGTGGACAGATTTGAGTATTTCCCTCTTTGTTGTTTTAACTTCAACGTCGAGAAGCTTAGTTTACAGAAATACATAGTTTAAAATGAATTTGGCGACTTATTATGTACTCATAACAGAGATATTATGTAATCCTTGAAATTTTACTAGGAATTTCTCAACCAAAGACTATTTTCAGTGTCTTTTTATGAGGAAGCAGGCACGTGCAGTGTTTCACCTATTTGTGTGGTTCTTTGGCCTTCACGATAAGTTCAGCTAACATATAAATAGCATTCCGTAATTTACTAAAACACATACTGTAACAATCAGAAACATTCTTAATTTCTTTTTGTATTCCAATAACCGATGAAAATTCTGTACAGATGAAATGCGGCAAAAAATTAAACATTGTCAAAAGGATATGGAATACAGTAACTACTATAAAATACTAAGAATAATGAAAACTGACAAATTTCTTACAATAGGTAAAAGTTCGCGTCACACATTTTACCTTCTCAGTCATACCAGTGTATAGCGGCAAATAGTTGCGGAATACTGTCATACATCAATGACAAAAATTTGACTCGATCTTGACATCATCCACCAGGATTATAGTTAGGATACTAAAGTCTTAAGAGAAAAGCAGAAGATGTAATATTTTTATGCAAAGGACAAACATAAATTGCCAATTCAGAAAAAAAAATCATAAGAATAGTATCATAAGGAAAAATTACAGAATTTTAATGAAAAATTCTCTCTTGAACAGGATGTAAAGTATTGCTATTTCTGACTCTTCATAACAGTTTGTTCTCAAAGTTCTGTGTTCCTGAAGGAAGATTTTGATGATGAACCTATACTATATATTGAAGGCTCTACTGTAAACCCAGAAAGGGGATCTGACCAGTTCAAATTGATGGCTGTTTATGGATTTTTTGTTTGTTTGTTTGTTATATAGCACTCCAGATGAAGCGGTGACGCTGCTGTTCCCTTGACGTTATGTGATCTATGGTGCTGCTGTAGTTTCCGTCGTCTGCAACTTGTAGTACACCAACGTAAGGTATAGTACTCTATCGTAAAGTCTTGGTAGTTGTTTATAAATAGGAACACGTGTAGAATGTTTTGTAAACAGAATCACATCTTGGGTGTTTATAAACATAAGCATGTAGTATATTACAATATTTAAAAGTAATGTGTCCCTTCGTGGCCAAGTGGCTAATGCCGGTGCTTTCTGTACGCGTAGTCCCAGTCTGACTTCCAGTGGGGTATTCAGCCTCGGGTACAAACCAAACTAGTGGTTCGGATCTCACTTCAGTGCTAATTTCATGTAGATAAAGTAATGAAAGGAACGATAAACTTTGACCAAAAATCGAGCTTTAAAAGCAGTGGCGTATTAAGGGGGGCTTTCGAAGCCCCCCGAAATTCTATTTACTATACTGAAGGAAATAAAATATCTTGCTGAATTTTCAATTTTCAGGACTAAAGTTAGGGAAGCCCCCGAAACAAAATCGTAAATACGCCACTGTTTAAAAGTTACTTGTAAATAGACCTGTTAGATCATACAACCAGCTTTCGTCAACTGTTGACACGTTTATTAGTCAATGCAACTATGTAACTGTAATGTATTTTATTTTTAATATCTATGTTTGTTGCTATTACTTGTTCATTTTCTCTATTTGTTATTTTGTTCAATACAAAACGAGCTTTTCAGTGTCGTATCTGAAATATTTAGCAAATAAAACCGAAACTCCATATTTGTATATACAACGTGCTGCCTTCTTTCAGCACAAATTGCTACTTAATTTTTAAAACAAAGTTTCTAGTCCAATATACCATAGCATTGCTTTTAGTCAACTACCCCTACTCATCGATTACAGCATGAACCATAAACCAGACTTAATTACCAACCACATAAACATTACACATATCGACATTTTGATGTGCCAAGAAATTTAGATGTTCTTTATGCCTCCTCCCTCTCTCTCGCCAGTCCGCATTCCACCCCTTTCTCGTCCACGAACGGGGATTACGTTTTATTGGCATGCGGACATCACGTGATGCGAGTCTGTAATGGAGTTCCCATGTTATAAGACAACACAAAGGTTGGTTTCTAGGAAACCGATATAAACTAACCCTTATAAGAAAAATACGGGTAAAGAATACTCTCCCAGTCAATTTCTTGCAGATATTATCGTTTTCTAGTTTTACCCTCTCCTTTCATTTTCGTGACATTAGGATTTCTTTTGCCTCGGAAAATGACGAATAGCGTTATTTTCCAACTATGGCGCAAATTTACGATTTGCTCATTCATATTCATTAAGTTTGTTCGCATTTCAAATTTCAAGAAAAAATAACGTGCGAAAAAAAAAATCGAATTATGTATATAGAGCATAAGAAAATAGTATATACATAGGTACGGGATCCAATATCTAAAAACGATTGGTAGGATTTCTTCCTTACTAAAGGAAACAATGACAAGTTACAACTCAGAACTCACATATGTTTTTCGTTCTTTTCCTCATTTCATTTATAACAAATGCGGGGGTTGTACTGAAAGTTTTGGGAGAATGATAGAACGCAATAACATCAAAGCACAGCAATTTTGACGCTTTTCAAAGTACTTCCCCTGTACAGCAATGCATTGCTTCATGCAATAGAATCACATCTTGAAACATTTATGCCATTCCGAAGTTGGTACCTGTGAAACATGCAATTTATGCCTCGATGGCTTTCTCTGGAGTCCCACGCAACATGTTTTTGATTGTTGGGAACAAGAAGTCACTGGGGGCTAAATTAAGGGAATAAGCCGGATATGTCATGACCAACGTTTTCCTGGTCCAGAAAATCATTTGTGGCAGATGCTATGTGCGAGCTGGCATTGTCGCGATGCAGAATGATTCGACGGTGGGGTTGGGGTGCCTGCTCACATTCAGTACTTTTGGTAGACATATGATTGTGTACCATTCTGCATTGACTGTTATACGATTCTCCAGTGGAACAGTTGCAATATGACCTGATTTACCCCCCACCCCACCCCAAAAAAATGATGCAATCATTTGCTTGGAAACACTGCGTGCACGAACAACTTTGCTTCGTTTAGGTTCATCGCGGAATATTCACACAGCAGATTATCGCTTTGTTTCCGGTTCGTACGCATAAATCCCCGTTTCACCACCTGTTACGATGTTAAAACACCAAATCAAATGATCCAGACTTGAACCGCTTCGTCATAGTTTTGCACCCCTTCACATGGGCGTCTTTTTGTGCTAAGTTAAATTATGTGGGATCCAACGAGCGCAAAATTTTTTCACACCTAAATTATCATGCAATATTCTTTGTATTTGGCTCATGTCAATTCCTAAGGTTCTCTGAATTTCACGATAAGTCACATGTCGATCAATGTTATTTAATTCACGAACAGCTTCAATGTTTTGGGGCACAATGGCTGTCGATGGACGACCACATATAAAACGTAGCAGTCATCCGACGAACACACAAGGCTGTGTTAACCCTCGGCGAAAATCGTAATAAATCATGGCACGGAAGTGCTCTCTCGTCAGCTTTTTTTTTTTTTTTTTTTTTTTTTTTATCACGACCATCTCACTTCAAACTGGTGCCCTGCAACGACGAAGATTACGAGTTACATATGGTTTTGCGTTTAGAGGAGCGAAGATGACAGTTTATAAGAACAACATGATCTAACAAATTACATTATTCCCAGTATGTGATTCCTGAAACTTTCAGTGCAAACCTCGTAAGTGGAAGATTTAAAATGATTCGTTAACATTATTTGCTATCAAATTTAATACTTATGCATGAGGCATGACAGCAGGGATGGAAATGGAATTCCAGAACTCGGGATGATCGCTGATATACAGTCTGATAGGGCCAAGTTACCGATTTGTTGAAAACCGGTGTCGTTATGTTCTAAGAGGGACGAAACAGAATAAAACGAAAAGTTCTTCGTGTGATTTTAACAATTTGTTCTTTCTTGAACTTTTACTAAGGGGACGCCGTCTCCTTCTATCATTCCTCATTTCTACCCCTGCACGACAGTTAGTAGTCGAGCGGGTTCAGGTCCGGGCTGCTAGAGATGTTGAGAAGGAAATTTGGAACGTTGGCCGTAGTCACTCCTGTGTTGACAGTGACTTGTGCGCCGAAGCAAAATCCTGATGGAAGGTTCATTGTTGTTTATAGAGAACATGGTTTGTACTCAGTGGTTTCATAAGTCGCTCCAACATTGTTTTGGTTCACAGTATTCACACATTTTCATCCCTTGTTCACAAAAATTGAGACGTTTTGTGCTGCTGAATTTCACACCCCACCACACCACGATTGACGCTGAACGATGGATTTTTTTGCATTCTGGAAACATGTTCAGCAGCTTGCGCTGCTGGTGCGTACACACGGTTATTTTGAGTATTACACTGCTCAACTGTGATCAGCTTCTCGTCAGAAAAGAGAACTGTCCTGTGATTCACTTCCTGCGTAATGCTTGAAGAGACGTTTGGCGTTCACCACACTCTGCTGGTGTAGCCCATCATTCAAGAAGTTGGTGTTTGTAGACTCTGAGTTCCAGGTCCAACCGAGGTTTACGCACTTGTGAGATGTTGGTCTCTAAATGGACATCACTGATTGAGCCCTGACGAGATTTCACCGAATCATTACAGCTACGGTTTTAAGTACCTGCGGTGTCCTCACTGTGCGCAGCCTGCCACTACGCTGGAAGTCACTGACCTACTAGTTTCATTGTAACGCTGGATGATGTGGTAGACAAATCGTTCACTGATTAGGGTTTTAGGATGGCGGAGATCTGTGGTGATGGCATGCCCACCTTGTATATCGCCATGACTGTAACATGTTTCTCGTAGTCGCCCACTCCATCGTTACACGTTTCTACTGCCACGCGTCTCACTGTGGAATGAACAGCTCACGGACCCACTTCGCCCGAGATACTCACCTGGTAACACTCATTTATACCCAGCATTGGCAAATGGTGGTCAAACTCAATGACAATATTTATGAAATAACTACGTATATACCGCAGTCCCGCACCAAAATTTAAATAAAGGTTTTTATAAGATTCTCCAGGTAAGATTTTCGAATTCATTTCTTGCCCCCAAAATCAAGGGTAGTATACTGAAGGGTGAAAATTAAAAAAAAAAAAAAAATTCTCGAAAACGGCTCTATTGATTTTTTTATATTTCATATAGGGGAGGCCGGAAAATTGAAGAACACAGGAATAATATCAAACACACCCGTTTCGATCAAAAGATGCTCTTTAAAAAATCGACAGTGCCGCACTATATCGGATAGGCTTGGTAACCTTCAGTTCACAGCTCGGAGACAGTCGTTCAGCGGACTGGCGGCAATAACATAATTTGTTCTTTCCCCGATTGTCCTATAACTTCGAGTCTACACTTTCGCCTAGGTAAGTTTACTTTTGTTATACCAAGATTGTTACAAACCAGGCTAAATTATTCATGCTCTATTTTAGCATTTATTTTGTATAATACAACTAGCTGTAATGCACTCACAGCCTTAGTTCTAACCTTTACAACAAATAAATAAATACAAATAAAAAATGACATTTCATGGGAGATTGCTGGCCAGAAATTTCGTCATTATTCTGGGGTGGAATGGTGAATGAGTAAACGAAAAGCTAAAGCATATATTTTGATTCAGGTACTAAGAGCTAATGCTAGGTTTTAATTTTTATGGCAATTTTCTTAAATTCATATTCCTTTATTTCCTTTACAAGAGTAAATGAAAAAATGAAATGAAATCTTTGAGTTTTACGTCCCACAGTTATGCCGGTTAGGCTAAAGGAGACGGTGATTATGAGAAATGAATGAAATGGTGGAATGAAGAAAGTGGGAGGAAACGGGAGAACCCAGAGAAAACCCACGAGCACAGTGTTTGTCCACCACCGCAAGCTGGGATCAAACCAGGGACCCCAAGCACCAGAGGTGAACGCTCTACTGAGCCGCTGCGCCCCCTACACAAGAGTAAATGAGCTTTTATTTAGCCTATGAATAGCTTTCCTTTGAAATAAATCGAAAGATCGAGTTTCTTTATGTTCCTCATTATGGTAAGTTCTTTATGCAATATAATGTCTATTAAAGATATAAATAATAAAATTACACTATATCTTCTATGTATATACAGATTACCTCGACCACCGGGACAGCCTCCATTAAAGATACATTTTTTAAACTAACAGTTTTGGTTTAAAAGATTTAATTTTCTTTTGCACTTTGGTAAGTAGAATATCGTCGTCGGCAATTCAAAACCTGCTATGTGTATTTTGCAGGAGAAGCGAAAAACAGTATCCTGGTTAGATTTTTCGCTTTATAAAAGTGATGTTATAAGTAATATTTGATGCTGCACGTAACTTGATACCTTCTCAAGTAACTTGAAAAGATATCAAGTTACGTGCAGCATCAAATATTACTTATAACATCACTTTTATAAAGCGAAAAATCTAACCAGGATACTGTTTTTCGCTTCTCCTGAAAAATGCACATAGCAGGTTTTGAATTGCCGACGACGATATACTCCGAACTTTCTACCGACAAAATATCTCAATTTTATGTTGGGACACAAAGTTATCTACATTGCAAGGCTACCCTAACAATATTTCATTAACAACATATTGTGATATATATATATATATATATATATATATATATATATATATATATATATATATATATATATATATATATATATATTGTAAGGATCCCCACATCATAACAGAAGCACATGTCAATACAACACGTGTTATTGATTGTAAACAATGTAGCAGACAAGTCGACACGGAAGACACCGAGGAAAGCCGAAAGAAGACGGACCTCACGAAAGGACCCGAAGAGGACAGATAAAAGCCCAACCACCGAGGGACCTGGCATCAGTCGACCAACTGATCAACTAACCAACACCTGCCCTGAGGTCGCATTGGACTACGGGTACACCTATCCTTACCCGAGGTCGCATTGGACTAGGGATCCTTACTACAACCAAGCCTCGCGAAGCTGCCTTGGGCTGAGGGGGCTATCCTTCAAGACTCACCAGAACCAGTAGATGCCTTGGAGACTGCCTTGAGAGAAGGGCACCGTGCATAACACCTACTTCCTCTTATCTGGTCAATAACAAGATAGACACTATTTTACTCTTTGTAATCAAAGATATTTGTAATTGTCAATTTTATAATAAATTGGTTGAGTGGAAAAAGACTAGCCCAGACCGTTATTTACCCTCTACCTATAAAATCATTAATATATATATATATTTATATTAATGACTTGTAGTTGATTCTTGGAGGAGAGTTCTTTAGGAGGATTTCCCAAAAATGGCAAGCAATGTTGTTCATACTTCATACGTAAATATCTCATTAATAATCTACCAATATGGCATAACTCATTTGTCCTGAAAAAAATCTCCGAGAGGTGGTTTATTCTTGAGGGTAAACTTTTTTCTTTCAGGGACGACTTTCTCAAAAAAACAACTCAGGAGGTATTGTTCATAGTTCATGAATAAATGTTTTATTAATAACGTAACAATACGATATAACATATTTGTCCTGAAAAAATCTGTAAGTAGTTTATTTTTGGATGTGAGACTTTTCGGTCGATTTTCTCAAAAACGACTCAGTTATTCATATTTCATACACAGAAATTTCATTAAAAACCTAACAATATGGCATAACTAATTTTTTTCTGAAAAATCCAGAACGGGTAGTCACTCTTGGGTGTGAGTACTTTCGAACGATTTTCCCAAAACTTACTGTGACGATTTTATTCATATATCTTAAATAAAAGTTTTATTGATAAAACTGAAATACAGGATAAATAATCTCTAGAGGCGAAACTTTTTCGCAACAATTTTGATATTTTGTAGCATTAATTATCACAATTTTCGCATTTATTTATTTTTTTAAATGTAAGACAAGTATTTTTTTTAAAATATGGTACTTGTAAACAATATATTTTTGGTACTAAGGTGTATCTAATACAAAAATTTGGATATATCTTGATTAGGTGCACATTCTAGCTAATGTATTCACTGAAATATAGAAATTAACGCAAACTTTTAAACACTTCCTCTAACCTCATCCTTACTTAAAGAGTAGCATGCAGCAAGACATTACCAATTCTTTTTAAGTTTGTTCTCCTGTCAGTAACAATCATATTATACTTGGAAAAGAATCTCTCGGCATTAACACTCAAGACTGGCAACCACATTGAACGTAACGAGCTGACTGCAAATGACCTGTGGTTAATATTAAACTGTTTAATAATGATACAATGTCAACTTCCTTATCCTCACTATTGAGAACGTCAATAACTTTACTTTTAAATTTACCGTAAGCAACCAACAGATCATGAAGATGAGCTCCTTCGTGGCTAAGCGGTTAGCGTACGCGCCTTTGGCGTGGGAGACCCGGGTTCGATTCCCGGCGGAAGCTCATGTGGTTCGGATTCCACGTTAATCAGTAGGTCCTGTCTCATACTGAAAGGGACGTCCTTCGCTGCTGAAAGGGACGTTAAACTAAAAATCGACCAATCAAGATCATGAAGATTTTCACCATAGAACACAGTCAACGTTTTAAACAACAGTTCAGTTTTGTTGATGTGAACATCTTTATGAAATGAAACGGTTTCTGGATCAAATAGCTCTCAGAGCTTTTCCGAAACTCCTCACACAGAATTATCGTCACTTGCTTGTCTGTAATTTTGCAGCTTCACCTATGCTTTTGACACACAGGTTTTCAATTTTACCTCAACTTCAACCTGATGAGAAGCACTACCGTTTTTAATTAACTCTGTAGTAGCAGACTCAAATTTTCCTGCTTGAGCTAACTCTAATTTATTTTGCAAGTTTTTCGTTTCCCCAACAATAAGGTGAGCATAATGTTCTCGGCTGGCCTTAGTGACGCACAAAGAAGCGTTGATAATCCCAAAAAGTGACATCACGGCATGCAAGCTTAAGGATTTTATGGAGAACTTAAATTAGGGTCGTGCACATTTTCAGTAAAATGAAACGATTTTTACGTTAAAT
This sequence comes from Thermobia domestica, assembly GCF_964235325.1. Taxonomy (NCBI): domain Eukaryota; kingdom Metazoa; phylum Arthropoda; class Insecta; order Zygentoma; family Lepismatidae; genus Thermobia; species Thermobia domestica. The sequence goes on along the minus strand of NC_137462.1, from coordinate 121,796,710 downwards.
AATATTGGTAATGCGCTTCTTAGTTATTATTAGCAATAATTAGCAAGAATTCCATTTTTTCGATTTAATTCGTATTTATCGCACGTAATGCCGAATTTTGCGAAAATTCGCGATAATATAAACGTCACTTCTGGCTCTAAATCGAAAAGTTTCAGGTTTCCTGAAACACATACGCATTTTTTTTAACGTTTCGCACAAATCGCATTAGCGAATAAGTTGCGTCTCTAGTAATCTCTTATGAAAAATCTACAGAGTGAGGTTCTTTTCAGACGATTTTCTCAAAAAAGCAATCGATTTTGTTCGTATCATAAATAAATATTTCACTAATCCTGTACTGCTGCGTAATTCACTCCCTGAAAATACTCATAATGGGCAGTTTCTCCCGGGATTTTTTTTTTTTTTTTTTACAATTTTCTCAAATATGATCCATGTGACTGTTGATATTTTATAAACAAGCGTTTCATTAACAATCATAATATATGGTATAAATCATTTAAAAGTCCACAAGAGGTAGTTAACTTTTGAAGATAGGTTTTCTTCAAGCCATGTTTTCGTTGCTGCTACCGCTTATAGCGAGTCTACCGCTTGTCGTAAATTTTACCAAAACGCTTTAAATTTCTGTTCGTATTTCACAAGAAAACTTCCATTAATAACTTCAGATTAACATGATTTAGTTTAAGAAACTGGAGCGAGAAAGTTTAGTGAGCGGTGGTCCGTACCTTTTATTGGATTAATATTCGATTCAAGAGAACAAGGGCATAGTCGGAGACCACTTATGATCCGCGGACTAGTTCGAGAAATGCTGTTCTACAACATTGAGTACAATTCGCATCACTATAATTATATCAAAATAACACTTTTATATTTCCAAGAAACTAATACTAGAAAATAGTACTTAATCAATCATAGCTACTTTTAGCGTGCACGTCACAACGAAAACGATTTCCATGAAAACTGTTTTAACACAATTAATGTGATAGTTGCAATTAGTTAGCATTTTGGAGAAAGGCAGTGATAGGGACATAATTCTTTTTGTTTCTCTGTGTAAAAGCTATTTTGCCAAGGAAGCACATGTTTCCAATAACAGCAGCTCACAATGTTTCAGGCTGTCTGACTTCGTTGGAGCCACCACCATATCGCTTCGACGATTCTTTTCCAACCTTCCACACGCGAAGTTCTGTAATATAGAGGTTATGACCTCGGAGCTCGAATCGATTCCTTGAGGTTGTTCTTCAATGGAAGAGCAAACCAGCCAAAGTGACAGCCAGTGTGGAGTCGAAGATTGAAACTATAATAAGGGTCACTCTGTACTAACATTATATACATTACATAGCATATACACATATAATAACAGGAGCTATACATGCAGACATTGAATCGAAACTAATCTTCCATTCCTATTCACAAATCAATAAACAAGTCTCTTTACTTGCGTTTAAAATGTGCGTGTCCTATTGACAAATAACACTGAACCTCATTTTTATTAGCAACTACACACACCTGCCATCATATGAAATTTGGATCTGTTCATGTATTCTAATTTTTAAAATAATACCGTAATTGGCGAATCACAGATTTACATTACCGTGGTTAAAACAGCGTATGGAATCATTATTTCGGTACATATTTTAATTAAAATTAGCTACCACTATTTTTATCTATCTATCTATATCTATATATCTATATCTATATATATATATATATCTATATCTATCTATCTATCTATCTATCTATCTATCTATCTATCTATCTATCTATCTATCTATATATATATATAGAGGTAGTAGCTAATAACAATTAGTGGTTAGCTTACATGAAAACACTTGTAAAAACTATTAATGCAAAAAGTTACTTTTCCGCCCTCCTCACTGATCTATGGTTAGCGCGTAGATCTTTGATGCACCTAGATCCGGGTTCGATTTTCGGTGGGGAAGCACAAAACAATTAAATTCACAATCATTCACCTTCATCAATCATCCATGTCCTTTAACCTAAAAGGCATAAACGTTGGACGTTAAACTAAAAAATCATTCTTTATGCCCAAAGATTCAACATGCACTCCAAAGTGTACATGCAGTCCAATTTTCATATTTAAAATTCTATATACACCATTGGGTATTAAACAAGGACCACCAAGAAGGATAGGTTAAAAGTCTTAAATGTAAAATAACCTATAGCTCTGTATGATGTGTGAAAAACTTGGGAGAAGTCAGTAGCTCGAAGTTCACTATGGGCCTTCAGAACGTATGTGGCACAACGAAGGAGAGAGAGGATGTGATTGCTGATGCCCTCCTAAATATGGCAACCTTTGAGTACATTGCTAAAGCTCATCAATCGATCAATCGTAACTGAATGTGGTCAAGTGCAAGACCTTGTGCCATCATGGATCAGACGTGCTCAACGCGTGAGAGATCAGGTGAACGCGCTGGCTACGGAAGCATAGAAAATCATGTCTAGGAAATGTATGCTGAGACGCACGAATCTGCAGTAAATGGATCATAACTGGCTCCAGCATATCATTGTAGAATTGTTGGTTAGTCAAGATTTGTCAATGTGTATTCGATGCGAAAAAGCACGGAATCCAATGAAACCTCTACCATAACGTGCGGTGTGGCGATCCAAAGTGCAGTCATTGCCTAGACTGTTGCCACGGTACTGTTAGAATAGATGTGACCATTATGCCGCAAGAAGCGGGATTCATTCTAAAGGAAGATATCGTGCCATTGTACTCTCACTGACCGACGTTCGCGGCACCATTGGGACCGCACATGCATATGTTGTGCAGTCAGGAAGCTGCAGCATTGGACCCGTGCAAATATGCCACCACCGAAAGACGGCAATAGACTACTTGTAAGACATACTGGTGCTCAACAGTTTTGAATTACAGTTCTGAACAGTGTGCCAGTGTTCGGAATGTTTTTTTTTTTTTTTTTTTGATCTGTCATAACCGTGCATACAAGAAATCTGTCCTTTTGGTCTGTGCCGTGACGCGGAACCTGAAATATTGAACGTTGTTGGGTACTGCCTTTCTGAAGCCATCGATTTCATACTCCCATCACAGTAGCACATTCCGTTCAACACCAGTATCGCGGAAGGATAATTCGCAGCCATGGTGTGACACAATACTTCCACAAGGGCGGAAACCTGTTGGAATTGCTATCACATTAGATGACAAGGTCTTACTCAACCGTTCATATACATTTACATCACAACACTCGACCACTATTGATATATGGCTCTCTGGTTTACCATTGATTGCTGCTTCCAGAAGGTATGGCCGGTGTACGCGATGAGTCATGACCCTGCACTGCTGATAATTAATCTGCGTGAGGTTAATCGGATGCCTCCTTCTTGGAATTACATCTTTACTGTCAATGGTGTAAGATTATATAATGAATCCGAGTATCATTTTTAAATCTAATTCAAAATATTGTGGTAATTCATTTACTTCGCTAGTTCGTTTTTCATTTAGCTTTTGTATTCGTTAAATTCTGAATTTCAATTCGGAGCTGTGACATCGATCTGAAATCTAACTCTCTTGGAGTCGAAATAGTAGAGACAGCAAGTGCACATGATAGTCTGTAAGCCTTTCAAGTACACTAAATTCAGATCCTGTCATAGTTCGGCGCAAGCATAGAGGTCTTGTTCTTTGCAACCTTAGTGTTGATAAGGACGTAAGGCGAGGAAGCTAATAATTAATACAAGCTTACAACATTTTGTCTTATGAAAAGGAGGTTGCGAAATATGTATACAAGGAAAGTACAGTCCAACACAGCAATAAAAAAATATGAACATAATTTTAACGAACTTTTACCTTCCCAAACTCCTTTGGGGATAACAACAGAGTTATTCAATGAATCGCTCCACTTTATAAGTATGTACCTAGGTATATACACAATATGGTAGCTATTCTACACCTACTATTGTAACTAATTTTAACGTACATAACATTGATTTCCTAAACACCTGTTCAAGCTTCGAGTTTTCCAGTTGAACTGCTAGAAATTGGAACGGAAAATGCTTGTGCTGGAGGAGAAATGAGGTGCCGAGTGCAGATGCTGCTGATGTGAGAAAAGGTTCTCCCATCTACGTCAAATGCGTCTTCAAGAGGCAAATACTATTAGCAACACACTGTCAACTGTCCTAATAAATGTTCATGCCAGTCAGATGTTTAAGAATATTCTGTTCCGAAGATTAACAGGAAATCTTACAACTTCCCATTGACTTTATTGTTATAATACAACTATCTTCCCTGATAATGGTCTAGCTACAATTGCTATGATTACTTTGATTTTGTTTCCAGTTTTGAATCAATAAATCTTATCGTATACAGGTAAACTTCACTGAAAGTTTCCGAAACTGTCGAATCGAGTTTAGTTTATTATCTTTAAATAAAACTATACGTGGTTCTTCTTTAATCATATACATTTAAGTGTAGTGAAGCTTATAGGCTGATTGACTCATTATTCTGTATTTTTCAAACCACCGTCGATCAGCGTAATGTTAATATTCGTTTGCTTCGTTGGAGGCGTATGTACGAGTACATATGCGAAGTTTGTGGTATGGGACATATACGTTCTCTGTAGAAATCGACTCTCACCACTCTTGTGCCAAAGACAAGGATGAATATTATTTAGCTACGAAGCTTAAAGCAATTTAGTACGTAATCTATTAATACGAAACTTCTGCTAAAATACATTTATATTATTATTATTATTATTATTATTATTTATTAAATCCACACTGCATGATTTCTCTTCAAAGAATAGACAACGAATCAATTACGTTTTAATATGAAATAATATTTGCGTGTTTATCGAAGACTATAAACAAATTTAAAACGACTTTTGAAGTATTTGTAAATTTATTTTCTAGCTTCTTCATGACTATGCTTAGCATACCCGGGTTCAATTTCAGATGAAAGATTACATGGTTCGAATCCTACGTTAAACTTTAAGAACATATCTCCTATAGCATCGGCACTGAAAGGGACCTTCAGTTCCAATCCCCAAGAACACATAATTAATAGAGTAACGATACACCCTTTCTTACCACAAACTTTGCCTGTAAGGGAAGTCTTAAAGAAAACCTGTATTTTCCAACCTTTTATAGATACTGTAAGGTCTACTTTCCAAAACTGTAACTTTTATTTTGTTGCTGCTATGTTTGAAATAAATGAGAGAGATGGAAATAAGAGCATCAGTAAATATTACGTACATTAAGAACAGTCTTGAATTTTAACGCAAAGCAGACACTGTCGATTAAGATAATATCAACACACCGATTCCTCATCTAATAGACAAGTGACAATTTAAAAATGTTCCTTATTGATATATGAGGTTGAAAATGACCCTAAAGGCTACGAATAAAAAAGGTAAACATCGCAGATGAAGGTATACATCCTTCCAATAGAAAGCAACTGTGTAAAGTCTGGTCATGTTTACCTGCAGCAGTGCAAATATTCAAATCGCCTTTCTGAAAAGTTGATAAATTTTAAGTTGTGTCACTTTTCTACTTAAGGAGCAAAATTTCTGACAATTAATTACAACATAGGCTATTATATCTGCATTTTTTTTAATTCATGATCTTTCTAATCGCTTTAAGTCTACTGTCAATGGGAACTTATATTTCTGTTCTATATATAATTTAGGTAAATTACATATGGCCTCTAATAAAGTATTTACAATTTTCAAGGAAGACAGTTTATTGTTCATCCAGAGGGAAAACACGTAATTAGATTTATCTAAGAAATTTATCCTATTGTTATTCCCAATTTTACTTTTAAACCGTTGGAAAATTGCCAGAGAGAAGTTTAAAGAATGCAGTGCATGTGCATCACTTATGGTGCATTGCGGAAGTATATAAAACCTAACCACGTACTCCAGCGTCTTGGTAACCTTCGTAAATGGCTGGTGTTGAAAGAAGGAAGAGCAACGAACTGCTTTTTGCTTTCCTCTTCCACTACAACTGTTCCTCATCGATCCTGGAGTCCCATCCTTTCTTTCTCGGATTGGATTATAATTCTAAGAAGAAAACTCGCCTTTTAGTACATATTTGTGATACGTACAGTTTTTATATATGTATGTTGTTTTGAACATGATCGGCACAACAAACAATGCATACTTCGAATTAACTGGGACTCCATAAATTTAAACTCCTTTTTGATTATATAAATAACATCGTTCATCAATATGCGGAAGTAATATGACACGTTTACATTATCATATAATCGACACTATCAGATAAATGATCATTTAAAGCCGTTTCTCATTATCTTAGCTGGAATTCTACTTTACGTAAGAGTCTAAGGAAAGTGATCTAAGCTAATTAAACTCAACCCAGTCGCACTAGAGTGAAGGACAGACCGCGACCACCCACCTTGTGATAATAGATTGTACCTAGGACCCTAATACCAATGGAGTTCGTTACTTTGTAACACAGGCAATTCCTCAATTGTCCTTCAATGCTGAATCAAGACTGACATATCCCCCACCAGGAACCGAACCCGACATTACGTGCACCACATTCTTATTTTCTCGGTACCACGTGCGTATACCAGGTCGCAGGTTCGGTTCCCGGTGGAGATCGGTTGAGTTGAGTTGACTGAGTTTTACGTCCCGTTCAGCAGCGAGGCTATATGAGACGTGGACCTACTGATTAACGTGCAATCCGAACCACATTAGCTCCCGCCGCCGGTGGAGATCGGGTACAAGCCCGAGAAGTGGTTTAGATTCCATTTTAAGCAGTAGGTTTAGTCTCATACAGCCTGTGTTGGAAAGAGACGTTAAACCTTACTTAATCAGATCAGAATACCTGCACCAAATGTACGTATTCTCGCTAGTTATTCAGATACATGGGAGTTTAAAGGAAACGATGTCCAAAGTTCCTTCGTGGTAGATATTACAAATGAATCCATGTGCATGATACTATATCAAGCTGATTCCTATGGCTCAGTATTGGTATTGTATTATATCAAGAAAATTCTTAACTTTATTCCACTCCACCTATTCTCACGACTGTAAGTCAATAATCTGATGGTACGCAAGAGAATCTGAAAACTATTGTATGTAACCGAGATTTTTTTTTTTTTTTTTTTTTGGTCTTTGTTTCACGAGAGACTTGCAAATGCATTGTTCAATCACTAAAAAAGTCTATTATTAACCCTTAACTAGTGTGGTGGATATCTGTTACACAACTGGTGTGGTATGGATCGACCCAAACATTTTCTTAAGCTAAACATACTAAACATAAAAGACGAACAATGTGAAAACGTTTTTTTTAAACGTTTATTCACACCTTTCGCACCATTTGTGTGTATTTATTCAATAGCAAATTTTAGCATCATATTTGTTTTCTTATTCGAAAAGCATTACTTATAATAAAAATAAGTTTTTTTTTTCTTTAATTATGTTTTAAACCTGTCTTCAATACAGACATTTAGAAAAAAAAAGGCAATACACTGTTTAGTTTTTGTTCGTACGACACACCTCATTCTACATGACAACTTACACCAACTCTAACTATACAGTTTCTACAAATAGGTCTGCTATCCATAGAGATGTTCCTTTCATCCAATTTGGGGAAAGTGAACATAAGCTAGCAACATTGATATTCTATGTTTCTACTTTTGGACAGACAGGCGCCGAGAACGAACTTTTTCTTCTATTGTGTGCGTATATAGAGCAATAACTCCTTGTGCAGACTATTATGAGAATTAGGCCTACCGCTCACTGGCGACTAAACACTTGCGCAACTATCTTGTCGCTGTCGCCTAGTCAGCAACTTCACAGCGACAAAACATTTTTACTGCCACCGATTGTCACACCCTCGCTTACTGACGACGGAAACAGAAAAGTTGCCAGGCATTTGATATCACCATTTGGAGGGATCGGGCACAGTACGATGGACTTCGAAGAATGTGCTATTATTTGTGCGCTAATGCTGAATTTAAGAAGGATGAAAAGAAGAAAAAAAGAAATACTGGGTACATCCTATATACAGTGAGAGATTGCTGAAGAGAAAATTTTACAGGCTATATAGTGATTTACGCAATTATCCCTCGATGTTCTTTAGCTACTGTCAGACTACTTGAAGAAAGTCTAATAGTAACATTAAGGTAGTATGTACTGTGTGTGTATTAGATAAATAATAAATAAATAAACCTGTAAAATAATCGTTAATAATATAGTCAGACCCCCTAATAACATTGGTCCATTTAGTTGTACTGAGATATCAGATTCAAAATCTAATACGGTTCGGTGGTAAAGCGTTCACCTCTGATCCATAGGTTTCCTGGTTCGATCGCAGCTCACGCCAAGTGGGGTTTGTGGCGAACAAATACCGTGTTCATAGGTTTTCCCCATTTCCTCCCACTTTCTTCATCCTGCCATTTCATTCATTCTCATCATCACTGTCTCCTTTAGCCTACCCGGCATAACCGTGGAACATAAAACTCCTTTCATTTTAAAATGTAACAGACTCCTGTGTAAATACCTGAGTTATTTTTTTTTTCTTATCTAGAAAGCTTATTCCAGTATATTACAATAGCGAAACACACTTCCTCTCACAATTTCTTCTTTAAATTTATATCTGAATATTCTTGAAAACTTTTTTTTAAATATAACGCTGGGTGTTTCTCTTTTTCCTCAATTTTTCATTGTCTTCATCACTAATTAAAGACATACATGTATTAGCTTCCATTGCGAACACTTCTTTTCATACACTACACACGGAACGAACTGTTATGTGAAAAAACTTGTAGAAAACATTTATTTTTTACCTCTCTGCTTGGAGGTACACTCATGTCCAAAATTATTGTTGCATGTCTATAAATATGTTGTTTAGGAATGGTAATTTGATAACGAATTTGCCCGGTATTTCTTATAATGTTAGTATGTGTATAATCGGCAATGACATGTATGTGGCAAATTTCATGTCAAAAGAGCATAAATACGAATAAAACGAAAATAAAACTTTCTTGTCTATTTAGAAACATTTTGTTTTACTCATTCTAATTTTCGTATTTATAATTCTTTTCTTATGAAATTTATCACAAATATACATTTCCCGATTATGCACATAGTATCAGTATTAAAAGTACCGTGCAAAATCATTAGCAAATTATATTCTTACAAGAAGACAGTTATAGATATGGGACAATCATTTTGGACATGAGAGTACCTCGGCAACTTTTCTGTCGCCGTCGCCGCAGTGAGCGGACTCCCGTAAGACTCAATGCATTTAGAAAGAGCAACAAGATAGTTACCCGACAAAATGTTGCCAGTGGGCGGTAGGCCTTAATTTCTACGCAGTTTCTCACAGACCTAAAAAGTAGCGACAAACCTGTAGTTACCAAAAAGGCATCAAAGCCCATCTCTGATTGGACAGTTCATTTTAAATAATCAATCATTGACATTCTTACTTCAAGTACACATTTTGACAGTCAGGTAACGGACCTTGAAAGTAAGGCGCAATCATTCGGTCCGGGAGGTGAACAGTGTCAGGACCACGAAGTAGAGTCCTCCCGCCGACTAGTGAATAAGTGATTTTGTTAGCAATTGGTCCGGGAGATTAATATTATTAGGACCAGGAAGTACTAGAGTCTCAAGTTTGAGTGACGATTGGCAATGCATGGTATGTTGCCCTGGTGAGAGAGATGATTGCGAACTTCATATATTACGTCCTTAATTATAGTGTAAAGGTGAGATTGACGTAGCCTCTCACACCAACGATAACAGGTCATTTGCACTTCTCACATGATTCGATTGTTCACTGTCGGTATCGTGTTCATTTTCCTCCTGATTATCTTCACCCTCAGAAACATCACTTTCAAATTCACTTATATCCGAATAAGTTTCATCCAACACTGTCCTTCGTATGTGTTCGTCACTCACGTCAGCACTAAATTTTGACGTGAGCTGCATGCCATATTCACAAAATGTAATGTACAGAATCGTAACACTCGGCATACACCTTAGTCAAAATAGAATGTTTAATAAAAAGAGTTCGAAAATTTATCAAATACGTCGGAACAAAGTTTGTAACACTAACCGTGTGGTATCGGTCTTGAAGACGCGAGCGCGCTGTAACTACCCAACTGGATGATTCGTTTTCAGCTATAATGTTTCTCAAAGAGTAATGCAAAAATTTCAGCTACTGCCTGGCGCAACCATCTAGCGTGAACAATCAAAAATATACATCCGATCTCTTACTCGTTACAGCAATCTGACCCGTATCACACCAAAAGGGTTAACGGAAGTTTCGTACGTAAGATTCAGAAGGCCATGTGTAACACGTTTAACAAAATATGCTGGAAGTAATTTATCAGTGTAAAGAAAAACTACACTTGCTTACGGAGTAAAAAGAATGCTAACTTTGTATGAGAAAGAGAGAGGACTAACTTGCGTGTAGCAGAATCAATGAAAAAGGAATATTATCTTCATAGTGGTACACAGCTATACATTTAAAGAGCAAAAACGTATTTGACAGCAAGTACTGAAGACAAATTACTCGTATCGTACGAAGAAGAATAGAATTACTGACAAACTTACTTATCAACCAAATGTTGAAGACAGAAGGGAAATAGGGACAATACAAACGTACACAACAAAATTCACGAGAATACGGGCGACTTCGATCGGAGCTACAAGACAAAACCGTAGTACTATCCTTTGTTAGAACTTCCACAGAAATCCTGAATTCCGCTGTTGTGCGTACCACTATTTGACTGCATACCACACAGAACAAATGAATCATTGTTGGCGAATACCGCGTCTATGACACGTGAGTTGAAAACCGATTTAACTCTGAGCATTTGTACTACTACTAGTACTATTCTCTTTCTAATTCCAGCATTTTACTCTGATCAATACACTGTACTATCTATATTCATTCTACACGAAACTTCTTAACACTCTAATCTAGTGTAATAAAATTTTAGTATAACAATTTATATACTTATATAAAATATAGCTACAGGGTATTTCAGAATAACTATAAACGTTAAATAGGTTTTCTACACAAAGGCAAGATTTATGGGATGAAAAAGCGAAGTAGGATTAGTTCAGGGATGCAAATAAGCAATAAAATTTTACTAGCTCAAGAAAAAAGCTACTAGCCCACATTTCACAATAGAAATAATTTACTTACCTTCGGTATGATATTAAATACTCGCCCGCGCCGATGAACCACTCGCCCCGGGCGAATGGTTATTTGCATCCCTGGATGAGTTACTTAGTGAAATTCCTGTCCGCTTAACAAAAACTAATATGTGGAAAACACTTTACCCCCCAACCACAGGTTCTACGTGTATTGGGAATTTATTGGCTCTAGTCCTCTTTATTACCTGCAGTACTGTTGTTAAAGCTAATAGTAACAGACTTACTATGTTGTGAAACGTTTGAAGCTCACATAGGGAGACGTCTTCTCGGATATAAAATAACGTACCCCGCCGTCTCAATTCGCATCCGCAGATAGTGATATATATATATATATATATATATATATATATATATATATATATATATATATATATATATATATATATATAGGATCTCAAATGTCCCCTGACATAGAGAAACTCTGTTATTGTAAGAGTTACAGCAAATTGTAAGAGGGGGAAACCGTCCCTAAATATTGTGTTCATGAATCCAACAATAAAGCTATTAAGGTCAATACTTTAAACATACCGAAATAAGAGTTTACGGTACTGTCCCCCTTTTTTGTCCAATCTTTCTTCTTCTCAAAACCGCTGGCGTCAACAAGCCAGCTAGCAATTCCCATCGATTAAGATTTGAATCACCTTTGGGACTTTAAAGAAAAGAAAGAAAGGCTGTTCAATTAATTTAGAACAGATAGAGAACGAAATTAGCCCCTACACAAGCACTGTACGTACAGGATGTTTCAAGGGGAAAGGTCACTACTTTGGGAAATGGTAGTATGGGTGACTGATTCTAAGCACAAAAAAAAAAAAAAAAAAAAAAAAAGTATGAATATGGGTACTATTTTCAACGGTCTGAGAGATACAGATTGAGAACCATTTTTTACCTTGTTGCTTATTGCTAAGCCTGTACCGGTAGTTATTCTACATACGTGAGCCATAGTGCATTTGAAAGGTGATGGAATGGCCTTTCCAACAGTATGTAACATGTGGTAGTGGTGTTCTTGGAAGGGAAGTTATTAAAGTACATTTGGGAAAATTAAGACTATTTGAGAAATTGGATGGCAGCACTGATTCCCAAATTTCCTTTAACAACTTTCCTTCCAAGGACACTACTGCCACATGTTACATACCAGTGGAAAGGTCTTTCAAATGTGCTATGTCTCTCCTCTGTAGAATAACTACAGGGTAAGCAATAAGCAAAAAAAGTCAAAAATGGTTCACAACCTGCAGCTCACAAACCACTGAAAACAGGACATGTTCATATGAACTTTTTTTGCTTAGGATCACCCATACTACCATTTCTCAAAGTATTGACCTTTCCGTCTGAAACACTCTGCATAGCAGCTTACGAATATGTTATAGCGTTTAACTTTATGGCGACTCTTTAGCAAAATAAGCAGGAGTTTTGCAGAACTCGTTGTGTATTCAATATCCACTGCTTTGCAGAATATTGCCCTTCTCGTGAGAGTATAAATTCTGTTTCATGTCCTTGATGCGCGTAGTGTAATATTCGCTGAATTTAAATTATACACTTCTGTGTTGTATGTACACCAAACAAAGGTTTTAAATCATTCAATTATTATTAATGGTAGTTGTTATTTCCTCAATTATTATTAATGATAGATTAACGACAGTTTCGTTTTAGCACCACCGCTATCGTATAGAATGGCGGAGATAGACAATTCCAGCTTACAAAGCCGAAAAGAGTCAACTGACCACGTATCAGCGAGCTGAAAGTGTACTATCTGGGCAGAATTCCTCTAGGCTTGTCGCACCATAAAGGAAGAACTCTTCTACGAACCATATTTATCGAACTGGAAAGGAAGCCAGATTGCTTCTTTTGAACTACAAATTTCTTATTTTACCTTCGGCACAATTATCAATACGGAAACTATGTATTGCTAATACTAAATGCAAGTTTGTAGATAATAAAAGAAATTTGTATTGCAGAAAAGAAATTATATATATATATATATATATATATATATATATATATATATATATATATATATATATATATATATATATATATATATATATATATATACTTGTTACTTTGGTGTGAGTAGTTCAAGTCTTATTTCAAACTACTTCTATTCTTGTACATTATTTAACATTGCCAGTAACGAATTCAATATCCCCATGTTTTCTTAACTCCCTATATGATCTAATGTGGAGTAGGAAATAGAGTTTCGAAGTTGGTTCATTCTTTTTGAACAATCCTGTATACTTAACGTTAGTTTTAAGTCAATTCCAGAAAAAGTAAGACGCTGAAACTAAAAGTAAATATGTAATTTCATTACGACCAGTGATAGTAACGTTCACGAAATTCCCTTAACGAGATATTAAATGATATTTATAATGTTAGTTTTTGAGGTCGTTGAAGAGAGACTCGTTGCTTCTAACCTACACTGATATTGTACTGTATGAAAAGATCAAACTCTCACAATCTGTTTTCTGTTGTCACAAAAGCGTATTGTCGAGATTTGAGAATTATATTTAACTAGAATTAGGTTCGGATATATATATATATATATATATATATATATATATATATATATATATATATATATATATATTCAAATTGCGTATCCCAGCCAAACAAGGAAGATACACGGTTGCAACTAATATGCAGGAATTCATACAATGGGCGCGAGGAGGAATAGAGGAGTCGGCACCCTAGCCCTGTCAACAGAAATAAACACTTTTACACAATTTTATTTAATACAGGCGTTTAGAAAATTTAACACGATCGTACACGGTGTAAATCATAAAATATACGGACTTAATTTTTAAAATAACGCGAATCAAAATTTTTCTCAATTTCTTTCACTGTGCATTCTCAGCTCCTACATTTCTCGATTTTTTTATGTTCGTTCCTTCCCAGCTTGCACTGTCAATATCTAAAACTGCATGAAACGGCAATTTAGTTAATGCGGCCATCCGCAAAATTCACCTACTGATTCGTATATCCCAATGGCTGACATTACTAGTCTTCATTTCTCGCTTCGGTTATCTGATTCCAATTTACAGCCCCAGAGGAAATGCCAGAGTTTTATGTTCGGATTTAGTACTGTGAATGACATTCATGTCATCAGCATCCGTAACAAATGAGCAGGAACCGTGTGTATGTATATTAGTGTGCTATAACACACTTCGCTTTAAGGTTTTAATTTTCGCGTTTTGACTCAAGGAGTATCATCCGTAGCTTCAGTAATGAAAACGGATTTATACATCTTCATAGAGAATAGGTTCCGTTAATCGACGAGTACGCTGAATTTTTTGTTACAATAAGAAGACAGCGCTTCTTTCAAAGATATTGAATAGCTTAGATTTCGTATCTTGTACTGTATCCACGCCCTCATTTTCGATCTGTTTATTGAGCGCTGTTTAGTGTTGAATGACTTCGTTACGTACTTCTGTCATACCTTTATAATCACTAATCGAATATTCACTTGCAAATTGCCCCCCTCTTCTTTTCTAAAAAACGAATACACTTCACTTGTAACTTGCATTAATCGGAAGAGGATATTCTTGTAAGTCATGGTAATCTGCAAAACGCTAAAGAACAATGTGATAAAGTGTATTGCCGTAGGCTGTCTAAATGTGCAGTTTCAGTAATTTAATACTGTATTTCCACACACTATTAATACAGAAAATACTATTTTTATGCATTTATATGTGACAGGTTTGTGGAAAAAAAATTTAAAACAGTCCAATGGGTTTTATTGTGCAAAATTGGATTTTATTAAAGTTTGTCCATACATTTAAATCCGTACTCCTACTTAAAATACAATTTAAGAATTTATGTTTTATTGTACACAAACTATGGAATTCCCTTGTCACACAAACGGAACCCGTGATACCTTCCTTATCAGTGTTTCGTGGGACACACGTTGCACCAATGGCACTTGCTTATTTCAATTTCTTGATAGAATGAAGTAGACAATTTTGCAGCGTAACGAACAGGTTGTTAATCCCATATATGATATAAAATAGAATTAGAATCCCCTATATAGTGTTTTGCAATCGGTGTGCCGCACCGAGGGGAGGGTGAAAGGTATGATGCAAATTTTTACCTATTCTTAGAAATTAACTGTTGAAATCTAAATTTTACGTCCTACCGTTATGCCGGCTAGGCTAAAAGAGACGATGATGGTGAGAAATGAATGAAATGGTGGAGTGAAGAAAATGGGAGAAAACAGGAGAATCCCGAAAAAACCCATGCACACACTGTTTGTCCAGCACAAAGCTCACTTAGCGCGAGCTGGGAAAGAATCAAGGACCTCATACATCAGAGATGAAAGTCCTACCACTGAAATTGTTGAGTTTTATACTAATAATAATATCCCAGTTACTATGCTTTATATTCTTTGTACAACATTTTGTTCTCTATCGTATTTTATTCCATACACAGTATTTTCATTGGTTGCTGAAACAAACAAACAAACAGAAAGGAAACGCATATACAACGTTCACAACTGCTAAAGTACGTGTTTCAGAAAATGTACAGAAACCTAGCTATAAGGTAGCCAGAATTATCATAAAGGGAAAAAACACACACACACACACACAAGTAGCTGAAACGCTGTTGAAAGCTAAGGAGGAGGTGCCAATGAAGAGATGGTGAAAATATTCCTGGATTCAGATGGTAGTAAGAAAATTTCTAAAATCCCTATCTACTGATAAATCACTTCCAAATTTGAACTGGGGTTCTCGACGTTGACTGAAATTAAAACATCAGAGTGGGAAAGACTAAAATTCGTCGATTAAGACATGAGAGTTCATTATCAACGATTCATCGAATAGGCTGATTGCGTGCAGTTAAGAAGCCACAAGTACCACATTGAAAGTATAAGTACAATTATTTAGTTTAAGGTGGATCACCACCCGGAAATCAGCACATATTTTAGCTCATTTTCTTAACTACTGCGCAATGAAACGCTACTTATTATAATTATTGTACTATAAGATAAAGTTATTTTTCAGCTACAATAAAAGACACTGATTTATTTGGTTGTCTCTTCCGATATCGAAAAGGTAACAAATGAAAGAAAATATATGATTCGTTTTACAATGGGCACACAAGATGCCACCTGCTGTTAGATCTTACTAGAAGTGTTCCATTTTATGAAATACTTATTTTAATGTGTAAAGTTCTTTAATGTAACGATCTTATTACGAAATAGATATGTTTGACCATTTTTCGTATTACGTTTCAGATTTTATTTAAATA